>NC_058136.1:76553343-76572774 GCF_016433145.1 Gracilinanus agilis | reverse complement strand
GCAAGTTGGGGCAGGGAGGGAGCCAGGAGGCAGGCTGGGGTGGCTGAAAAAGGTCAGGAGCTCCCCAGGCCAAAGCAAAGACCCCGGCAGAGGTTGGGGCGCCTGCGAGGAACAGGGAGGGAGGGAGGGAGGAAGGAAGGAAGGAAGGAAGGAAGGAAGGAAGGAAGGAAGGAAGGAAGGAGATAAAAGTAAGAAGGAAAACAATCTATATAAAGGGGAAAAAGAAAGAGGGATCTTCGGAAATAAAAAATATCACAAACTGGTAAAAATGGTCAACAGAGCATCAGACCTCTAATGACCCTTCTAACTCTGCAGCTCTTTTGGAGTTCAATGTAGTGGTCATCAGGTAGCTAGTTGTGGCCATAGTTCACAGAGCACCAGGCCCTGAGTCAGGAAGACTCATCTTCATTAGTGCAAATCAGGCCTCTGTTACTTAGTAGCTGTATGACCCTGGGAAAGTCAGTTAACCCTCTTTGCCTCAGTTTACTGATATGTCAAATGAGTTAGAGAAGGAAATGGTAAATTACTCTAGAATCTTTACCAAGAAAGCCCCAAATGGGGTCATGAAGAATTGGATAAGACTAAAAAAATGGCTAAACACATAAGTAGTGGTGACCACAGAAGGTCATGCACTCTATCTCAAATGAGAGGCAGCAAAGTATATTGGACTTGATACCAAGAAGACCAAGTATCCCATCTCTGATACTGGATATGTGACCAATGGTAAGTCTCATAACCATCTAACTTTCCTCATACGTAAAATAAGGGGGCTGGGTCTGATGACTTTGGACATTTGATCTGAAATCAGGAATACTTTGGTTCAAATCCCGCCTCAAACATTTCCTGGCTATGTGACAGTGAGCAAGTCTGAGCAAGTCTTTCAAGTTGCACTTTGTGCCTGTTTCCTCATCTGTCAAATGAGAAGGTTCTCAGAGGCTCTTTCCAGTTCTAAATCTATGACTATGACCACGAAAGTGTCATCCAACTCTTAATCTATAATGTTATGATTTTATTCAGATAATTCTCATTCTATCACTCTCTTGCTCAAGCATCTTCAGTGGCTCTCTAGCAAGCATAGGATAAAAATACTAATTCTTGAGGCATTTAGGGTCCTTCATAACCTGGTTTACAGATGTACCCTTGTTATCTTATCTCCCAACACTACTCTTCAATGGACTCTACCTTCTAAGGAAATTGAATTATTCTAATCCAGATAGACTCATGAGAAAGAACCCTCTCCACATCCAGAGAAAGAACTGTGGGAGTAGAAACCCAGAAGAAAAACATAGGATTCATTACACAGTTCATTGGCTATATGACTGGTGATGTTGACTTTAACTGATCACTCTATTGCAAATATTAATAACATGGAAATATGTTTTGAACACTTATACATGTATAACCCAGTGGAATTGCTAGTCAGCTCCAGGAGAGGGGAGGGAAGAGAGAGGGAAAGAACTTGAACCATAGAACCATGGAAAAATATTCTTAATTAATTAGTTGTTTTTAAAGAGAACTTAAATTGTTCTTAGAAGTTAACATGTCATCTCCCACTACCATATAATTGGACCCTTTCTGTCCTATGCCAGGAATGCTCTCCCCTCCTTTTCTCCACCTTTCATTAGCTTTGTCTTCCATAAAGGCCCAAGATAAAGATCTCCTTCATGGCAAACTTCCCTGATCAAGACCCTGCCCTCCCACACCCAACTGTAAGTATTTTATCCTTCCTCAATTTTACCTAGAGTATTTTATCTGCACTTCCCCTTTGCCCTATCAGAGAGTTACCTTTTTTATAATTTATTACCACACCCGCTTTGATGTCATTAAAGGCTTTGAAGGCAGATACAGTGGCCCAAAATCTTAATGCAATTTTAAATTCTATTTGTTGCCCTCTTAAGGTATTCAAGCTACTAAACACTGCCCCAAGGTTTTTGTTTTGAAATCAAAAATATTTTATTTTCCCAATTACATACAATAACTATTTCCAACATATATTTTCGAAAATTCTAAGATCCAAACCATCTCTCTCCCTCCGTTCCCTCCCCCACTCAGGGATGGTAAACATTTTGATTTGGGCCATACGTGTATTATCATGAAAAACACACTTCCATACTGGTGATTGTTGTAGTGGCACACTCATACAAAACCAAAACTCTCAAATAAAACCATAAATACACAGATGTGGGAGACAGTGTGTTTTGATCTGCAGCCATCTGGCTCCAAAAATTCCTTCTCTAGGTGCACCAAGGTTTTTGGGACACCTTGTATTTTAGCTTTATTAGCTCTCACCCCATCACCATGCCTTCTAGGTGTAAAATGTGGAATGAATGAATTCTACATTTTCATCTTTTAAATAGTCTGCAAATGCAAAATTATAGCATCCATTCAACATACTTAGATTAAGCACCTACTATGTGCAGAGCATTGTGGATAGACAGTGGGGGTGATGCAAAGTTCAAATAAGACACAGTTCCTCTGCCCGTACTCAAGCTCACAGCCTAATTTCTAGCTTCTGTACAAACACATCCATCACATGTATGTAATACACAATGTCTAATAATGTGGAATTTTTTTCTTGTTTAAATCATTTCATATTGGCCCCAAATTATAGTCACTGTAGTTTCTACCCTCATAAAATTTTCTTGTTTGTCAGTGGTCTTCCTGCTATGCTAGTGATTCTTTCTTTCTCTCTCTCTCTCTCTCACACACACACACACACACACACACACACACAGACACAGACACACACACACACACATCTCATATCTCATCTTTGAGGCCAAGCTTGGTCATTATAATTTCAGAGCATTCAGTTTTGATCATTTTGTTCTTATTGTTATTTACTTTGCTTCCCCTCCCCACCCCTGGTTCTGCTTACTTCACTCTGGATCAGTTCAGAGAGTCTTTCATGTTTCTCTGTTCTCATCATTATTGTCCTTTCTTATATCTCTTATATTGTAGCCATAGAACAGAGTTTATTAGCAGAAGGAAGAGCAAGATAGCCAAGTGAAAATTCATCTTTGCATATCCTGGCCAGACCTCTGTGGTTCCAGGGAAGCTGCTTTCCTGGATGGCTTTCCCCAATGAGATTATGTGTTCTGTACTGTGAGCATTCTTGGGGAAGGTTTTTGGTTTTGGTTTTTCCTTTTTACATTGGCCTGTGTGATAGAGTTTGAAAAGAGAACAACCATCTGTTTGGTGAGTCAATGAGGACACATGGGTCCCCACACCCACCAATGATCTACTTAGCACTGGATCAATTTAAGAGTACAAGTCATGTCTCTAACACTAGTCATCCAAAGACATGGAGATGGATAGAGACTAGCCCCTCAGATGTGGGCGTTTGTTCAGAAGCAAGAAACTTGCCATCCAAGTGGAATCAGCAGAGAGTTGACAAAGAGAGGGTCGAGTAATTGAGAAATAGTAACTCTGCAGGCAAGAGGCAAGGCCTCTTTTCCTGGTTAGGTGCTTAGGAGCCCAGCAGGTTGTGCATTTATTTTAAAGTCAAGGTTCTTGATTAAAAGATCAGGGAAAGAAGGGCCCAATGGTTGGTGTGGTTGTCTTATACATCAAGCATTGCTCTTTCACATAGCAATACAGTGAGGAACAATCATTGGTCAGATTTGGCCTCCAACATTTGTTTTTCTGAACTGTCATTTTCTCAGCCCCTTGGGAAATGAGTCTAGGGGCTGTCAGTAGATCCAGAGATCAAAGGGAGAATGAGATCAGTGTGTTTCTGTGAACAGATCTGTGATGTTCTGCTGGTGGCTGCCTGAGGTCTTAGGTACAAGATATATGAAAAAGCTGGGCAAAGATGATTCCATTACAAGGCAGAGTTCTTGGCAACCCCTTCTAAGTCCTTCCTCTTGGGAATGCCTTTCTCAGAAACTACTGGACCCCAACACACAAAGAAATAATGAAAACAGGGTTTTCTACAACAACAGTATGTTTAGGAGGTTCTCAGGCCCCCCAAATAGGGACCAGAACACTTTAGTAAATGGTAGCTTAGGCAAGTGCTGAGCCCTCAGAACAGAGAGCGGCTACTTGTATGGATGGCCATAAAAAGGCTCCCTTTAATAAAAGCAGAACTAAAGTTGTTGATTATTTCTTCTAGCTTTTTAGTTGATTCTCTAGGATTTTTTAAGTAGACCATCATATCATCTGCAAAGAGTGATAGCTTAGTCTCCTCATTGCCTATTTTAATACCTTCAATTTCTTTTTCTTCTCTAATTGCTACTGCTAGTGTTTCTAGTACAATGTTAAATAATAGAGTTGATAATGGGCATCCTTGTTTCACACCTGATCTTATTGGAAAGGCTTCTAATTTATACCCATTGCATATGATGATTGTTGATGGTTTAAGATACATACTGTTTATTATTTTTAGGAAAGGACCTTCCATTCCTATACTTTCTAGTGTTTTCAGTAGGAATGGGTGCTGTATTTTGTCAAAGGCTTTTTCAGCATCTATTGAGATAATCATGTAGTTTTTGTTGGTTTGCTTGTTGATATGGTCAATTATGTGGATGGTTTTCCTAATGTTGAACCATCCTTGTATTCCTGGTATAAATCCCACCTGATCATGGTGGATAATCCTTTTGATCACTTGCTGGAGTCTTTTTGCTAGTATTCTATTTAAAATTTTTGCATCTATGTTCATTAAGGAGATTTCAATTCAATTCAGTTCAATCCAATAGCCCTTTAACTTCTTTCTTACTCCAATGGAATGTAGAATTCAACATCTTGGGCAACATAACATGATCATGTCTGAAAAAAATAATTGTCGAGTCAAAGGCTGGAGTTGCCACTTTCCAAAGTGTTTTCTTGATCTTAATAAAGTAACTGATTGAGGGCAGCTGGGTGGCTCTGTGGATTAAGAGTGTTTAATTAGAAAATCTTGAACCCCTGAACTACTTTACCCAGAATGCTTTTCCCTTTGTGCACATAGCATTTTCACGTAATGTTTATAAGTTTGCTGGAAGCTCTCTCTATCTCTCTCTCTTTCTCTCCCCACCCCCGTCCCCGCTCCAGCATGAGTGGTCTGGAAAACTTGGCTTTACTAATGCTATAATTTTTCTCTACTTCAAGTTATTATGAATAACTTATGAAATATAATACTTGGAGGTATTAAATATTAAATGTTTAATCTTACAAGAGCCTGGCCTAGAGACAGGTGGTCCTAGGTTCAAATCTGACCTCAGACACATCCTAGCTGTATGACACTGGGCAAGTCACTTCACCCCCATTGCCAAACCCTTATCACTCTTCTGCCTTGGAATCAATACACAGTACTGAGTCTAAGACAGAAGGTGAGGGTTTAAAAAAAATTTAAAAATAATGTAACTGACCTTTGCTTTCTTCATCCATTTGCTCATACATTTTAGCATCTTTCTTGGGGATCAGAAATCACCTTAGATTCCTAGTCTCCTTCTCCTCAGTTTCTACTCCATGGGATCTGTTGCCCTCTCATATAATGTTCACATGTTGCAGTTGTTCTCCTGGCTCGTCACCATAATACAAAATGAGGGTGAAAAGGAGAGCTCCATGTGGGAGCTTCCCAGGAAAAAGCTCAGCCACTATGTCTGTTTTGAGTAAAAGCGGGGACAAGCTGCCCTGGGCAGCTTACAAGCTAAACACCAGTAGGCTCCAAAGTTGAAGACTCAGTCCTTTGGCATCAGGAGGAATAAGAAGATTGCAGTAGTTTAGTAATTTACAGTCTATGGGGTCAAAGCCAAAGAGATTTTGGAGGAGTTGAAGGTGTGAGATTGTGAATGGAGGAAAAATAACTTCTCAGACATGGGAAATTTGGGCTCTGGAATCTGGCTCCAAAGACATTGATCTGGGGATGAAGCATGATACATCAGGGGTGTAAGGGTGAAAAGGGGGTTTTATTGGTTCAGTATATTAAAAGATGGTCGCCAGAGGATTGAACTATTATCAATTCTCAATTATGAATAATCTCAAGTCAAAATTGACTTTTATGGTGATTTATTTACAATTAGGAAGGTTGAAGGTAGGGAAATTGAGAGAGAAACTCTGGCCTGGACCAGAGGCCCAGACCAGGTAAGAATTTAGAGGCCCAGCAGTTGGGGCACAGAGGTTAATTAAACAAGGCTTCTAGCCACAAGGCCTTTTACAATTAGAGACTCAAGAGAGGCCTCCCTGAGAGTAAAGCCTCCAGAAACACCAAGGGAAGAGAGAGTCAGCCTAACTTACCCTTTGATCCAGCCATACCATTGTTGGGTTTGTACCCCAAAGAGATCATAGATAAACAGACTTGTACAAAAATATTTATAGCTGCGCTTTTTGTGGTGGCAAAAAACTGGAAAATGAGGGTATGTCCTTCAATTGGGGAATGGCTGAACAAAGAGTGGTATATGCTGGTGATGGTATACTATTGCGCTCAAAGGAATAATAAACTGGAGGAATTCCATGTGAACTGGAAAGACCTCCAGGAATTGATGCAGAGTGAAAGGAGCAGAGCCAGAAGAACATTGTACACAGAGACTAATATACTGTGGTAAAATCGAATGTAATGGACTTCTGTACTAGCAGCAATGCAATGACACAGGATAATTCTGAGAGATCTATGGAAAAGAACGCTACCCACATTCAGAGGAAGGACCGTAGGAGAGGAAACATATAAGAAAAACAACTGCTTGAACGCATGGGTTGAGGTGGACATGATTGGGGAACGTAGACTTGAAACTACCACACCAATGCAACTATCACAAATTTGGAAATAGGTCTTGATCAATGACACATGTTAAAACCAGTGGAAATGTGCATCAGCCATGGGTAGGGGGAGTGCAGGGGCTAAAGAGAAAAGTAGGAGCATGAATCATGTAACCATGTTAAAAACAAATATTAATAAATGTTTAAAAAAAATAAAAGGTCAATAAAGTGGGGGCAGCTGGGTAGCTCAGTGGATTGAGAGTCAGGCCTAGAGACGGGAGGTCCTAGGTTCAAATCTGGCTGCAGACACTTCCCAGCTGGGTGACCCTGGGCAAGTCACTTGATCCCCATTGCCTACCCTTACCACTCTTCCACTTAGGAGCCAATACACAGAAGTTAAGGGTTAAAAAAAAAAGGTCAACAAAAATGGTAACCAAAGTATATAAAACAGCACAAAAATAAAAATGGCTACTGAAGCCAGGTTACATATTCACAAATTCATGTACCTATATGGGAATACATACACAAAAATGCATATATGCATACATGCGCACACAGGGCAGCTAGGTGGTTAAGTGGATAGAATGCTGGGCCAGGAACCAGGAAGAATTGAGTTCAAATCTAACTTCAGATACTTCTTAGCTATGTGACCCTGGGCAAGTCACTTAACCCTGGTTTGCCTCAGTTTCTTCCTCTCTAAAATGAACTGGAGAAGGAAATGGCAAAACACTGTAGGACAGTAATGGTAAACCTTTTATAGGGGTGGGTGATGTGTTCAGGTGCACATGAGGAGGGGAAGGGGTGCAGCCTGTCTCTGTTTCTATCAGCTCTATCTTTTCCATTTATGTGTTCTTTTTCCTTTATGTGTCCTGTGTTCTATCTATCCTTCCTTTTTAATGTGCTCTACCTTTTCATTCTATTCTAACTTGCTCTAGCTATTCATCTCTTTTGTTATCTAGTTGCTCTATCTGATCTCTTCTATGTATTCTAAATTCTATTCATCTACCTTTTTTTATCTATGTATTCTGCTCTGTGTTCTACTCTATGCATTCTAATCTATACATCTATGTGTTGTATCAGTTCTCCGAGTCCTCTCTCTTCCATCTATTTTATGTGTTCTATGTGTACTAGCTATCCATCTTCATGTTCCGTTTGTTCTATCTATTCCATTTGATTTTTGAGCTCATTCTCTTCTATCTCTGTGTTCTATCTCTTCTATGGGTTCTTGCTCTTCTTTCCATCTATTTTGAGTATCTATATGTTCTATGGGACCTCTCTGTCCTAACGTTTACATTTTCTGCATTTTGTCTGATTTATCTGTTCTATGAGCCGTATCTATTCCATATATTCTATCTGTTCTGTGTTCTCTTTCTTTTATGTGTTCTACCTCTTCCATTCATTATATTTTTTGTATGTGTTGTATTCTCCGGGTTCTATCTCTACATTCTACATGTTCCATCTATACTATGTGATTTACCTCTTCCCTTTATTCTTCCTGTTCTGTGTTCTACCTCTTCCATCTATTCAAACTTTTCTAACTACTGTATCTCTCCTATTTGTTCTTTGTGTTCTAGCTCATCTATTCTATGTGCTCTATCTATTGTGATCTATTCTGTGAGCTCACTCTCTTCCATCTCTGTGTTCTATCGCTTCTATGTTTTTTTCATATTCTATCCATCTGTCTTTGGTATCTACACTTCTATCTGATCTCTCTGTTCTAACCATTATACATGTTCTATTTGATGTGCTCTCTCTGTTCCATGTGCTCTACATATTCCATATTTATTCTCTAAAACTGTTCATCTACCTGTTGTATCAGTATTCTATCTGATTAATGGGTTCTTTCTACTCTATGTGTTACCTATTCCATCTGTTCTGTGAGCTCTCTTACATCTGTGTTCTATCATCTATCTTTAGTATCTATATGTTCTATGAGCTCTATCTTTTCCATCTATTGTGTTATATCATTCCTTCTTAATCTGCTTTACCTCTTCATTCTATTCTAACTTGTTCTAGGTATTCATCTCTTTTGTATCTAGTTGTTCCTTCTGATCTCTTCAATGTATTTTACCTTCTTTTCATCTATCTTTTTATCTATGTATTCTGATATATATTCTAATCTGTGTATCCTAATCTATACATCTATGTGTTCTATCTGTTCTATGAGCTTTTTCTCTTCCATGTCTTCTGTTTTATGAGTTCTTTGTTCTATCCATCTCTTTTTGAATATGTATTCTAATGTTCTATCTATTCTATGTGTTCTATCTATCCATTCCATATGTTCTAACCATTCAGTGTCTTTATCTGTTCTATGACTCCACCTCTTCATCTATTCTATCTGTAATATGTTCTATTTTTCTCCATGCTCTACTTTTTCCATCTATTCATTGATTTCTGTATCTCTGTGTTCTATCCATGAATGTTCTATCTCTTATAGGTTCCATGTGTTCTTTCTATTCTTTTGTATTTTCTTTGCATTCTTTCTGTTCTATTTGCTCTTGCTCTTCCATCTCCTCTAACTTTTCTATCCATCTATCATTTGTATCTACATGTTCTATCTTACCTCTGTTTCCTATCCATACTAAGTATTCTATTTTATGTGTTTATTCTTTCCATTCTACGTGTTCTATCTCTTCTTTGTTGTGGCAGGCCAATAAGAGGAACAGAGTCTTAAATAGATGAAAATCTGAGATTCCTCTTTTGACTCCTTTTCAGATCCACACATTTTCTTAATAGCATCATAAGTCCCATTGGAAAGCTTTAAACAAATCAGCACTTACTGGGTTAATAATTACTCTACAAGAAAATTAAGATTCCTAAACTCTTAAGAATATTCCTAAGTCAGCCAAGGTCAGAGCTAGACAAAACATTATCCAACCAGGTGCAGTCCTCCCGATAAAAAATACAAGACTCAATTCATTTATGATATCTATAGAATATATTTACAATTCTCAGAATTTGTTTGCTGACATCCAGGCGGCTAGAATTCGGCCTTGGACCCTGTTCTATCTTTTCTTTGAAGCCTCCAAGGATTTTCTTTTGTATGATTTGTAACCTCTATCAGCTGTAAAGTTTTTCTTTGTGTTCCTTGTGTGAAAATAGAATATAATAAACTTCATGCTCGTGGAGCCAGAGCTGGAAGCAGGAGCTGAGGAAAAGATCTTCCATGTTCTTTACTTCTTTATCAACTGAACTGTCCTTATCAGATTATCTGAGATGATAAAGAGATCTCCACACTTTGTATTCCATTTTTAGCTATCATTTATGTCCTGTCTGTTCCATCTATTGTGTTCTGTGTTCTATCTGTTCTATGTCAATCTTGTCTTTGTGTTTTCTCCATTCTGTGTTCTATTTTTTCTAACAATCCACGTATTTGTCCTGTTCTGTGTGTTCTCTCTCTTCTCCATCTTTTCATCTATTCTGTTTTATGTTATATTTGTTCGACCTATACATCTATGTGTTCTAAACATTCTGAATGCTCTACCCCGTCCATCTCTTCTAACTGTTCTATCAATCTATATATTCTGTTTGTTCTATGTTCTATCTATTCTGCGGTGTCTGTTCTATGGGCTCCATCTATTTTATCTCTTTTATGTGTTCTATCTATCCATTCCTTATGTTCTAATATTAATGTTCTAGGTGTTCTGTCTGTCCATCTATTTATCCATGTGTTATATCTATCCATTTATATGTTCTATGTTCTCTTTGTTGTACCCATGTGTTTTATTTCTTCCATCTCTTCTATGTGTTCTGTTATATGCCTTCATGCCTTCTGTTTTTATCTATCCATCTCTCTTTTATTTCTGTGTTCATTTTCTTCTATCTAATCACCTATGTTTTCAGTCTGTTCTGTGTTCTATCTCTTCCAACTACCTATTCTATCTGATCTATTTGTTCTATTTATCATCTATCTGTTCTTTTCATCTACCCATTCTGTATTCTCTCTCTTTTATGTGTTCTCTCTTCTATCTGGCCATCTATTCAATGGGTTCTAACTATCCACCTATTCTATTTGTTCTGTTCTATGTGTTTTAGATATCCGTTCAATCAGTCCATCTATGCATTCTATATATCCATCTATTCAATTTGTTCTACTTATCTGTTCTATGTTCTATCTATCCATCTCTTCTATCGATGTATTCTGTCTAATCTGTTTCATCTATCTATATCTTCTGTCTGTTCTGTGTTCTCTCTATTCATCTACTCTAGCTGTTCTGTGTTCTATCTACCCATCTATCTATCCTACGTTTCCTGTTTTGTGGCCTCTCTAATCTGTCTGTTCTGTCTATCCATCTATTCTGTGTTTTATCTTTGTGTTCTATATTGTGGTATTCTTGCTTTTAATCTACTCTGCTAGATAGAACTCATAGATGGATAGGTAGAACACAGAATACAGACGATTAGATGGAACAAATAAAAGATAATAATACCTGTAGATCTTTGTCCCAGAATTGTTGTAACCCTCAAAGGTGTTTCTTCTCTGTTCTCTTCTCTCCTTCTTCCCTCTCCCTCACTTTTCCCACTTTAAGAAATAACCACAAGTAACGTTTACTTACTACCTCAACATTCCCAAAGCGTTTTATCAATATCTCATTTGACCCTCAGCCCTATGTAGGCACTATTATTATCTCCAATTTACAGATGAGGAAACTGGGGTCAACCTGTACAAAGTGGCAGAAAGGGGAAACAGAAGGAGGCTGGGACTTGAGTCTAGCAAGGGAACTAGTGGATTAGACAAAGGCAAATTGGAGTTTTTAATGACAAACGGAACAATGGGTAGTTGACATAATAGGGAGTCACTGAAGCTTCTTGAGGGGGAGAATGGCATGGTCAGCTGTGAGTTTTAGAAACAGCTGGGTGGCTCAGTGGATTGTGTAAGTCTTAAAATTAATGGTTTGGCTAAATATGTGAAAATCATAAATCTTTTATTCAAAGTTATTGCCAATCATAGTGTGAACTCCAACTAGGCAAATAGAACAAAGGATTCCCTTTTCACAAGTGTGAACTCAAAGAGAACCAAGAATTCCCTTTTACAATTGGGAGCTAGGCTGGAGATAGGAGGTCCTGGGCTCCAATCTGCCCTCAGACACTTCCTAGTTGGCTGGCCCTGGGCCAGTCACTTCCCCAGCTTGGACCACAGTTTCCTTCTCTGTAAAAATGGGAAGGCCTTGGAGCTTCAATGGTTTCTTCATGTCACTATCATAATATAGCAAAGTTCCACAAATTTAAGGCAGATTATTTAAGAGATTATAATGCAAAGGTCCCAGGGCAACTGAGTTCTAAATAACAGAAACTCCTATTTTTATAGGTTGGAAATAGGCTGCCTCCCACCCCCATCCCCTGCAACCCAGTGAGGAAGTACAAGCTGGGAGCTGGATACTACCAACTCACAGATGGAGAGAATGAGCTCAAGAAAAGAAAAATGTGCTCACTGGTACAGTGGAGAGAGCAGTGAGCTTGGAAGCAGGAAGACCTGAGTACAAACCCAACCTGAGATTCATGCTAGCAGTGTGACCCTGAACAAGTCACTTCACCTAGGTTTCCTTCAGTTTCTTTAACTGTAAAATGGGGATAAAGTACCACCTACCTCCCAGGGCTGTGGTAAGGACTGAAGGAGAAACATAATTGTGAAGTGCTTAGCCTAATAGTGCCTAGCACATAATAGGTACTTAAAAATCCTTCCTTCTTTCTCTCTCTTCTTTCTTTCCTTTCTTTCTCCCTTTCTTCCCTCTCTTTCTTTCTTTTTCTTCCTTCCTTTTCCATTCTTTCTTTCTCTTCCTTCCCTCCTTCTGTTTTTTTCTTTTCCTTCTTTCTTTCCTTTTTCTCTTTTTGTTCCCTTTTCTTTTAGTTCCTCCCTCCCTCCTTCTCTTTCCTTCCTTCCTCCCTCCCTTTCTTTCTTTTTCTTTCTTCCTTCCTTCCTTGTTTTCTTTCTTTATTCCCTTCTCACAGATAAGAGAGCATTTGAGCCTTGAAGGACACATAAAATTAAACGTTTAAATGTTTGAATGTTAAAATGTTTAAAGCTGGAAGGGATCACGAAGGTTATCCTGTTAAGCTCCTCCTATTTTACAGATGAAGAAACTGAGGCCCATAGGAGAAGTGACAAGTCCAAGGGCACTTAGAAGGAAAAACAAATTAATAGAATCCAATCACAGAGTTGGAAGGGACCTTACAGGCCATCTAGTTCATCCCCTCACTTTACAGATGAGGAAGCCCAGGCCCATTCCTTGTCATTCCCAAGTCACTGAACCAGTAGTTGATAAAGGTGGGATTCACACCCAGGTCCCTGCCTCTGCCTCTCCCGCTAGATCATGGGAGGTGTCTGGGCAGGTTATTCTGACGTCACCCGCACGGATGCCTCCGTTTCTCAGAAGAGTAAATGGTGAGCCCAGAATTGGGACTAGGCGGCCCCATGTCACACCCTGACTGGCTGGGATTAGAACTTAATCCTGATGTGAAGTGATTTCACCAGGCAGAGATGCAGTGAAGACCTCTGAAGAGAGGGAACAGCCTGGGCAGAAGCGAGGAGCCTGCAAAGCAGAGCACATGCTGCAAGGGGAGCAGGTCCCCCAGGCTGCAGCCCCAAGTCTGCATGGGAGAGAGGACTGGAGGGATGGATGTGGGCCAGAGCTGAGAGGAGCAAGGCTGAAGTGCCAGGCAATGGGCTGCAGGGAAAGGAGTGTTGGCAAGAGACACACCAACTGAATTCCAGTCCTGCCCCTGACATGTGCTGCCCAGGTGACCTTGGGAAAGTCATTTGGATTACAGGTTTGCCAAATGCTCTACAAAAATCTCTCCTTTGATCCTCACAACAAACCTTGAGCGTCTCGCTTTCCTTCTCTGATTTCCTTCCCCAATTTCTCCTCTATCCAGAGAAGACTTTGAGACAGACCTCCTCAGCGTCTTTCCATCCCAACATTCTGTGGCTTTTATGATCCCCATTTTCACAGATGAGGAAACTGAGGTTAGGTGACTTGACCAGGGTCACATAAATGGATGAGGCAGGATTTAAACTCAGGTTTTCCTGATTCCAAGTCCATCACTCTATCCTTTGTGTAATCTCTTGGCCTCAGTTTCCTTAACTGTATAATTAGGGATTTGGAGGGAAAACCTTTGAAATCCCTCATGGCGGTTGTTAATCTATGGTTCTTCCACAATTTGACAGGTCAAGCTTGGCCCTGGAGAAAAGAAGGAAGGAGAGAAGGCAGAAAATTCACCCCCTTCCCTTCTTTGCAGGGATGGGAGACTCCAGGAAGCTGAGCAACTATCAGGATTGGTTAGTTTTACTGACCTGCTTTTTCCCTCTCTTGGTTACAAGGGCTGCTGCACTGGGGGGAAGAGAAAGAAGGAAAAAGGGGGAAGAAAAAACAGGGGCTCCCCCTCGCGCTGGCGCTGGCAGAGGGACTCCTTTCAACTTAGCAGTCGCGGAAGAAGGGGCAGAAGCTGGGATGGGCGCTGCGGCTCCGCCAGGAGGTGGGCCAGCTGCACGGGCTGGCAGTGGCTGAAGGCAGCGGGAGGCAGCGGGAGCCCCTTAAGCCTGGTGGGCCCCCAAAGGCTTGAAAGCGGCGGAGCGTGGGGCAGCCCCGGCGGAAGCGGGGAGCTCCGGGAGAGCCTGCTGGAGGCTTGGTGGGCGAGCTGGGAAACTAGTTCCGCGGAGATCTGAGGTGAGGTTCTGGGATCCTTCGTGAGTCGCCAATTGTAGGTTTTAAAATTAATATTCAATGCCTCCAAAGTAGGATATTTATAAGGATTTATTAATATTAACTTAGAGAGCTAGAGAGACCCGGGGAGCCTTTCCCACTCACCCCACGTGGAAGAGGGAGGCTCCGCCCACCAGGACAGGTCAGCACTCCATTCACGTGCAAGAGAGGGGGCGTGGCACAGCAAACCCTAATTAAATACAGACCACATAACAGGCAGGTATACGCAAGGCACAAGGAATTGTGGGTGATACAGAAAGGAAGTTTGGGTAATGTAGTTTGAGGGGAAAAAAGAAAGAAAGAAAGAAACAAAATCTATATAAAAATCTGTATGAAGGGGGGAAAAGAAAGAGGGACTTTTGGAAATAAAAATTATCACAGACTGGTAAAAATTATCAGCAGAGCATCAGACCTCTAATGACCCTTCTAACTCTGCAACTCTTTTGGAGTTCATTGTAGTGGTCATCAGGGAGCTAGTTGTGGCCATAGTTCACAGAGCACCAGGCCCTGAGTCAGGAAGACTCATCTTCATTAGTTCAAACCAGGCCTCTGTTTCTTACTAGCTGTGTGACCCTGGGAAAGTCACTTAACCCTGTTTGCCTCCGTTTACTCATCTGTCAAATGAGTTAGAGAAGGAAATGGTAAGTTACTCTAGAATCTTTACCAATAAAGCCCCAAATGGGGTCATGAAGAATTGGATAAGGCTAAAAAAAAATGGCTAAACAAATAAGTAGTGGTGACCACAGAAGGTAATGCACTCTATCTCAAATGAGAGGCAGCAGAGTATATTGGACTTGATATCAAGAAGACCAAGTATCCCATCTCTGATACTGGATATGTGACCAATGGTAAGTCACACAACCATCTAAGAGGGAGAGGAAGAGAGGGGGGGCAGAGGGAGAGGCAGAGGGTGATAGAGAGATGGAGAGATAGTGACAGAGAAAGGAGGAGAAAGAGAGGGAGAAAGGGAGAGAGGTTAAGAGAGAAACAGAAACAGAGAAAGTGACAGAGAGAGAGAGAGAAATGAATAATGAGGGAAAGAAAGATGAAATGAGAAACTTCTGACCAGAGGAGGACTTTGGGAATCTATGCACACCAGGTGAATGTCATTGCTAAGAGTTGTTGGGCCCTGCTGGCTGTAGTCACTCACAGGAGTGTGGAGACCTTGGCTGCCCTTTCAAGGCACAGAAAGCAAGGGAAGTAAGCTGGTGGGGGCAGAAAGCTGGGGATTGTAAGAACTAAAAATGTCTGCTTCTAGTGGCAGAATTTCCAGGGACCTTGGTCAGATCACCTGAGGCCAATCACAGACTGGGCTGTGTCAGGGGGAATCGGGATCACACTTAGCTGTGGATTATAGAAACTGGAAAAAATAAGGACTCAGGAAGTAACAGAACAAAAATCCTGAACCGAAGCCATCATCCCCCAAGCACACTTTCTCTCCTGAGGCCACCCCAGGTAGAGCAGGAGATTCTAAATGATCAGTAGCTGCCACAAGCCCAAGCCTCAAGCCGAATATGTTGAACTCTGAGTTAAAATTCCTCTACATCACAATCCTTGGAAGGTGACTCGTGACAGAGGGGATATTGCAATGATTTCATGCTCTGTTTGTTTGGATACAGGATGGAGGCATTTCCATTCTCTCATCACCCTGAAGGTGACCAATCTACCTTTCCCTCAGAGTCAGTCATTTCCTGACAAAACGTTGGGAGAGGGAGGCTCCCCAAAGGAATTTGACAAATGGGGTGAGGAAGTGGGGGGGTCACAAGGCACCTCCTTTATGCTGCTGGCTGCAAAGAGGTTTACAGACCTTTTTTGTGATACCTAATTATCCAGAAGATATAAGGATTCCCAATTTCCTTTATTCCTGGGAGAAATCATTTATCATTTTGTTTATTTGTACAAAACTTTTCAAATTAATGTAACCAAAATTATTCATGTTACATTTTGTAACATTCTCTATCTCTTCTTTGGTCTTAAATCCTTTCATTTCCCATCAATATAACAGGTATACTATTCTACGTTCACAGAATTTCCTTAAAATTTCCTCCTTTATATTTAAGTCATTCACCCATTCTGAATTTATCTTGGTATAGGATGAAAGATGTTGATCTAAACTTAATCTCTCCCATACAGTTTTCCAATTTTCCCAGCAGCTTTTGTCAACAACTGTTGTACTCTAACTTACTGAGGTCATTTACCCCAAGTCCATTCCACTGATCCTCCCTTCTCTCTCTTAGCCAGTACCATATTGTTTTCATGGTGACAGCTTTATAGTATAGTTTTAGATCTGGTCCTTCTAGGTCTCCATTCTTCACATTTTTTTTCATTAGTTCCCCTGAATTCTTGATCTTTTATTCTTCCAAATGAACTTCATTATAACTCTTTAAAAATATTACTTTGTCAGATAATTGCCTATTCATATCCTTTGACTATATATCAACTGGGGATATACTTGTATACATTCCTATCATTTCTCTATGTACTTGAGAAAAGAGAACTTCATTAGAGACACCTGTAAAAAATTCCATCATCATGGTTATTATGTCTTCATTCTCTTTCCCCTTGTTTAGTTTCTGACTGCCACATTCCCTAATTTGTCCTCTTTTCTGGTATTTCCACCTCCTTCTCTTATTCTTTCCCCTCCTACTTTCCTATATGGTACAATAGACTTCTATACCCAATTGATTGTGTATGTTCTTCCCTCATTGGGCCAAATCTGATGAGAGTAAGATTCAGGTGCTTCCTCCCAACTTCCCCCAAGTTCCCCTCCACCACAAAAGCTCTTTCATGCCTCATTTTTTATGTGAGATAACCGACCCCATTCTATTTCTCCCTTCCCCTTTCTCCCAATGCATTCCCCTTTCTTACATCTTAAATTTATTTTTTTTCTATCATCCAATCATATTCAACTCACCCCCTTGCTTCCTGTCTATGTAAGTTCTTAAGAGTTACAAGTGTTATTTTTCCATGTGGGTATGTAAACAGTTCATCTTTATGGAAGGTCTTTTTTTAAGTTTATTTATTTAGAATATTTTCCGTGGTTACATGAATCACGTTCTTTCCCTCCCTTCCTCTGCCCCACTCCCATATCCAAGGAGCCATTCCACTGGAATTTACATGTGTCATAGATCAAGACACATTTCCATATAATTTGAATTTTCACTAGGGTGATCATTTAGAGTCTACATCCCCAATGATATCCCCATCGAACCATGTAATCAAGCAATTGTTTTTATTCTGTATTTCTACTCCCACAGTTCTTTCTCTTGATGTGGATAGCATTCTTTCTAACAAGTCCCTCAGAATTGTCCTGGATCATTGCATTGCGGCTAGTAGAGAAGTCCATTATAATTGATTGTGCCACAGAGTATCCATCTCTGTGTATAACATTCTCCTGGTTCTACTCCTTTCACTCTGCATCAATTCCTGGAGGTTGTTCCACTTCACATGGAATTCCTCTAGTTCATTATTACTTTTAACAAAATAGTATTCCAACACCAACATATACCACAATTTGTTCAGCCATTCCCCAATCAAAGGGCAACCCTTCATTTTCCAAATGTTTGCCACCACAAGGAGCACGGTATTGAATATTTTTGTACAAGTCTTTTTCCTTATTATCTCTTTACGGTACAAAACCAGCAGAGGTATGGCTGGATCAAAGGGCAGGGAGTCATTTAAAGCCCTTTAGGCATAGTTCCAAATTGCCTTCCAGAATGGTTGGATCAATTCACAAGTCCACCAGTAGTGCATTAAATTCCCAGTTTTTCCATATCTACTCCAACATTTATCCTTTCCTTTGCTGTCATATTAGCCAATCTGTTATGTGTGAGGTGGTAGAAGTAACTTTCAATAAAGTTGCTTTTGCTTGCTCTCAGAGCCTCTAGACCTCCTGACCCCCTACAGCTGTTTTGTTTCATCCTTCCTATCACAACTCATTCTTCTTATCTATCTGGGACCCCCTAACAGTTTTAAATAATTTTTATTTTAAGAAAAGGCTCTTTTATTTCTATGTTTTCTAGTGTTTTTTTCCTTTGTGCAGTTATTTTATTCCTTAACTATGTTCGAGATACCAGGAAACAGGAAAATATCTGGAATAATAAAGAACAGAAATAAAGGAGTATAAAGTAAGTTTTCAAGAGGGCCTCTCCTAAAATAGCACATATTTCTCTAATATATTAGACACAATGGTAGATTAACACTAGAATTTGCTCTTACTCTTGATCTTAAAACATTCCTGCCAATTAGAATATGAAAATATTTCATTATTTCAAAAGTTTTATTGCATTAGGTCCTACTTATTTGCATCATCAGAATCCATGAAGTATTAGTTACATGAAAGTATAAACTAGACATACTTGAATCCCTATGTATGCTATGTAGGGTCTATAAATTTGGGGGTGAGGTGCTCATAATTTGTGATTTTGTTTTTGTGGCTCAAATCCCATTACAGAAAGTCCCTTAATTTGTGTACTTCAGAAACTCTTCTATAATTTATAGCTGTAGAAAGTTGCCTAGAGCACTGAGAAATTATGTGACCCGAACAAGGGTTACTCTGTCTGAAAGGCACTTCTTGAACTCAGGTCTTTCTCAATATAAAAGCTATCATATATACACTGTCACATTGCCTTTCACCTTAATTTTTAAAAAGCACTTTAAAAAATAAATTTGATGATGTTGAAATGCATCCCCTGTCCAGATAAAGCTCCATAAGGATATGGTAAAATAAAATGTTATCAATGAAATATAATTTAGTGGGACTTTCCTATAAGAGTATGGGATTCTAAAATATGCCACAGCTAACCATTGCTAACTCATGCCTTGATTGGCAAAAAAAGGCAAAAGTCTTTTCAATTGGCAGGTGGCACTTCTATCATCAAAGTATACAATAGCATCTTCCTTGGGGAAATGTCTTTGTAAATATTAACCATGCACACATTGATCCATTTTTGATTAAATGTGTCATTATAAATGATGATGATACAGATAGTCATCATTAGTAGTACATGCACTTTTTTTAACATTTATTAATATACATTTTTAACATGGTTACCTG
>NC_058136.1:76536928-76552843 GCF_016433145.1 Gracilinanus agilis | reverse complement strand
TCTCTCTTTTATTTCTGTGTTCATTTTCTTCTATCTAATCACCTATGGTTTCAGTCTGTTCTGTGTTCTATCTCTTCCAACTACCTATTCTATCTGTTCTATGTGTTCTATCTGATTTATTTGTTCTATTTATCATCTATCTGTTCTTTCCATCTACCCATTCTGTATTCTCTCTCTTTTATGTGTTCTCTCTTCTATCTGGCCATCTATTCGATGTGTTCTAACTATCCACCTATTCTAATTTTTCTGTTCTAGGCGTTTTAGATATCGATTCAATCAGTCCTTCTATGCATTCTATATATCCATCTATTCAATTTGTTCTACTTATCTGTTCTATCTATCCATCTCTTCTATCGATGTATTCTGTCTAATCTGTTTCATCTATCTATATCTTCTGTCTGTTCTGTGTGTTCCCTCTATTCATCTACTCTAGCTGTTCTGTGTTCTATCTACCCATCTATCTATCCTTCATTTCCTGTTTTGTGGCCTCTCTAATCTGTCTGTTCTGTCTATCCATCTATTCTATGTGTTTTATCTTTGTGTTCTATATTGTGGTATTCTTGCTTTTAATCTACTCTGCTAGATAGAACACATAGATGGATATGTAGAACACAGAATACGGATGATTAGATGGAACAAATAAAAGATAATAATACCTGTAGATCTTTGTCCCAGAATTGTTGTAACCCTCAAAGGTGTTTCTTCTCAGTTCTCTTCTCTCCTTCTTCCCTCTCCCTCACTTTTCCCACTTTAAGAAATAACCACAAGTAACGTTTACTTACTACCTCAACATTCCCAAAGCGTTTTATCAATATGTCATTTGACCCTCAGCCCTATGTAGGCACTATTATTATCTCCAATTTACAGATGAGGAAACTGGGGTCAACCTGTACAAAGTGGCAGAAAGGGGAAACGGAAGGAGGCTGGGACTTGAGTCTAGCAAGGGAACTAGTGGATTAGACAAAGGCAAATTGGAGTTTTTAATGACAAACAGAACAATGGGTAGTCGACAAAATAGGGAGTCACTGCAGCTTCTTGAGGGGGAGAATGGCATGGTCAGCTCTGAGTTTTAGAAACAGCTGTTGGCTCAGTGCATTGTGTAAGTGTTAAAATTAATGGTTTGGCTAAATATGTGAAAATTATAAATCTCTTATTCAAAGTTATTGCAATCATAGTGTTAACTCCAACTAGGCAAATAGAACAAAGGATTCCCTTTTCACAAGTGTGAACTCAAAGAGAACCAAGAATTCCCTTTTATAATTGGGAGCTAGACTGGATATAGGAGGTCCTGGGTTCCACTCTGGCCTCAGACACTTCCTAGCTGGCTGGCCCTGGGCCAGTTACTTCCCCAGCTTGGGCCTCAGTTTCCTTCTCTGATGGGCTAAAGGGCCTTGGAACTTCAACGGTTTCTTCATATCACTATCATAATGTAGCAAAGTTCCACAAATTTAAAGCAGGTTATTTAAGAGAGTATAATGCAAAAGTCTCAAGGAAACTGAGTTCTAAATAACAGAAGCTCCTATTTTTATAGGTTGGAAATGGGCTGCCTCCCACCCCCATCCCCTGCAACCCAGTGAGGAAGTACAAGCTGGGAGCTGGATACTACCAACTCACAGATGGAGAGAATGAGCTTAATAAAAGAAAAGTGGGCCCACTGGTACAGTGGAGAGAGCACTGAGCTTGGAAGCAGGAAGACCTGAGTACAAACCCAACCTGAGATTCATGCTAGCAGTGTGACCCTGAACAAGTCACTTCACCTAGGTCTCCTTCAGTTTCTTCAACTGTAAAATGGGGATAAAGTACCACCTACCTCCCAGGGCTGTGGTAAGGATTGAAGGAGAAACATAATTGTGAAGTGCTTAGCCTAATAGTGCCTGGCATATAATAGGTACTTAAAAATCCTTCCTTCTTTCTCTCCCTTCTTTCTTTCCTTTCTTTCTCTCTTTCTTCCCTCTCTTTTTTTCTTCCTTCCTTTTTCATCCTTTCTTTCTCTTCCTTCCTTACCTCCTTCTGTTTTTCTTTCTTTTCCTTCCTTCTTTCTTTTTTCTCTCTTTTTGTTCCCTTCTTTTTTCTTCCTCCCTCCCTTCTTTACTCTTCCTTCCTCCCTCCTCTCTCTGTCTTTCTTTCTTTCTTCCTTTCTTTCTTTATTCCCTTCTTTCCTTCCTTTCTCAGGATCACAAAGCCAATCAAATTCAGAGTCAAGATTCAACCCCAAGTCCCCTCATCAAGTGCCCTTTTCCAGTCATCATAAAAATTACAATAAACACCAACCATATACTTCAAGGAACTACAATTCTATCATTTCAGGATAGCTCAGTTGCCTGGGCCCTACTACCCAAACCAACTCAGCAAGCATTTGTTACCTAATGTATGTCAAGTCCTGTCCTAGGCACTGAGGATAGATACCAAGAAACCAAACACAACCACCCCTGCCTTCAAGGAGCTTACATTCCATCAAGGGAGTCAACCAGGAAATATCCATTTAGATATAAAATAGAAGCAAAGTAAACATAACCTTCACTGGGAGGATGGAAAATCAAGCCAAGGCCAATCTTGTGATGAGCCTCTCAGAACTCAGCTGACCCAGTCCTTGGACAACAGACATTCAGCCCTTTCATGGGGCCACACGAAGCCTTTCTTGCCAGCTTGGTGGGGCCTACCAAAGCTTCCACTCTCTGGACATAGCTGCTAATTCCCCAGAATCACTATCTACCCATGATACACTAATATTAAGTCATTAATAAAAAGAAGAGACAGACAATATGATGTATTGCGTGGTACAAGGGAGGAGAATCAAGTCTTGGAGTCAGGAAGACCCGTGTTCAAGTCATGCCTTTGTATGACTGGGTACTTCTTGGGCAGCCCTTTAAGACATAGGAGGGGCTGGTTTGCCTAGTGGAGAGTTTCCTGATCTCCATGATCTTTATAACCATGAAATCCCAAGGTCCAGCCCAAATAAGAGTATAAACCCACTGATGGGTCAATCAACGGATAACAGCCACAACCGTAACAATCACAGAGTGGCATCTCCTATCTGGGCCTTTGCACTGGCTCTCCCCATGCCTTGAATGTTCTCCTACCCAACTTCCAACTTTTAGGCCCCTTGGCTTCCTTTACCACTCCACCCCTCCAAGAGGCCTTTCTTGGCCCCCCAACAGCTCATGCCTTTCTTCTCAAAGGTTACCTTCCATCTACTTTTTTTGTATCTTGTGTGTTCTCATCTAGGGATGCTGTCTCCTCCTATCCCCCTTGAGTTTGGAAGTTCCTTGAGGGCAGGAACTCCTTGGGGTTTTTTTCATCGTACTTGGCACATAGTAGGGCTAAAGTAATGCTTATTGCTTCATTGATGATGATGATAATAACGTTAACCAAGATCTTTACGAGAATCTTGTGAAGTAGCTGGCCCATTTCACAGAGGGAACATGGCCCAGAGAAGGGTCCAAGCCAAAGTCTCAGACTTGGGTCTTTCTTCTGTCTCCCCAGACTGATGCTCTTTGCTTCTGGCCACACTCTCCAGTTCCACACTTCAACCAAAACTGGTTTGTCCAAAGGCCAAAATTTTTGGTTCCTCATTTCAAGATGTCAAGGACAATCTCTACATTGTTGTTATTTGGTCATTTCTCAATCATGCTTGACTATCCATGACCCGATTTGGGATTTTCTTGGCAAAGATACTGGAGTGGTTTGCCATTTCCTTCTCCAGCTCATTTTTATACATGAGGCCAAAAGGTGAAGTGACTTGCCCAGGGTCACACAGCTAGTGTGTGCCTAAGGTCATCTTTGAACCTAGGAAGTCAAGTCTTCCTGACTCCAGGTGTGAAGATGGGATTAATACTACCCTGCCTCTTTTTAGATCTAATCACCAAAAGTGTAAATATCCCACCTAATTCTCAAGTAGGGGAAGTCTGTAACCCATGTGTGCACCTTTATACATTGTAGTGCCACCTAACTGCCCCAATTCCTATATAGTGTACCTCTAAGTTCCCATACCACAAACTTTCTTCTGTCATTTCTTTTTTCTTTTTTTTTTTTAATTTTTTTAAACTCTTAACTTCTGTGTATTGGCTCTTAGGTGGAAGAGTGGTAAGGGTGGGCAATTGGGGTCAAGTGACTTGCCCAGGGTCACACAGCTGGGAAGTGTCTGAGGCTGGATTTGAACCTAGGACCTCCCGTCTCTAGGCCTGACTCTCAATCCACTGAGCTACCCAGCTGCCCCCTTCTGTCATTTCTTAAATGGAAACTACTGGGGATTTTCCTGCAGGATGCCCCATCGAGAAGGTACCAGTAATACTTGCAATACTTTTATAACCTCAAAACAACTGAACTCAGTGCCTAGCTTGCAAGAATGGGGTAGGAGAGGACCCATAATTTCATTGGTGCAGGGAATTCCCAGATGAGGAAACTCCTCCTACCAGTGGAAGCCAGTCTCTTGTCTGAGACTGATCGTGTGGGTTCTATGATCTACAACTCCTTTTCATTCTGACATGCCTCCTGAAGCCTTATATTCTTCACTAAAAATGGGTTGCTTTCTTGGCACTGGGATGTTATGAAAATAGAACAAGTCACAATTGATCAGTCTGGAAAATTTAGGCTCTAGGGAAACAAGGGGGCCCTCTGTCTCAGGATAGAAGTCAGTGTGTTCACTGACTGTGACACCGTAATGATCCCTGGTAGGTACCATGCCCCATGGACTTTTTCTGACCCATGGCCTGAAGTCAGATCTCCACCACAGAAACAGCCCATGACCCCAAAAGAATATTTCCGCATACACGGAAAGATGATTTTATATGAAACCACCAGTCTTTGTTTCCTACTCTTTGCCTCTTTAAAGTACATAATACGTTATGCCAGTGGCTTTCAAAATTGTCCAACTTGGGTGATGTTTCCTTCTGAACTTCCTTTTGTTTGGTGCATTTGCTAAAAGCATAAATGACTTCCTTTTTCTGACAACAATATTGCTGAACCCTCATTGCATTAAAAAGGAAAAAAAACCCTTCTAACAGAAAATTATGTTTAAGCCATAGTGATCATGTCCAAAAATGCATGCCCCTTTCTGCACCCTGGGCCCAACACCTCTTTCTTAGAAAGTAGAACAGGGGCTGGTCATCACACTGATCAGAGGTCTTTATATTACATTCAGAGGAAGAACTTCAGGAGTGGAAACACAGAAGAAAAACAACTACTTTCTTCCTTTCTTTTAAAAATATCATTACTTTCCATTTTAAAATCAATATGAAGTATCAGTCCAAGACAGAAGAATGGGAAGGTCTATGAAACTGGATTGAAGTGACTTGCCCAGCGTCACACAGCTAGGAAGTACCCAAGGCCAAATTTGAACCTAGGACTTCCTGTCTGTACCCACTGAGCCACCTACCTGCCCCATCTCACCTCTTTCAAAGTTGTCTTTTTAAAAAAAGAAACCTTTACCTTCCATCTTAAAATCAATATCTCATATTGGTTCCTAGGTAGAAGACTGGTAAGGGCTAGGCAATGGGCGCCAGGCAGTGGGGAACTCACCCAGGGACACACAGTTAGGAAGTATCTGAGGTCAGATTTGAACCTAGGAGCTCCATCTCTAGGCCTGTCTCTCAATCCACCGAGCCATCCATCTGTCCCCACAGAACAGAGTTGTCTTTCTTTACTAGGTTCTGTTGCCCTGATTTTGCTCACTTCACTCTGCATCTGTTCCTGCTACCCAGGATTCTTTGAAATCATCTCATTTCATTATTTTCTTATTACACAATTATATTCCATAACAGTCATTCATATGTAATTCTGTTTAGTCATTCCCCAGCCCTCTAGAGGCTAAGATATCCCCCATCAGATTCTCCTTTTTCCCCCTTTTAATCAGCTCCTTCAAGTTCAGAATATCACCTTCCCTCTTAACTATCCTTCCTACTCCCATCTCCAATTGTTTCCCTGTTGAATCCAAGGTACAGACTGTCCCTAAATTCCTACTACCATTTTAAGAGTGTATGTGTATTCAACTTTCTTTTTCCAGGTTAAGGTGGTGGCATAGTAAAAAGCAGCGGCTTAACCTCTCCTAACCGAAACATACAGGACTCCTTAAGGGGACATAAAAACAAATCCAGACAAACGGAGGGACCCCACAACAGTGCGCAGCTTGGAAGGTACGTGGAATCGGGGCATTTCCATGCTATAAAGGGGTGAAACAGCTCTCACTAAATTCAGGGCTGAGCAACCCCCTCCCCCACAACACCACCTACAGTGCCAAAGCCAGCGCAAAAGAAGTAGAGCAAATTTAGTCTACCCATTGAGTCATTGGCAGCTCCAGGGCCTACTCCTGAGAGCAGCAAGACCTAAGACCCCAAAAGGCTAAAGAACGCGCATGGACTTTGACCTCAGACACTGAGTGCAGGCACGGGTGGAGGAGGACACAGGAGCGAGTGAAGGCTCTGAAACCTTGAGTGGGGAACCAGTGCAGATGGGTACACAACTGTGGAAGCAGCGCCCTGAGTCTTGTAAAGGAGCCTCTGGCAGAGGATCAAGCAAGGGGGACCACCAGGAGGCTTGACATTGAGAACAACCAGACCTGAGACCTTAGAAGCCTAAAGAGCACAGACAGACCCTGAGCGTGAGGATAAAGCTGAGAAGGTGCTGGGTTAAAAATGGCAACTCAAAATCAGGAAGCCCAGAAGAGAAAGATTAACAACAAGAAGAAATCTTTAACACTCAACAACTTTTACACAGAAAATCCAGACAAGAGAGCAAACTGAAGAGGAGAACAAACAAGCCATCACATCCGAACCCTCCCAAAATAATGAAAACTGGTCACAAGCCCTTGAACAGTTCAATTCTGAGATGACGAGAAAGTTGGAACAGATTTGGCTAGAGAAATAGCTCAAAAGGAAATCAGGCAAGAAAATGACAGTTTAAAAGGCAGAATTTTGCAATTAGAAAGTGAGACTCAGAAATCAAATGAACTGATAAGCAAATTGAACACCAGAAATGACCAGACTAAAAAGGGAAACCAAAAGATTATAGCAGAAAACCAAAAGATTATAACCGAAAACCAGTCCCTAAAGGCTAGAATTGAGCAATTAGAAGCTAATGATCTCTAAAGACAGCAAGAACAAATCAAACAAAGTCAAAAGACTGATAAAATAGAAGGAAACATGAAATATCTCGATGAGAAAGTGACAGACCTAGAAGGTCTAGAAGAGACAATCTGACAATCATTGGTCTTCCTGAAAAAGCAGAAATTAATAGAAATTTGGACTCCATACTCAAAGAAATTATTCAGCAAAATTGCCTTGAAGTTCTACAACAAGAGGGCAATATAAACATTGAAAGGATCCATAGATCACCCTCTACACTAGACCCAGAAAAGACAACCGCCAGGAATATAATAGACAAATTCAAGAGCTTCCAAGTAAAAGAAAAATTTTTATAAGAAGCCAGAAAGAGACAATTCAGATACCAAGGAGCACCAATCAGGATCACACAGGATCTGGCAGCCTCCACGCTAAAAAACCACAAGCCTTGGAATATGATTTCAGAAAGGCAAGAGAACTGGGTCTTCAACCACAGATCAACTACTCATCAAAAATAACTATATACTTCCAGGGGGAAGTATGGGCTTTCAACAAGATAGAAGATTTCCAAGTATTTGCACAGAAAAGACCAGGACTAAATGGAAAGTTTGTTATCCAACCACAAAAATCAAGAGAAACATGAAAAGATAAATAAGAAACAAAGGGGAAAGAAAGAAAACTCATGTTTTTTAAATTTGCCTCTTTAAGGGCTTCAATAAGATCTAATTATCTGTATTCCTGTAGCAATCGAGGTATACATTAATTGTGATATTATTTTAAGAGTGCTCAAAAATGACTCTTGTATTTCTTATGAATGATTTTTATAACCTTGAGTTGAATTAAACCTCAACTTTGCCAAATTCCTAGCCATTCCATAAGGCTACACTCTGGAAGACTGGTCAATTATCTCAGGCTCCTTATTTTACCAAAAAACTAGTAATTAGTATCAAGACCTTAGGCCATATGGATTCCGGATCTAAATGTTTCCTCTATCTATTGCTTTAGGGTCCAACAGTCTGTATCTCGTGATGTTTACCTCACATCAGACCACTTGGTTCCCTCGTTTCCCCGTGTATGATTGTAACCCTAATAAAAGTAGCTATATGACAGTTGAGGCAGGAGCTCTTAACCATCAGAGCTCCTAACCAGGAAGCTCTTGACCACCAGAGCTTACTCGCTGTCTGTCTACATTATGCCAAAACTTTCTGTGTCTGTGAGTCTTTATTCTCGCCCTATGTTCTCTTTCCATTAATCCTTAACCCATAACCCATTTTCACTCAGTCCTTGGTTCCCCTTTCTGAGTGTCCAACCCAATAGGAATCTTCGTGGAGTCGGTAGACAGCTTCAATTCCTATGTGGAGAAATGCAATGTATAATTCTCTGTAGTGAACTCTATTCACTATTATAGTATTCACTATTATAGTAATCAGAAGAATAATTCATAGGGAGAGGTTGCAATACTAAATGGTCTAAGATGATATGCGGGTGGGAAAGAGGGGAGTGAATAGTAGGGGAAACCAAGAGAACCTTGAATGAATAAGAAAAATAGGATATTCTATTACACACAAAGAGGGCATAGGAAGGGGAGGGGACAAATACTATTATAAGAAGGAGAGGAAGAGAGCATTAAGAGGTAATATTTAAACCTTACTCTCAGTAATTAACCCTGAGAGGGAAGAGTAGCTATATTATCCATCGGGATATAAAACTCTATCTAACCCTACTGAGAAAGTCAGAAGGGTTAAACCAAGGGGAGCAGGGGAGTGGGGAGGTCAAAAAAAGGGAGGGGAGAAGAATGGGGAGGGAATTCATTAGGTCTTTAAAAATAAAAAGAGGGGAATAATAAGGAAGGGAGTAGAAAGGGAAGTTAATCAGGGGAGGGGATAAGGGATACCAGCTTAAAGCAAACCACTGGTTTAAAAGGAAATAGTATAAGAAGAAGGGGTAGAACTAGGGGAGGATACAAAAATGTCAGGGAATTCACAACTGATAATTATAACTCTGAATGTGAATGTGAGGAACTCCCTCATAGAACGGAAGCAAATACCAGAGTGGATTAGAAACCAAAATCCTACCATATGTTGACTACAAGAAACACATATGAGGCGGGAGGACATACACAAGTTTAAGGTTAAGGGCTTAAGCAAAATCTTTTGGGCATCCAATGAGAAAAAGAAGGCAGGAGTTGCTATTATGATTTCTGACAAAGCCAAAGTAAAAATAGATATGATTAAAAAAGACAGGGAAGGTCATTACATCCTGATTAAAGGAAGTATAGACAATGAGGAAATAACAGTGCTCAATATGTATGCACCAAGTGGCATAACATCCAAATTCCTAAAGGAGAAACTGGCAGAGCTCAAGAAGGAAATAGATAGTAAAACCATAATAGTGGGAGATCTAAATATTCCTCCTTTGGATCTACACAAATCAAACCAAAAAATAAATAAGAAAGAGGCAAGAGAAATGAATGAAACCCTAGAAAAATTAGAGTTAATAGATATATGGAGAAAAATAAATAGGGACAAAAAGGAATACACCTTTTCAGGAGAACATGATACATTCACAAAGATAGACCATGTAATAGGGCATAGAAACATGGCAAACAAATGAAAAAAGCAGAAATAATAAATTCAACCTCATCAGATCATAATGCAATAAAAATAGTTATTAGTAAGAATATATGGAGAGGAAAACCAAAAACTAATTGGAAATTAAATAATATGATTCTACAAAATAATTTAGTGAAAGAACCAATCATAGAAACAATAATTTCATTGAAGACAATGACAATGATGAGACATCTTACCCAAACCTATGGGAAGCAGCCAAAGAAGTTCTAATGGGAAAATTTATATCACTGAGTGCATATATTAACAAATTAGGGAGGGCAGAGGTTAATGAATTGGGCATGCAACTTAAAAAAGAAGAAAATGACCAAATTAAAAATCCTCAGATGAAAACTAAATTAGAAATACTAAAAATCAAAGGAGAAATTCATAAAAATGAAGGTAAAAGAACTATTGAATTAATCAATAATACTAGAAGCTGGTATTTTGAAAAAACAAAATAGACAAAGTACTGGTAAAGCTAATAAAAAAAGGAAAGAAGAAAACCAAATTAATAGTATCAAAGATGAAAAGGGAGATCTCACCTCTAATGAAGAGGAAATTAAGGCAATCATTAAAAACTATTTTGCCCAATTATATGGGAATAAATTTAGCAATCTAGCTGATATGGATGAATATTTACAAAAATATAAATTGCCTAGATTAACAGCAGAAGAAATAGAATACTTAAGTAATCCAATATCAGAAAAAGAAATTGAACAAGCCATCAAAGATCTCCCTAAGAAAAAATCCCCAGGGCATAATGGATTCACAAGTGAATTCTATCAAACATTCAAAGAACAATTAATCCCAATACTACAGAAATTATTTGATATAATAAGCAAAGAAGGAGTCTTACCAAATTCCTTTTATGGCACAAATATGGCACTGATTCCTAAGCCAGGTAGATCTAAAACAGAGAAAGAAAATTACAGACCAATCTCCTTAATGAACATAGATGCAAAAATCTTAAATACATGTTAAAACCAGTGGAAATGTGCATTGGCCATGGGTGAGGGGAGTGCGGGGGGTGAAGGGGAAAGTAGGAGCATGAATCATTTAACCATGTTAAAATGAATATTAATAAATGGTTAAAAAAATCTTAAACAGAATATTAGCAAAAAGACTCCAGCAAGTGATCAAGAGGGTTATCCATCATTTGGGATTTATACCAGGAATGCAAGGAAGGTTCAACATTAGGAAAACCATCCACATAATTGACCATATCAACAAGCAAACCAACAAAAACCACATGATTATCTCAATAGATGCTGAAAAAGCCTTCGCCAAAATATAACACCCATTCCTGCTGAAAACACTAGAAAGTATAGGAATAGAAGGTCCTTTCTTAATAATAATAAACAGTATATCTCTTAAACCATCAACAAGCATCATATGTAGTGGGGATAAATTATAAGCCTTTTCAATAAGATCAGGTGTGAAACAAAGATGCCCATTATCACCTCTATTATTTAACATTGTACTAAAAACACTAGCAGTAGCAATTAGAGAAGAAAAAGAAATTGAATGTATTAAAATAGGCAATGAGGAGACTAAGCTATCACTCTTTGCAGATGATATGATGGTCTACTTAAAAAATCCTAGAGAATCAACTAAAAAGCTACTAGAAATAAACAACTTCAGTTCTGCTTTTATTAAAGGGAGCCTTATTATGGCCATCCATACAAGTAGCCTCTCTCTGCTTTGATGGCTCAGCACTTGCCTAAGCTACTATTTACTAAAGTGTTCTGGTCCCTATTTGGGTGGCCTGAGAACCTACTAAACATGCTGTTGTTGCAGAATGTATGTTTTCATTATTTCTTTGTGTGTTGGGGTCCAGTGATTTCTAACAAAAGCATTCCCAAGAGGAAGAAGGACTCAGAAGGGGTTGCCAAGAACTCTGCCTTGTGATGGAATCATCTTTGCCCAGCTTTGGGGTATATCTTGTACCTAAGACCTCAGGCAGCTGCCAGCACAGCATCACAGATCCGTTCACAGAAACACACTGATCTCATTCTTCGTTTGATCTCTGGATCTACTGACAGCCCCTAGACTCATTTCCCAAGGGGCTGAGAAAATGACAATTCAGTAAAACAAATGTTGGAGGCCAAATCTGACCAATGGTTGTTCCTCACTGTATTGCTATGTGAAAGAGCTTGAGGTATAAGACAACCACACCAACCATTGGGCCCTTCTTTTCCTGTTCTTTTAATAAAGAACCTTGACCTTAAAAGAAATGCACAACCTGTTGGGATCCTAATCACCTAACCAGGAAAAGAGGCTTCTTACTCTTGCCTGTAGAGTTACTATTTCTCAATTACTCGACCCTCTCTTTGTCAACTCTCAGCTGATTCTACTTGGATAGTAAGTTTCTTGCTTCTAGCCCACATCTGAGGGGCTAGTCTCTATGCATCTGCATGTCTTTGGATGACTAGTGTCAGAGACATGACTTGTACCCTTAAGTTGATCCAGTACTAAGTAGAACATTGGTGGGTGTGGGGACCCATGTGTCCTCATTAACTCAACAAACAGATGGTTGTTCTCTTTTCAAACTCTATCACACAGGCCAATGTAAATAGGAAAAACCAAAACCAAAAACCTTCCCCAAGGATGCTCACAGTAGAGAACACATAATCTCATTGGGGAAAGCCATCCAGGAAAGCAGCTTCCCTGGAACCACAGAGGTCTGGCCAGGATAGGCAAAGATGAATTTTCAGTTGCCTTTTTTGCTCTTCCTTCTACTAATAAACTCTGTTCTATGGCTACAATATAAGCGATATAAGAAATGACAATAATGTTGAGAAGAGAGAAACATGAAAGACTCTCTGAACTGATCCAGAGTGAAGTAAGAAGAACCAGGTGTGGGGAGGAGAAGCAAAGTAAATAACAATAAGAACAAAATGATCAAAACTGAAGGCTCTGAAATTATAATGACCAAGCTTGGCCTCAAAGATGAGATATGAGATATGAGTGTGTGTGTGTGTGTGTGTGTGTGTGTGTGTGTGTGTGTGAGAGAGAGAGAGAGAGAGAGAGAATGAATCACTTGCATAGAAGGAAGACCACTGGCAAACAAGAACATTTTATGAGGGTAACAACTACAGTTACTATAATTTGGGGCCAATATGAAATGATTTAAACAAGAAAAAATTCCACATTATCAGATATTGTGTATTACATATATGTGAGGGATATGTTTTTACAGAAGTTAGAAATTAAGCTGTGAGCTTGATTAAGGGTAGAGGAACTGTGTCTTCTTTGAACTTTGCATCACCCCCACTGTGTATCCACAATGCTCTGCATGAAGTAGGTGCTTAATCTAAGTATGTTGAATGGATGCTATAATTTTGCATTTGCGGATTATTTAAAAGATGAAAATGCAAAATTCATTCATTCCACATTTTACACCTAGAAGAAATGGTGATGGGGTTAGAACTAATAAAGCTAAAATACAAGGTGTCCCAAAAACCTTGGTGCATCTAGAGAAGGAATTTTTGGAGTCAGAAGGCTGCAGATCAAAGCAGACTGTCTTCCACATCCCTGTATTTATGGTTTTCTTTGGGAGTTTTGGTTTTGTATGAGTGTGCTACTACAACAATCACCACTATGGAAGTGTGTTTTTCATGATAATACACGTATGGCCCAAATCAAACTGTTTACCATCTCTGAGTGGGGGAGGGAAGGGAGGGAGAGAGATGGTTTGGATGTTGGAATTTTGGAAAATATATGTGGAAAATCATTATTATATGTAATTGGGAAAATAAAATATTTTTGATTTAAAAACAAAAACCTTGGTGCAGTGTTTAGTAGCTTGAATAGCTTAAGAGGGCAACAACTAGAATTAAAATTTGCACTAAGACTTTTGGGCCTTCAAAGCCTTTAATGACATCAAAGGGGGTGTGGTAATAAATTATAAAAAAAGGTAATTCTCTGATAGGGCAAAGGGGAAGTGCAGATAAAATACTCTAGGTAAAATTGAGGAAGGATAAAACACTTACAGTTGGGTGTGGGAGGGCAGGGTCTTGATCAGGGAAGTTTGCCATGAAGGAGATCTTTGCCTTGGGCCTTTATGGAAGACAAAGCTTATGAAAGGTGGAGAAAAGGAGGGGAGAGCATTCCTGGCATGGGACAGAACAGGTCCAATTCTATGGTAGTGTGAGATGACATGTTAACTTCTAAGAACAGTTCGAGTTCTCTTTAAAATTATTACGAATAATTTTCCATGGTTCATGTTCTTTCCCTGTCTCTTTCCTCCCCTCTCCTGGAGCTGACTAGCAATTCCACTGGGTTATACATGTATAAGTTTTTAAAACATTTCCATGTTATTAATATTTGCAATAGAGTGATCAGTTAAAGTCAACATCCCCAGTCATATACCCATTGAACCATGTTATGATTCCTATGTTTTTCTTCTGGGTTTCTACTCCCACAGTTCTTTCTCTGGATGTGGAGAGGGTTCTTCCTCATAAGTCCCTCCCTATTAGAACAATTCAATTTCCTTAGAAGGTAGAGTCCATTGAAGGGTAGTGTTGGGAGATAAGAAAACAAGGGTAGATTTGTAAACCAGGTTAAGAAGATCCCTAAATGCCTCAAGAATTAGAATTTTTATCCTGTGTTTGCTAGAGAGCCACTGAAGATGCTTGAGCAAGAGAGTGATAGAATGAGAATCATCTGAAAGAAATCATAACATTATAGATTAACAGTTGGATGATGCTTTAGTGGTCATAGTCATAGATTTAGAACTGGAAAGAGCCTCTGAGAACCTTCTCATTTGACAGATGAGGAAACAGGCACAAAGAGTAACTTGAAAGACTTGCTCAGACTTCCTCACTGTCACAGAGCCAGAAAATGTTTGAGGCAGGATTTGAACCAAAGTATTCCTGATTTCAGATCAAATGTCCAGTCATCAGACCCAGCCCCCTTATTTTACATATGAGGAAAGTTAGATGGTTATGAGACTTACCATTGGTCACATATCCAGTATCAGAGATGGGATACTTGGTCTTCTTGATATCAAGTCCAATATACTTTGCTGCCTCTCATTTGAGGTAGAGTGCATTACCTTCTGTGGTCACCACTACTTATTTGTTTAGCCATTTTTTTAGTCTTATCCAATTCTTCATGACCCCGTTTGGGGCTTTCTTGGTAAAGATTCTAGAGTAACTTACCATTTCCTTCTCTAACTCATTTGACATATGAGTAAACTGAGGCAAACAGGGTTAAGTGACTTTCCCAGGGTCATAAAGCTAGTAATTAACTGAAGCTTGATTTGCACTAATGAAGATGAGTCTTCCTGACTCAGGGGCTGGTGCTCTGTGAACTATGGCCACAACTAGCTATGTGATGACCGCTACAATGAACTCCAAAAGAGTTGACGAGTTAGTAGGGTCATTAGAGGTCTGACGCTCTGTTGACGATTTTTACCAGTCTATGATATTTTTTACTTCCGAAGATCCCTCTTTCTTTTTCCCCTTTATATAGATTTTTTTCTTTCTTTCCTTCTTTCTTTTCTTCCTTCCCTCTGAATGGTTGGAAAATCTTGAACACCTGGAACTGCATTACTCAAACTTCCTTTCTGTATTACCCACAATTCCTTTTGCCTTGAGTATACCTGCATATTTAAGCGGTCTGTATTTAATTAGGGTTTGCTGTGCCACGCCCCCTCTCTTGCACATGAATGGAGTGCTGACCTGTCCTGGTGGCCCAAACCTCCCTCTTCCACGTGCGGTGAGTGTGAAAGGCTCCCCGGGTCTCTCTAGCTCTGTAATTTAATAATAAATCCTCATAAATATCCTACTTTGGCGGCATTGAATATTAATTTTAAAACCTACAATTGGCGACTCACGAAGGATCCCAGAACCTCACCTCAGATCCCCGCAGAACTAGTTTCCCAGCTCGCCCACCAAGCCTCCAGCAGGCTTTCCCGGAGCTCCCCGCTTCCGCCGGGGCTGCCCCACGCTTCACCGCTTTCAAGCCTTTGGGGCCCCGCCAGGCTTAAGGGGCTCCCGCTGCCTCCCGCTGCCACACGCTGCCTTCAGCCACTGCCAGCCCGTGCAGCCTGCCCACCTCCTGGCTGAGCCGCAGCGCCCATCCCTGCTTCTGCCCCTTCTTCCGCGACTGCTAAGTTGAAAGGAGTCCCTCTGCCAGCGCCAGCACGAGGGGAGCCCCTGTTCCTCGCAGGCGCCCCAACCTCTGCTGGGCTCTTTACCTTGGCCTGGGGAGCTCCTGACCTTTTTCAGCCACCCCAGCCTGCC
>NC_058136.1:76516848-76536428 GCF_016433145.1 Gracilinanus agilis | reverse complement strand
ATGGTTTGGATGTTGGAATTTTGGAAAATATATGTGGAAAATCATTATTATATGTAATTGGGAAAATAAAATATTTTTGATTTAAAAACAAAAACCTTGGTGCAGTGTTTAGTAGCTTGAAGAGCTTAAGAGGGTAACAACTAGAATTTAAAATTGCTCTAATACTTTTGGGCCTTCTAAGTCTTTAATGACATCAAAGGGGGTGTGGTAATAAATTATAAAAAAGGTAATTCTCTGATAGGGCAAAGGGGAAGTGCAGATAAAATACTCTAGGTAAAATTGAGGAAGGATTAAACATTTACAGTTGGGTGTGGGAGGGCAGGGTCTTGATCAGGGAAGTTTGCCATGAAGGAGATCTTTCCCTTGGGCCTTTATGGAAGACAAAGCTTATGAAAGGTGGAGAAAAGGAGGGGAGAGCATTCCTGGCATGGGACAGAACAGGTCCAAATATATGGTAGTGGGAGATGACATGTTAACTTCTAAGAACAATTTGAGTTCTCTTTAAAAACAACTAATTAATTAAGAATATTTTTCCATGGTTCCATGGTTCATGTTCTTTCCCTCTCTCTTCCCTCCCCTCTCCTGGAGCTGACTAGCAATTCCACTGGGTTATACATGTATAAGAGTTCAAAACATATTTCCATGTTATTAATATTTGCAATAGAGTGATCAGTTAAAGTCAACATCCCCAGTCATATACCCATTGAACCAGGTGGTGAATCCTATGTTTTTCTTCTGGGTTTCTACTCCCACAGTTCTTTCTCTGGATGTGGAGAGGGTTCTTTCTCATGAGTCCCTCTGGATTAGAACAATTCAATTTCCTTAGAAGGTAGAGTCCATTGAAGCGTAGTGTTGGGAGATAAGAAAACAAGGGTAGATTTGTAAACCAGGTTAAGAAGAACCCTAAATGCCTCAAGAATTAGAATTTTTATCCTATGTTTGCTAGAGAGCCACTGAAGGTGCTTGAGCAAGAGAGTGATAGAATGAGAATCATCTGAAAAAAAATCATGACATTATAGATTAAGAGTTGGATGACACTTTAGTGGTCATAGTTATAGATTTAGAACTGGAATGAGCCTCGGAGAACCTTCTCATTTGACACATGAGGAAACAGGCACAAAGAGTAACTTGAAAGACTTGCTCAGACTTGCTCACTGTCACAGAGCTAGAAAATGTTTGAGGCGGGATTTGAACGAAAGTATTCCTGATTTCAGATCAAATGTCCAGTCATCAGACCCAGCCCCCTTATTTTACATATGAGGAAAGTTAGATGGTTATGAGACTTACCATTGGTCACATATCCAGTATCAGAGATGGGATACTTGGTCTTCTTGATATCAAGTCCAATATACTTTGCTGCCTCTCATTTGAGATAGAATGCATAACCTTCTGTGGTCACCACTACTCATTTGTTTAGCCATTTTTTTAGTCTTATCCAATTCTTCATGACCCCATTTGGGGCTTTCTTGGTAAAGATTCTAGAGTAACTTACCATTTCCTTCTCTAACTCATTTGACAGATGAGTAAACTGAGGTAAACAGGGTAAGTGACTTTTCCAGGGTCACAGAGCTACTAAGTAACAGAGGCCTGATTTGCACTAATGAAGATGAGTCTTCCTGACTCAGGGCCTGGTGCTCTGTGAACTATGGCCACAACTAGCTATGTGATGACCACTACAATGAACTCCAAAAGAGTTGCACAGTTAGAAGGGTCATTAGAGGTCTGATGCTTTGTTGACGATTTTTACCAGTCTGTGATATTTTTTATTTCCGAAGATTCCCTCTTTCTTTTTCCCCTTTATATAGATTTTTTATTTCTTTCCTTCTTTCTTTCTTTCTTTTTTTCCTTCCCTCTAAATGGTTGGAAAATCTTGAACACCTGGAACTGCATTACTCAAACTTCCTTTCTGTATTACCCACAATTCCTTTTGCCTTGAGTATACCTGCATGTTTAAGTGGTCTGTATTTAATTAGGGCTTGCTGTGCCACGCCCCCTCTCTTGCACGTGAATGGAGTGCTGACCTGTCCTGGAGGGCGGAGCGTCTCTCTTCCACGTGCGGTGAGTGGGAAAGGCTCCCCGGGTGTCTCTAGCTCTGTAATTTAATAATAAATCCTCATAAATATCCTACTTTGGAGGCATTGAATATTAATTTTAAAATATACAATTGGCGACTCACGAAGGATCCCAGAACCTCACCTCAGATCCCAGCAGAACTAGTTTCCCAGCTCGCCCACCAAGCCTCCAGCAGGCTCTCCCAGAGCTCCCCGCTTCCGCCAGGGCTGCCCCACGCTCCGCCGCTTTCAAGCCTTTGGGGCCCCGCCGGGCTTAAGGGGCTCCCGCTGCCACATGCTGCCTTCAGCCACTGCCAGCCCCGTGCAGCCGGCCCACCTCCTGGCGGAGGCGCAGCGCCCATCCCTGCTTCTGCCCCTTCTTCCGCGACTGCTAAGTTGAAAGGAGTCCCTCTGCCAGCGCCAACGCGAGGGGGAGCCCCTGTTCCTCGCAGGCGCCCCAACCTCTGCTGGGCTCATTGCCTTGGCCTGGGGTGCTCCTGACCTTTTTCAGCCACCCCAGCCTGCCTCCTGGCTCCCTCCCTGCCCCAACTTGCCTTTCAGAATGTGACGTCACAGCCTCAACTCCCAGTTTCCACCTGTGACCCCTTTTAGGCCCCTTACAAAGCCCGCCCCGTTTTGTAGCCACAGCCTCCATTTTGGTTTCTGGCAAACACAGCCACGCCCCTTGGTCCCACCCCCTGCCCTAACCACGCCCCCTCACCCCTCCCTCTTGTAGTGTGGCCACTTAGCCACCAGAGGCCACTAGTGAGCACTCAAAATATATAATTTTCCCTTTTTCTCTTCCCCCCAGTGCACCAGCCCTTGTAACAAAGAGAGGGAAAAATCAGGTCAGTAAAACTAACCAATCCTGATAGTTGCTCAGCTTCCTGGAGTCTCCCATCCCTGCAAAGAAGGGAAGGGGGCGAATTTTCTGCCTTCTCTCCTTCCTTCTTTTCTCCAGGGCCAAGCTTGACCTGTCAAATTGTGGAAGAAACAAAGATTAACAACAGCCATGAGGGATTTCAAAGGTTTTCCCTCCAAATCCCTAATTATACAGTTAAGGAAACTGAGGCCAAGAGATTACACAACAGATAGAGTGATGGACCTGGAATCAGGAAAACCTGAGTTTAAAATCCTGCCTCATCCATTTATGTGACCCTGGTCAAGTCACCTAACCTCAGTTTCCTCATCTGTGAAAATGAGGATCATGAAAGCCACAGAATGTTGGGATGGAAAGACGCTGAGGAGGTCTGTCTGAAACTCTTCTCTGGATAGAGGAGAAATTGGGGAAGGGAATCAGAGAAGGAAAGCGAGACGCTCAAGGTTTGTTGTGAGGATCAAAGGAGAGATTTTTGTAAAGCATTTGGCAAACCTGTAATCCAAATGACTTTCCCAGGGTCACCTGGGCAGCAAATGTCAGGGGCAGGACTGGAATTCAGTTCCCGTGTCTCTTGCCAACACTCCTTCCCCTGCAGCCCATTGCCTGGCACTTCAGCCTTGCTCCTCTCAGCTCTGGCCCACATCCATCCCTCCAGTCCTCTCTCCCATGCAGACTTGGGGCTGCAGCCTGGGGGACCTGCTCCCCTTGCAGCATGTGCTCTGCTTTGCAGGCTCCTCCTTCTGCCCAGGCTGTTCCCTCTCTTCAGAGGTCTTCACTGCCTCTCTGCCTGGTGAAATCACTTCACATCAGGATTAAGTTCTAATCCCAGCCAGTCAGGGTGTGACATGGGGCTGCCTAGTCCTATTCTGGGCTCACCATTTACTCTTCTGAGAAACGGAGGCGTCCGTGGGGGTGACGTCAGAATAACCTGCCCAGACACCTCCCTGATCTAGTGGGAGAGGCAGAGGCAGGGACCTGGGTGTGAATCCCACCTTTATCAACTACTGGTTCAGTGACTTGGGAATGACAAGGAATGGGCCTCGCCTTCCTCATCTGTAAAGTGAGGGGATGAACTAGATGGCCTGTAAGGTCCCTTCCAACTCTGTGATTGGATTCTATTAATTTGTGTTTCCTTCTAAGTGGCCTTGGACTTGTCACCTCTCCTGTGGGCTTCACTTTCTTCATCTGTAAAATAGGAGGAGCTTAACAGGATGACCTTCATGATCCCTTTGAGCTTTAAACATTTTAACATTTAAACATTTAAACATTTAATTTTATGTGTCCTTCAAGGCTCAAATGCTCTCTCATCTGTGAGAAGGGAATAAAGAAAGAAAAGAAGGAAGAAATCTGAGTTCAAATCCAGTTAAGGGCACTTACTGTGTTACCTCAAGCAAGTTATACCCTTTGACTTCCTCAGTTTCCTAATCTGTAAAATGGGAATAATAATAGCATCTCCCTCTCAGGGTTGTTATGAGGATCAAATAAGATAATGTTTGTATAGCACTTTTGAATCTTAAAGCTCTACATGAATGCTGGCTGTTTTTAGTAACACTGAATTTTGCTCTCTTGAAGTCCCTTTTTGGCTGTAAGGCAATTCAATAAAGTACCATTAGATGGTTATTTATTTCACTGAGAAACAGCTTATCATAAGGGGTTGGGGGCCAGGCTGGGCCTTCCTGAAAACAAGTTATCTGCGTCACCTCCAAAGCAGGGGAAAGGAGAGACGATCGTTCCTTTCTTTCCTGCTCAGTGGAAAACGAGGGGTCGGAAACCTCAAATAATCCAGTTTGGGGGATGCTGTGCAGATGAACGATGTGCAAACAAACTGATATTAGAGCTTTATTATGAAGAAATGCGTCTGGATAAGCGGTTCTTAACCTGGGATCAGGAGTCGCCCAAGGGGATTGTGGATAGATTTTTAGGGCTCCATGAACTTGGATGGGGGAAAAATTACTTATTTGCTGTCACTAAGCCCCATCTGAAATTTAGCATTTCTTTCAGTTACTTAAAAATAGGGTTCTGAGAAGGGATCCAGAGGCTTCACCAACCTACCCATGAGGACTGTGGCACAAGCAAAGAACAGAGGCCCTGCTGTAGCTTGTGTTTTGGTTTCCTTAGAGTTTTAGTTCAGTCTTCTACAGCTCCTTCTACAATACCCTCAGAAGGAGAATGAATCTTTCTATCGAAGAGATCACAGGGCTAGAGGTGGAAAGGACCCTAATGGTCAATGAGTCCAATCCCCTCATTTTACAAATGGGGAAACTGAGGCATAAGAGGTTAGTCAGTTTGCCCAAATCATTCAGTTAGTAAGCTTCTTGGATGTGATTTGAAACTTGGCCTTCCTTACCCCACATCCAGTGCCTTACCCCGTCTACATGATTTTGTTCAATTTGACAAAGCTTTATGGAATACTATGGTGTGTCCAGCATTGTGACAGGCCCCACGGGAGATGCATAAATGTTTATGATAGTTCTTACTCTGGAGGATTTCAGAGTATCTCATGTACTCTCTTACACAGTTATCAGCATGGCCCTGGACAAGCCACTTAACTCTGTTTAGGAACTCTGTTAGGAAGATAAATTTAGAATCAGAAAGTACTTGAGAGGCTTCCAAGTTGAACATGCTAGTTTTTATAGATGAACAAACTAAGGGACAGAGAAATGAAATGATTTACCCAAGGCTATACAGGAGGAAACGATCAAACCAGGATTTGAACCATGGTCCTCTGACATCAAATGTAGCTTTCTTTCTGCTCTACCATATTATCACCATTCCAAACATGGTGGGTAGATTGCATGAATGGGGGGAAGGGCAGGATGAACTTGGCCCAGAGCTGAGCAAAAGACGGTCCTGTCCAGACCCACAGTTTCCCTGTCCCAGCTGGATGCAGGGGGTACAGCAAATCTAGCCCTTGACCATGCTGACATTCCTCATGGGACAGGGTCAGGGATCACACTCTACCTACCCTCTTAAAAGTCTGAAATTTGGGGGAAATACTTTGGGGTAGACACTCTAGTTGGGAACTTCCTGATGGCTGCCTTGACATTTCTAGGAAGCTCCCAGCTTTCCCTCTTCCATCTCAGCCCCTTTGATGTGAGTATCATGAGAGACCCCAGCTCCCAGCCAGACAGTCTCCTCGTTCAGCCCCCGTTGGGGACCTCACTACCCCCTTTATGAACCTTGGCAAATCACCAGCATGTGGCAATCCCTACAGGGGAAACAACAGGCTCTTTCCCTAGTGAGGAGGCAGGTCCCACTTTCTTCCAGAAGTGACATCTTTATTTCTCAGTTCATCTACTATTGACATTTCCTTGGATTTAATCCCTTCGGTAGAAAGTATTCATTTAGCCTCCCAAGAAGCCAAATAGCTCCCCATGTTCTAAGCAATTGTCACCTTCACCATCATTAATATCACTATCAGATATGAAATACTTACCAAGTTCCTGCTACGTGGAAGGCATTTCTGGGCACAGGAAACAGGAATATGGAATATCACAAAAGTCCTAGGTGTGGTTTTAAGCTTTAATAAGAGCTTTTAATAGCTAGCATGTATCCAAGGTGCACTTTGAACCCAGGTCTTCCTGACTCCAGGTCTAAGCAGCTGTGTGACCCTGGGCAAGTCATTGAACTTCCAAGTTTCTTCATCTATAAAATGGGGATAATAATAATAGCACCATCCTCCCAGAGTTATGGTGAGGATCAAAACAAGAGAATGTTTATAAACTGGTTAGCAAATCTTAAAGACCTACATAAATAAATACTCTCTGCTACCCTGAGATCAATAACTGAAATTAAGTCCTCAACTTGTGGAAGGTGGGAGAAATATTTTTGAGTGTGGGACAACTTTGGGCAGCTAAATGATACAGTAGATAGAACACCAGCCTTGGAGTTGGGAAAATTCATTTTGCTCAGTTCAAATCTGGCCTCAGACCCTTCCCAGCTGTGTGGCCCTGGGCAAGTCACTTAACCCTGTCTACCTCTGTTTCCTCATCTGTAAATGAGCTAAAGAAGGAGATGGCAAACCACACAAGTATCTTTGACAAGAAAACTCCAAATGGGTTTTGACACGACTGAAGTGACTTAACATGGAACAACTTCACAAACTCACAGTCTAGTAAATAAAATATCCAAAAGACACAATCCTAGAATAAGAAGGCTCGGTCTGTCCCACTTTTCGCAGCAATCCATTCCTGGAGACATATCTTAAAGCAGATTGCCCCAAGGTGACATCCTCACTACCTAGAGTTATTTATTCCTTCCATCTGTTTAGAGCCATAAATTGGGGATGTGAATGTTGAGGCAAATAACAGTAAGGGGAAACCAGCATGGAAAGTGCAGTGAGGAATGGCCAGCATGAGAACTGCACGTGTCAGAAGCCAGGGGGCAGCATTTTGTATAGGCAGAATCACCAGATTAAACAGAAGAAGCTACTTACTTCTCACATGACCTTAGGCAAGTCCCAATGGCTGCCTGTTATGTGTAGCATAAAATTGAAACTTCTTTGTTTGACATTTAAAGCTCTCTCTAATCCAGCTCTGGCTTGTCTTTCAAGGCATATTACATAGGATTCTCCTTCATGAGATCTACAGCATTCCTGGCCTCTTTCTTGTTCTCCAGCCATATCCCATCTCCCATCTTTGTGCCTTTGTCCAGACTGGTCTCCATGCTTGGAATGCTCCCTCGCCTTACTTCTCAGAATTCCTATCTTTCTTGGAGGATTAATTCAAGGACTACCTCAACACAAGAGCTTTTCCCTCTCTATTTTTCAAATTTCAAATTCCAAATTCTCTCCATCCTCTCCACCCCCCTCCATTGAGAAGTCAAGCAAAATGATACCCATTATACATGGGGAGATATGAAAAATCTATTTCTACATTAGTATAAAGTCTTTCCTGATTCTCCATAGGCCAATCTCTCCTCTGCCCTTGGTCCCACCAATATTACCTCCTATTGACTTTGCATTTTTTATGGACTTATCCATATCTATCTATATCTATATCTATATTGGTTCCCTCCAATAGAACATAAACTCCTTGAAGGCAGGGAATAGATCTCTTTTGTCTTTGTATCCCAGGCACCTACCACTGTCCTTGGCACATAATGTGGCCTTAATAAATGTTTATTGAAATGAGAAAACGAATTAACTTGGAAGGCCAGAGGTCTGTTTCTTCAACTGTAAAATAAAGGACTAAATGAGAGGATCTCTAAGCTCCCTTCTAGTGCCAAGCCCAATGACTGACCCTGTCAAAGTCAAATATACACCTCAGGCTTGGGTAAAAGCTTGACAGAGCTGCCAATCTGCTTATCAACAGCTTGAGCTGCCCATGGCCAAAAATGAATTAAATAAGTAACTCTTCTATATTTAGTGAAGGCTGTGACTACCATTAGGGTCACGAACAGGAGGGGGAGTGGCCAAACTAAGTAAAAATGGATCCTGAAGGTGCACACACAGTTTACTATATGTGGGAAACAGGACTTTCAGAGGGAAGGAAGGAAGGAAAGAGAGAGAGAGAGAGAGAATAAACACACAAAGAGGGAGGGTGAAAGGGGGAGAGAGGAAGGGGGTGGGAGAGAGAAAGAGAAATAGAAATATAGAGACAGTCAGACGATAGAAAAATAGATGGACAATATAGATAGATAATGGGTAGATGATGGATAGATGAAAGATTAATAAATGATAGTTGATAGGACAGGAGGAAGATGATAGAGATGGAAAGAGATAATAGAGATGATGGATAGAAAATACAAATGAAGATAGGTGTAGATGAGAGAAACAGTCCAAAGGAATCATGGAAGAAATAGACATGTCTGGAGGGACCACAGGGTCAGAGTGGGAAGAGGTTAAGGAATAGATAGATTGATGTCTCTGAGGCAAGATCAGGCCAAGAATGGAGAATAAATATCAACTGGCCAGGATCATTACAGTGGGTGAGTATAGAGGGATGGGACTATGCCAACCATTGAACAATTCACCTATGCAGGGCATCATGAAGAAGAGTCCATTGAAGTAAGCACAAGGTTAGACAATTTAAAGTCCTCTCTCAAGGTTTAGCCTTCTGACAGGTAGAGATGAAGTGTTCTGTGAGGCCAAAATAGCAGGTGGGGCAGCCATAGGTATGGGAGCCGAGGACACAAGTCAGAGTGACTCGCTTGTCCTCGAGAAGACCCAGAGGGGCAAAAGATGGAAAAGGTCTTGTCAGAAGGGCAGTCTGCCAATGCAGAAAGCCCTAGAGTAGAGCTTCATTAGGGCAGAAGGAAAGAGATAATGCTGCCTTCCCCACTTAGAGAAGGAGAAGGGAATAAAAATTAACTAAACACCACCACGTGCCAAGCATTGTGCTAAGCAGCCTACAAATATTATCTCATCTGACTGGCGTAAGGGAAGACCTAGAAAACTGGCAAGGCCAGAGAAGGAGCTAGTAAAGGGTCTCATCTCCCATATTTTGTAAGTGAACCAGCACTGCTGGAAGTGGCCCTGGCTTGGGATAGGTGATGGGAAAAGACCAACCATGGCTGGCCAGAAAGAACTAGACTAAGAGCTCTCTAAGAAGGACCTAGTCACACACCATACCTGTACCCAGGGGATGAGAAAGAATTAGTGGATCTATTCCAAAGGAAGACCTTGAGCTTCAGGCTCCATGACGGTACTGTAAATCTTGGCCCCCTAAAGAAAGAGCACACAAATCCCCTCACATATGTATGGGAGATACACGTGTGGGCAATGTTTGGTGAAGAAATATGCACAAAGTAGCCCATGCCAGGGACCTATGTAACCAGCTACAAGTATCCTCTGGCAAGGCCATTGGGGTCCACCATTATGGATCCCCTCCCTGCCCTCTAATGGGCACGTGGTCTCTGTTGAAGATGCCTTTTCTTTTGTGCTGGATAGTGTGTCCATTCTGTTTTCTGCTGGGTGCTGAGTCTCTCATCTTTGAGTTGCTCTCTGCTTCCTTCAGCTACTTAATGCTGACTTGTCCCTCTCTCCTCCCATCTAATAAGGAATGGTATCTAAGAAGTCTCTTGAAGACAAACACAAACTATCAGCTCTTGTAGTCTATGGCCAAAGCTGAGTTCATTAATCCTCCAGACTTAATGAAGGGAAGCCAACAAAAGCCAGCTAGAAAGCTCAGGGTAAGATTAAATCTATTCTTTTGGCTGATAAAGATTTGAAGTCCACAGTCCTAGACAACTATATGATTTAGGATCAGAAAATCCCTCATTCTTGTTTAAGCCCTGACAAAAATCCTGTGCCCTCAAAACTCTATCGAAAAAACCCACCACACAAGCTGTGTGGATGCTAGGACTATGAACCCCAACTTCAGGGTTCTGTACTACTATAATAAAATGATCAGATGCTCATAAGATCCTCCAAACATAAATGAAATTGAACCACAATAAAAACTAACCAGTGAAGGGAAGGTCACTGTCCCCTGCCTTCCTGGTCTGCATTCCAACCTTCATTATGGACATCTGCTGGCAATGAAGCCCTTAACTTGTATAAAACCTCTCCATCTCCTTCCTGGGGATTGGATACTTTCAGCTGTTTTCTTACTTGATTTCACTAGTTACCTCCCCACTTCAGCTGTAGTCAGATCCTCACTGCCAAAAGTCAACCAAGGACTTCACCTCCATAGACAGAAAATTCTGCCCCAAAACTGAGGCCAACTGAACAGAGCTTTGAAAAGGGTAGAATCCTGCCACCAGGAGGAAGTTCACTCAGCCTAACACAATGAAGAATATCTGACTTCTTTTTTTTAAACCCTTACCTTTCATCTTAGAATCAACACTGTGTATTGGCTCCAAGGCAGAAGAATGGTAAGGGCTACGCTATGGGGGTTAAGTGACTTGCCCAGGGTCACCCAGCTGGGAAGTGTCTGAGGCCGGATATGAACCTAGGACCTCCCGTCTCTAGGCCTGGCTCTCTATCCACTGAGCTTCCCCATTGCCCCACAGGAATCTGACTTCTAATCCTGGCTTGCTGCTGAGGCTTTGGGTAAGTTAATGTCTCTGTGCTTCAGTTTACCTAACTGTAATATGGATATGATATCTTCTCTTCCATCTCATAAAAGGTTAAATAGCATCTAACCAATGAAAGATGAAAACATACTTAGCTCTTGTCCAGAAAAAAAAGTCCTATTGAATCCTAATTATCTTTTTTAAAACTCTTACCTTCTGTCCTAGTAACAATCCTAATTCAGAAGGGCAAGGACTAAGCAAGCAGAGCAGAATCACACAGCTAGGAAGTGTCGGAGGCCAGATTTGAACCCAGGTCCTCCCAACACCAATCCTGGCACTCTCTGCACTGTGCCACTCAGCTTCTCTAAGAGTACTAAGTATCAATTATCATGACCTCTCCTTACCACCACCAATTCCACCCAAAAGAAGAAAACCCCACAAGACCAAGAACAAAGATATTCAATAGCAAAATGAGAGGATCTTGTATAGGGTTCGTGTTTGCTAGCCCTCAGACCAGATCTCCAAAGGAAAATCGTCATTTCACAGAACTTTGGGCCTGGCTAGAACCTTAAAGATCCTCAAACTCAACTCCATCATTTCATGATGAGACCCAAAAGAGGAAAATATATGTTCTGTCTTCAGAAAGTTCAGATGGGATTGGGGTCACTTTGGAGGCATGGACAGCAGAATCTGGATCCTAACATCATATATCTGGGGCTGGAAGGGACCGCAGATACCATCTAGTCCAGGAATGGCAAACCTTTTAGAGATGGAGTGCAGGGCCCCGCCCCCACCCCAACCCCCAGGCCAAGTGCTGTGCCCCTCCCCCACCACATACTGGGTCCTCCCCACCCCACTCCTTACCCCACACAGGGGAGGGAGAAAGTGCTCCCATTGGGCTGCTGGGCAGAGGGGTGGGTGATGTGAAAAAATGTCATCAGACACAGTAGAGGGAGAAGGGAGCAGCTCTGCCCAAGACCCTCTGCCTTTCTAGTAATGAACGCTGGGGATGGGGGGAAAGAGGAAGGGTGGCCGAGTGCCCACCAAGAGAGTTCTGTGCGCCATCTTTGGCACCTGTGCCATAGGTTTGCCATCACTGATCTAGTCTAATCTCCTCTTTTTACAGGTAAGGAAGCTGAAGTCTGAGGATTGGAGGAGTGTTGCATGACCTGCCCAAGGTTCTTACAAGTAGTCAACCCCAGAGGCAAGATTTGAAAGAGCTCCTGAACCCCAAGTCAGGGTACTGCAGGAGACCTAGAACATCCAGGCTAATAGGGATTTAATCCATCCCTCGGGGCAAACTGCCACTTCTTTTGTGTAGAGCATGCCTGGTCCCTCTTCTCAGTTCATAACCACTTGCTTTTTGTTATATTCCAGCTCCTGAGCCACTGGCAATTTTCTGCCTGACCTTGGGCAAAGCACTTGGTCTCTGCAGGCCTCTATTTCCTCCTCCATCAAATGAGGGGAAATGGGGATTAGGTCCTTTGACTCTGCACCTACTGAATGAGAATTTCTGGGAAGTCAGGATGAAGAGCGAGCAATTACAGAGCTATATGCCTCGTCCCATAGGGGGCAGCTGCAAAGGTCCATAATTATAGATGTTTTGCTATCGAGTGTTTCAAATGTGACCTCTGGGATTCAGAGTGATTTTAAGCATCGATGTTCATGTTAAAAGGTTTAGTGTAAACCGAATGATTTAATGTTGGTTTTATATATCAGACCAGATAAAGGTCAAGGGAATCAATGCACCAAGAGAAGGTTGCTTGCTGTGTGGGAGGAAAGAGGGAGGCATGGATTACAATTTCATGGGCCAAGAAGCTCCTTGGCTGCCATTGGCTCGAGCCAGAGTTGAGAAATCCAAGTCATAAAAAACTGCACAGAACAAGGTAAGAGGCAGGAACAGCCCATACAGAACCCAGAAATCCTTCTCTGCTTGGGAATGGCTGAGGCAGCATCAGGATCTCTGGCAGCCCCTGAAATGAAATGGGGCAAACAATCGATTAACAAGGACTTCTGAAACATCTACTACGTGCCAAGCACCAATACGAGGACAAAAGATGAAACTATTTCAAGCCTCGAGAAGCTTGCATTCTAGAAAGAGACCGTTATTGTTCAGTTTTGGTGGCCCCATTAGGGATTTTCTTGGCAAAGATATTGGAATGGTTTGCCATCTCCTTGTCCAGCTCATTTCAAAGATGGGGAAACTGAGGCAAATGAAGTTAAATGCCTTGCCCAGGATCAGATAGCTAAAAGTAACTGATCAAGAAGAAGAATCTTGCTGGTGTTCTCTCCACTTTACCACCTAGATGCCCAAGAGAAAAGATGCCAGCCACAGATATGAGGAGAGAGGAAAACAGTGGACAATGAAGTCCCTGGCTTTAAAGCATGCATACTCTTCTCTGGCCACTGTAATTCCCCCAAAAGCTTGGTGAATCTATACAGAATCATATAAAGAGAATCAATACAAGGGAGTTAAGGAGGAAGGTCACTAGCAGTTGTGGGGAATGGGGAAGAGCTTCATTAGGAGGTAATGTTTGAGCGAGGATCTGAAAAGAGATGCTGAGGTCTTCAGGAAAGAGGCTGGAGGCTTACTTATGTTGTAGACAGGTGCCAGGCAGCCTAGATGCCAACCCTCTTCCAGCTACAGCATCTCCTATCATCACTAATCCTTAACTCTGAAAACTGCCAGCTGCAAGGTCCAGTAGCAGAAGCCTTGAACTGGGAGTTCAAAGTCCTGGGTTTGAATCTCCCTCTGCGGTTTACTACTTATGAGCCTGTGAGCAAGCTGCTTGAACCTCAGTTTCTCATTTGAAAAATGAGTTTGTGCTGGATGCCCTCTGAGGCCCCTTGTAGATCTAGAATTATGATCTCTAAAATTGAGATGGGACTAAATTATCTCTAAGGTCCCTCTCCTTTCTAATAAATAGCCTGTGCTTTCACTGTTTCCGTTTCACTGTCCATTGCTAATGAGGTAACAGCCATAAGGAAATACACTTCCCCTCCTTGGGCCTCATTTTCTTCAACCATCCTTTGACCTTTAGTAAGCAGCTCTCTCCTGCCATGAAGGGCTTGGCTACACTTTGACAAATCTCTCACTCTTTAGGCTTGCTGCCCCACTCAGGTAGAACCTGCAGGTTTCCATCTCTGAACTTCTCCAGTTCAAGCCACTACTTCCCCCTTACAAGCACTCAGGCTCACAAGGCTTCCCACATAGAACAGGCTTTATTTTCCATAACAAAGGACACTGGGAGGATTTGCACTTGAACACCTAGAAAGTAGGAAGATTATCTTCCCTCTACCCAGTGGGGACATCACTCCCAAGATGTACTCAGGTGAGGAGAGGAAGGCAAAATGCAGATTCTTCTCTCTGTGCTTATTACACTGAAGTTAGTTACAGGGAAAAATAAAATTTTTCTTTTTTTAATTTTAGTTTGATTATCATGCAAAACACCCCTCCATATTGGTCATTGCTGTAAGAACAGACTCACACATAACGCAAACCCCAGAAAACAACCATAAATACACTGACATGAAAGATACTGTGCTTTGATCTGCATCCATCCAGCTCCAGTGGTTCTTTTCCTGGAGAAAAAATACATTCAGACCAAACACATTTCTACACTGAACAAGGAGATGAAAATGTCACAGAGGACCCCCCTGGAGACCCTTACAGTTTACTTGGGTTTTTTAAACTTTGTTTTCACTAGCAAGGTTTCCAATTTTGTATTTACTCCCTTCAAAACATGGGATGCCAGCAACGAACGGCACTCAAATCTCAGCAGGTTAGCAGGCTTCTGATCATCCTACTAACATTTCCACAACCTGATACATTTATTATTTTAACAGTAGAAGTAAATATGCAAATATCATTTCACCCTTGAAAATCTCAAAGAAATAATTCTTCTAGTAATTTTTGCCATAGTACCTCACCAATCATAATGGCAGAAAGGTATGTGTACTCACAGCAAGACTGTTAGAAAATGAGATTTCCTCATCACAACTAGTAGATGTCTAGATAATTAATCATAATAATAATAATTGCATTTATATAGCACTTTAGCACTTGCAAAGGGCTTTCCAAATATCTCATTTGATCTTTGCAACAACCCTGGCAGGGAGGTGCTATTATTATCCACATTTTATAGAGTAGGAAACTGAAGAAGACAGAGGTTAAGTGATTCCAATGACAGCTAAGGCAGTTCAAGGGCATCTATAAAGTTGGAGAAAGAGAAATGGCTCCTAAGAGATTGTTGCTCTCTATTGCTAGCTCTGGCCTGAGAAGGAAAAGCAGAGAGGGACATCTCTAGCAGTTGTGGGGAATCAGGCTTTGCAGATGTTTGGTGTGCAGCATGGTGATGCTGGTACTAATAAAGTACTTGATGTGGGATTTGAACTCAGGTCTTCCTGACTCCAAGTCTAAGGGTCTTGGCACTTCTTTTTTTTAAATCCTTACCTTCTGTCTTGGAGCCAATGCTATGTATTGGCTCCAAGGCAGAAGAGTGGTAAGGGTAGGCAATGGGGGTCAAGTGACTTGCCCAGGGTCACACAGCTGGGAAGTGTCTGAGGCCGGATTTGATCCTAGGACCTCCCATCTCTAGGCTTGACTCTCAAACCTCTGAGCTACCCAGCTGCCCCTGGGTCTTGCCACTTCTAAGACCTTCCTACGTCTAGATGAAAAAATTATGACTTCCCAAAGGTGACTTTTTCTGGATGAACTCCAAATACTCTGAGGAAAGTACTTGAAAAAAGTACTTGTAAAAAGTTCAATTCCAGTTTCTTCAGATGATCAACTTGTGTAATTAGAATCTATTACTCTAAAAATTACAATCCCCAGAAAAACTATAATCCCCAGAAAAACTACGATTCCCAGCACCCTATTCATTTCCTGTCATTATATGCTGACATAGATAGGATATAAATTTGGTATAGCCACGCCTCTAGCTCGCTTTCCTTCCTGTTGAGGCTTTGGCGGAGTGGGGATTTTTGAGCAGGTAGAAAATTTAGTCACGTGCTTCTGTTTTGTCAGATAAACTTCATAAAAAACAATACTTGAAGTAATGAACATTAATTTTAAATCCTACAAATTCTGTGATGGTTGCCAAGTCGCTCCTTCTCTAGGGTCAATTCAATTTCCCCATCTGGATGATGTAAACAATTCTACTAGTTGGATGAATCAGAGACTATTTGTAAAGTAAATGTGTCTGGAAAAGTTATCTTGTATTGGGAAGATAATATTGCATTTGGAGTCAGGAGAGAATTAATTTTCTTCCAGTTATTATCTATGTCTAGAAAGAAGTCATTTCACTTTTCCAATCATCATCTTCTTCATCTCAACCCATCAATCAATAAACACTTATTAAGCATATACTATGCACCAGGCACCATGCTGAGTGCTGGTTTTACAAAAAGACAAAAGAGAGCCCTTGCTCTCAAGGAGCTCAAAATCTAATGGGAAAGACAGCATGCAAACAAATATATACAAAGCAAGCTACATAGAGAATAAATAGGAAATCATTTTAAAAGGGGTGGAAATACTGGAATTAGGAGGGATTAGGGAAGACTTCCTGTAGATTTTAGTTGGATCTTAAGAGAGAAAGAGGGAGAACATTCCAGGAATGGAGGAGGGACAGCCCTGGAGATCACCCAGATCTGAGAGATAGATGGAAGGTCTTGCTTATGAAAAATCTGGGAGGCCTAAAGTCAGGAAGACTCATATTCTTGAGTTCAAATTTCATCTCAGACACTTACTAGCTATGTGACCTGGGCAAGTCATTTAACCCTGTCTACCTTAGTTTCCTTATCTGGAAAATGAACTGAAACAGAAAATGGAAAACTACTCCAGGATCTTTGCCAAGAAACTCCAATTGGGGTCATGAAGAATCAGACACAACTGAAGAATCAATTTGATAGGGGGAATTGAAAGAGTTGTAACATTTTAAGTGAAAGGTGAATTACTGAGAATCAGAAGGCTCTCAATTAAAGAAGAACCTGATTATGGAAGAACCTAACAAAGAAACATGAAAAAAACACGTTAGAATTGTGGGTCTAGCAGTCTGCTGATAGACTTGCCCTGAGTGTCTTCTGATTGGTGGAAGAGGGATTTGGCATCATGATCCAGGACTCCAAGGTTAGCTGCTGTCAAAGACTCCTCAAGTTTAATAAAGGGGAAGATTTTCATAAAAGTTTGTTGCTCTCTGCTGTCACCTCTGGTTTGAGAAGGAAAACAGAGAGGGCTGTGGGGGTGCTTTGGCATCCTGGTGAGATGGCTTACAGAGGAAATTTGAACTGTGTTGCTGTGAGCTCCATTCTGATTGGACAACTCGGCATTCATGTGAGTGGCTGATAAATAAGTGACTGGGCCGGACCATTTGTATAGAAATAACTGAGTTTGATGAGTTTTGCAGCTCTCTTGCTTAAAGAGATTGTAAACTCCTGGAGGACAGGAACTGTCTTTTGCTTCTTTTTGTATGGCCAGCATTTAGCACAATGTCTAGCACAGAGCAGGCACTTGATAAATGTTTATTGATTGATAAAGAGGACACCTATTTACATTAAGAGCTGACTTTCTAAATGCCCTTGTAAGATTTTTTTATCTCCTATTATATCTTGAATACAAAACTGTTATCAGAGAAATGGGATGCAAAGATGTTTCTCCCAGTTGACCATTCATTTCCCTTCTCATCCTAGACACGTCCATTTTATTTATGCAAAAGCAATTGAAATACCCTATTTTACTTTTTTGTAATCATCTCTAGCCCTTTTTTTCAAACACTTAACTTCTGTGTATTGGCTCCTAAGTGGAAGAGTCGTAAGGGTGGGCAATGGGGATCAAGTGACTTGTCCAGGGTCACACAGCTGGGAAGTGTCTGAGGCCAGATTTGAACCTAGGACCTCCTGTCTCTAGGCTTCACTCTCAATCCACTGAGCTACCAGCTGCCCCCTTTAGCCCTTTTTTTGATTAAAAAATTCATCTCTTACCCATAACTGTGAAAGGTCTATGATCTGCTTCTCTTCACATTTTTATAGTATATCTTTAATATTCTGCCTAACTATCCATTTGAATCTCCTGCGGATTACTGTATAGATGCTGGTCTAATGCCAGACTACTTTCCAGCAGTTCTAACTGAATAGATAATTTACATTTGGGGGTATATGCGATTTCTTTACTCATAACCAAATATATTTTTAAAAGCCTGGATAATAGGATGTATATTTAAACACTTGTCTCATTTGATCATATGCCTAAGACTGATGCCAGCTTTTATCCTGTCAATAGTCACGTCCTAGTTTTTAATCACTCCCCATCGACCACTGCCACAGAGCTTGCAAATTTCCCCAGTGCAAGAACTTCAAATGCCACTTCTATCTGTTTTCCCCCCACAGTTTCCTGAAAGATCACTGTACAAATAAGATGAGGAAAATTCACTGGCTCATATATCTAGACAAGAGCTCAGCTAAGAAAGCTCATCTAGTCCCTCTCATGATTTTGTTGGTGTTTAATCATTTTTCAGTTGTGTCCAATTCTTCTCGATANCCTGAAAGATCACTGTACAAATAAGATGAGGAAAATTCACTGGCTCAGATATCTAGACAAGAGCTCAGCTAAGAAAGCTCATCTAGTCCCTCTCATGATTTTGTTGGTGTTTAATCATTTTTCAGTTGTGTCCAATTCTTCTCAATACCATTTGGGTTTGTTTGTTTTTGTAAACATTTTGGAATGGTTTGCCATTTCCTTCTCCAGCTCATTTTGCAGATGAGGAAACTGAGGCAAACAGGGTTAAAATGATTTGCCCGGAGTCACACAACAAGTACATATCTGAGGTCAGATTTGAACTCAGGAAGATGAGTCTTGGCTCATGGTCTATTCACTTCACCACCTACTTATCCCATCTCCATTTCATAGATGATGAAAATAAACTCCATGAGGATAAGTGATTTGTTCAAGGTCACATAGAGAGCAAACGTGAGGGGTGGGATTTGAACCCAAGTCCTCTGACTCCAGAGTCGGTAATGTTTCCTTCTTTTGATATGCTTTACCTCCAGACCTTTCCATTCACTCTTTTGTCCAAGACAGCAACCTCCAATCCTGTCCTGCCACTGCTTTGGATTCATAGCAGGGAGTGTTGTATGGAACTCTAGCCCATTTTTACTACCTGTTCATTACAAGTAAAGCAGTAGGATGTAGTCAAGAACAGACCAGATACTAGGAGGAACTCCTCCAGCCACCATTCATTCACCCTGAGCCAGTTTCCAGGATTTGAGCCAGAGTCTCATGTCGCTTTTAAAAATTAACAAACAAATGTTTTTCTAATGAATAATTGAGAAAGTATTTTATTTTTAAGAAATTATTTTCTAATAAATAATGAGCCTCTCCTACCACTAGCATTTGGAAATTTGAAAAAGAAAAATAAATAAGCATGGCCATTGTAACAAATAGCAACAAAGTCAATGTTACAGGGAAACAATGTCACAGTGGAACTTAGTCCTAACATTGCCTTGACTAGTTTAAAAGAAATAAAATAACAATTTAATATTATTTATTGTCATATTTTATATATTATTATGTAGTGTAATATATTATACATAGTTTTAAAATTATAGCAAAGTGTATTATAGTTAACATTGCAGTGTCAGGATGTTATACTTCAGATGTTACACTGTAACATAGTCCTAATGATGCTGGGTGGTCCATG
>NC_058136.1:76508976-76516348 GCF_016433145.1 Gracilinanus agilis | reverse complement strand
TTTGGCACCTGTGCCATAGGTTTGCCATCACTGATCTAGTCTAATCTCCTCTTTTTACAGGTAAGGAAGCTGAAGTCTGAGGATTGGAGGAGTGTTGCATGACCTGCCCAAGGTTCTTACTAGTAGTCAACCCCAGAGGCAAGATTTGAAAGAGCACCTGAACCCCAAGTCAGGGTACTGCATGAGACCTAGAACATCCAGGCTAATAGGGACTTAATCCATCCCTCGGGGCAAACTGCCACTTCTTTTGTGTAGAGCATGCCTGGTCCCTCTTCTCAGTTCATAACCACTTGCTTTTTGTTATATTCCAGCTCCTGAGCCACTGGCAATTTTCTGCCTGACCTTGGGCAAAGCACTTGGTCTCTGCAGGCCTCTATTTCCTCCTCCATCAAATGAGGGGAAATGGGGATTAGGTCCTTTGACTCTGCACCTACTGAATGAGAATTTCTGGGAAGTCAGGATGAAGACCGAGCCATTACAGAGCTATATGCCTCGTCCCATAGGGGAGGAGCTGCAAAGGTCCATAATTATAGATGTTTTGCTACCGAGTGTTTCAAATGTGACCTCTGGGATTCAGAGTGATTTTAAGCATCGATGTTCATGTTAAAAGGTTTAGTGTAAACCGAATGATTTAATGTTGGTTTTATATGTCAGACCAGATAAAGGTCAAGGGAATCAATGCACCAAGAGAAGGTTGCTTGCTGTGTGGGAGGAAAGAAGGAGGCATGGATTACAATTTCATTGGCCAAGAAGCTCCTTGGCTGCCATTGGCTCGAGCCAGAGTTGAGAAATCCAAGTCATAAAAAACTGCACAGAACAAGGTAAGAGGCAGGAACAGCCCATACAGAACCCAGAAATCCTTCTCTGCTTGGGAATGGCTGAGGCAGCATCAGGATCTCTGGCAGCCCCTGAAATGAAATGGGGCAAACAATCGATTAACAAGGACTTCTGAAACATCTACTACGTGCCAAGCACCGATACGAGGACAAAAGATGAAACTATTTCAAGCCTCGAGAAGCTTGCATTCTAGAAAGAGACTGTTATTGTTCAGTTTTGGTGGCCCCATCAGGGATTTTCTTGGCAAAGATATTGGAATGGTTTGCCATCTCCTTCTCCAGCTCATTTCAAAGATGGGGAAACTGAGGCAAATGAAGTTAAATGCCTTGTCCAGGGTCAGATAGCTAATAAGTAACTGAGGCTAAATTTAAACTCAAGAAGAAGAATCTTGCTGGTGTTCTCTCCACTTTACCACCTAGATGCCCAAGAGAAAAGATGCCAGCCACAGATATGAGGAGAGAGGAAAACAGCGGACAATGAAGTCCCTGGCTTTAAAGCATGCATACTCTTCTCTGGCCACTGTAATTCCCCCAAGTGAAAGATTGGTGAATCTATACAGAATCATATAAAGAGAATCAATACAAGGGAGTTAAGGAGGAAGGTCACTAGCAGTTGTGGGGAATGGGGAAGAGCTTCATTAGGAGGTAATGTTTGAGCGAGGATCTGAAAAGAGATGCTGAGGTCTTCAGGAAAGAGGCTGGAGGCTTACTTATGTTGTAGACAGGTGCCAGGCAGCCTAGATGCCAACCCTCTTCCAGCTACAGCATCTCCTATCATCACTAATCCTTAACTCTGAAAACTGCCAGCTGCAAGGTCCAGTGGCAGGAGCATTGAACTGGGAGTTCAAAGTCCTGGGTTTGAATCTCCCCCTGCTATTTACTACTCATGTGCCTATGAGCAAGCTGCTTGAACCTGTTTCTCATTTGAAAAATGAGTTTGTGCTGCATGACCTCTGAGGCCCCTTGTAGATCTAGAATTACCATCTCTAAAATTGAGATGGGACTAAATTATCTCTAAGGTCCCTCTCCTTTCTAATAATTAGCCTCTGCTTTTACTGTTTCAGTTTCACTGTCCATTGCTAATGAGGTAACAGCCATAAGGAAATACACTTCCCCTCCTCGGGCCTCATTTTCTTCAACCATCCTTTGACCTTTAGTAAGAAGCTCTCTCCTGCCATGAAGGGCTTGGCTACACTTTGACAAATCTCTCACTCTTTAGGCTTGCTGCCCCACTCAGGTAGAACCTGCAGGTTTCCATCTCTGAACTTCTCCAGTTCAAGCCTCTACTTCCCCCTTACAAGCACTCAGGCTCACAAGGCTTCCCACATAGAACACGCTTTATTTTCCATAACAAAGGACACTGGGAGGATTTGCATGTGAACACCTAGAAAGTAGGAAGATTATCTTCCCTCTACCCAGTGGGGACATCACTCCCAAGATGTACTCAGGTGAGGAGAGGAAGGCAAAATGCAGATTCTTCTCTCTGTGCTTATTACACTGAAGTTAGTTACAGGGAAAAATACATTTTTTCTTCTTTTAATTTTAGTTTGATTATCATGCAAAACACCCCTCCATATTGGTCATTGCTGTAAGAACAGACTCACACATAACCCAAACCACAGAAAACAACCATAAATACACTGATATGAAAGATAGTGTGCTTTGATCTGCATCCATCCAACTCCAGTGGTTCTTTCCCTGGAGAAAAAAAATACATTTAGTCCAAACACATTTCTACACTGAACAAGGAGATGAAAATATCACAGAGGACCCCCCTGGAGACCCTTGCAGTTTAGTTGGGTTTTTTAAACTTCATTTTCATTAGCAGGGTTTCCAATTTTGTATTTACTGCCTTCGAAACATGGGATGCCAGCAACGAACGGCACTCAAATCTCAGCAGGTTAGCAGGCTTCGGATCATCTCTACTAACATTTCCACAACCCGATACATTTATTATTTTAACAGTAGAAGTAAATATGCAAATATCATTTCACCCTTGGAAATCTCAAAGAAATAATTCTTCTAGTAATTTTTGCCATAGTACTTCACCAATCATAATGGCAGAAAGGTATGTGTACTCACAGCAAGACTGTTAGAAAATGAGATTTCCTCATCATAACTAGTAGATGTCTAGATAATTAATCATCATAATAATTGCATTTATATAACACTTTAACACTTGCAAAGGGCTTTCCAAATATCTCATTTGATCTTTGCAACAACCCTGGCAGGTAGGTGTTATTATTATCCACATTTTATAGAGTAGGAAACTGAAGAAGACAGAGGTTAAGTGACTCCAATGACAGCTAAGGCAGTTCAAGGACATCTATAAAGTTGGAGAAAGAGAAATGGCTCCTAAGAGATTGTTGCTCTCTATTGCTAGCTCTGGCCTAAGAAGGAAAAGCAGAGAGGGACGTCTCTAGCAGTTGTGGGGAATCAGGCTGTGCAGATGTTTGGTGTCCAGCATGGTGATGCTGGTACTAATAAAGTACTTGATGTGGGATTTGAACTCAGGTCTTCCTGACTCCAAGTCTAAGGGTCTTGGCACTTCTTTTTTTTAAACCCTTACCTTCTGTCTTGGAGCCAATGCTATATATTGGCTCCAAGGCAGAAGAGTGGTAAGGGTAGGCAATGGGGGTCAAGTGACTTGCCCAGGGTCACACAGCTGGGAAGTGTCTGAGGCCAGATTTGATCCTAGGACCTCCCATCTCTAGGCTTGACTCTCAAACCTCTGAGCTACCCAGCTGCCCCTGGGTCTTGCCACTTCTAAGACCTTCCTATATCTAGATGAAAAAATTATGACTTCCCAAAGGTGACTTTTTCTGGATGAACTCCAAATACTCTGAGGAAAGTACTTGTGGCAACAGGGTAAAAGTTCAATTCCAGTTTCTTCTGATGATCAACTTGTGTAATTAGAATCTATTACTCTAAAAATTACAATACCCAGAAAAACTACGATTCCCAGCACCTTATTCATTTCCTGTCATTACGTGCTGACATAGATAGGATATAAATTTGGTGTAGCCCCACCTCTCACTCGCTTTCCTTCCTGTTGAGGCTTTGGTGGAGTGGGGATTTTTGAGCAGGTAGAAAATTTAGTCACGTGCTTCTGTTTTGTCAGATAAACTTCATAAAAAACAATACTTGAAGTAATGAACATTAATTTTAAATCCTACAAATTCTGTGATGCTGGCCCAGTTGCTCCTTCTCTAGGGTCAATTCAATTTCCCCATCTGGATGATGTAAACAATCCTACTAGTTGGATGAATCAGAGACTATTTGTAAAGTAAACGTGTCTGGAAAAGTTATCTTGTATTGGGAAGATAATATTGCATTTGGAGTCAGGAGAGAATTAATTTTCTTCCAGTTACTATCTATGTCTAGGAACAAGTCATTTCACTTTTCCAATCATCATCTTCTTCATCTCAACCCATCAATCAATAAACACTTATTAAGCATATACTATGCACCAGGCACCATGCTGAGTGCTGGTTTTACAAAAAGAGACAAAGGAGAGGCCTTGCTCTCAAGGAGCTCAAAATCTAATGGGAAAGACAGCATGCAAACAAATACAAACAAAGCAAGCTACATAGAGAATAAATAGGAAATCATTTTATAAGGGGTGGAAATACTGGAATTAGGAGGGATTAGGGAAGACTTCCTGTAGATTTTAGTTGGATCTTAAAGGAAACCAGAGAGATCAGGAGTCAGAGAGAAAGAGGGAGAGCATTCCAGGAATGGAGGAGGGACAGCCCTAGAGATCACCCAGATCTGAGAGATAGATGGAAGGTCTTGCTTATGAAAAATCTGGGAGGCCTGAAGTCAGGAAGACTCATATTCTTGAATTCAAATTTCATCTCAGACACTTACTAGCTATGTGACCTGGGCAAGTCATTTAACCCTGTCTAACTTAGTTTCCTTATCTGGAAAATGAACTGAAAAAGAAAATGGCAAACTACTCCAGGATCTTTGCCAAGAAACCCCAAATGTGGTCGTGAAGAATCAGACACAACTGAAGAATCAATTTGATAGGGGGAATTGAAAGAGTTGTGACATTTTAAGTGAAAGGTGAATCACTGAGAATCAGAAGGCTCTCAATTAAAGAAGAACCTGATTATGGAAGAACCTAACAAAGAAACATGAAAAAAGCACGTTAGAATTGTGGGTCTAGCAGTCTGCTGATAGACTTGCCCTGAGTGTCTTCTGATTGGTGGAAGAGGGAATTGGCATCATGATCCAGGACTCCAAGGTTAGCTGCTGTCAAAGACTCCTCAAGTTTAATAAAGGGGAAGATTTTCATAAAAGTTTGTTGCTCTCTGCCGTCACCTCTGGTTTGAGAAGGAAAACAGAGAGGGCTTTGGGGATGCTTTGGCATCCAGGTGAGATGGCTGACAGAGGAAATTTGAACTGTGTTGCTGTGAGCTCCATTCTGATTGGACAACTCGGCATTCATGTGAGTGGCCGATAAATAAGTGACTGGGCCGGACCATTTGTATAGAAATAACTGAGTTTGATGAGTTTTGCAGCTCTCTTGCTTAAAGAGATTGTAAACTCCTGGAGGACAGGAACTGTCTTTTGCTTCTTTTTGTATGACCAGCATTTAGCACAATGTCTAGCACAGAGCAGGCACTTGATAAATGTTTATTGACTGATAAAGAGGGCAGCTATTTACATTAAGATCGTGTGATGATCAGGGTTGGTTACATTGTACATCGGCTACAATGTAATCACTGGTGGTTATGTTGTAACTTAGTCCTTATAACAAATTGCCTTGAGTCAATATTATAGTATAATGATGTCAGACTGTAACTTAGTCCTAACATTCTGGGTGGTCAGTGTTACATTGTAACAAAGTATACTGTGGTTGGTGTTGCATTGTAACATTGTAACAAATATGGGGAGTCACCCAAAACATTAGCTATATCCAGAAGTGTATGTCTCACTCTACATCTGAGTCTATCATTTCTCTTTCAGGAGGTGTCATATCATTTTGTAGAATTGTCAAGATGGCACCAGAAGGAACTGAAGAGATCTCCTGGTCCAATCCTCTCATTTTATAGACGAAGAAATGGCCTGGGAGCAGTTAGATAGAACAGTATATGGATTGCTATACCTGGAATCAGAAGGCTCTGGGTTTAAATCTGGCCTTGGATACCTCCTAGCTGTGTGACCCTGGGCAAGTCACTTAACCCCCATTGCCTAGACCTAAATGCTCTTCTGCCTTTGAAATGATACTTAGTATCAATTGTAGAAGGTAAGAGTGAAAAAGAAGATGAAGAGGTGATCTGTCTAAGGTCACATAGGTAATGCATATCAAAAGCAAGTCTCTATTTTTTAAAAAAAAGGTTAAATTCTGTTGAGATATTATTTCTCTGTAACAGGTATCCAGGGTAAGTAACCATAATGGCCCTTCGTGATATTGAGAGGACATTGGGCAGTAGGGAAATGAGACCACACCTGCTGAGGGAAAGCCAGGTCAAGCTAGGGCAGCAGCTGAGCTAGCCACCAAACCTCTATGCACATAAGGAAATCCTGCCCTTCAAATGTGATGCAGAACAGAGCTGCTGGCCTTTGAACAAAGAAGGCAGGACAGAGGAGGCTGACTGAGAAAGAGGAAACAGTTTGAATAGGTCATTCATTGGCTGGTGCTTCCTTTGGCCCAAAATGAGAGGCAACAAGCAAACCTTGACATTGGTGATGACAGTTATTAGCTGAAGAGAGAGACAGACAGCAGAGACAGACAGACAGACAGCAGAGACAGACAGACAGAGAACCTTCTGTGGAGCTCAGTGTCAAGAGCCAGCAAGTCAGAAACTCGGCTGGGAGGGAATGAAGCATGCATGGTCCATGCGGGCTCGTCCCTAGAATGAAGACCCCCAAAGGAACTCATGGATGGAGTCTGCTTGGTGGAGGGAAGTTCCAGGGTGAGAAGATTTCTCTCCCCGCCTCCTCCATGCTCCATCACTCACCCACCTCTGTATCTCACATACTGTATTGAAAAGCTACTTTATGAATATGTCCATGGAGGACATAGCAAAGCCTAGCTAAGGACCTCAAGGAGCTCTTCTGATGGTCTAATGGATCCCAGGTGGATGTCGAGAAGCAGGAGGGGAGATTGAAGAGAAGGTCACTCGTAGGTGGTGATTAGTCTGGTGATAGACCCACCCTGCTTTCCTTATTCAAGGAGGTAGCCCTCCATTTAGGTTGATTATAAGTGTGGCTATTTATTAGTTCTCTTTGTTAACCAGAAAAAGGAGGAAAAACATAGAGAATTAAAGCGAGGAGCATGAGTGCATGCCAAGGGGAAACATGGGGACAAAACTCCCCCAGTGATTTCAAAAGGGCTAACCAAGATTTGGACCAAATGAAAAAGAGTCTGGAATATTCGGCTAGGTCAGTGTATACTTTTCAAGCCAGGATTGTGTAGAGGGCAGAGTGGGTGTCCCTGTCACCCCTCCACATGACAGCCAAGTGCTTACCCAGTTGATAAGAAAAAGAAAGTGAACGAGCCATCAAAGAACTTCCTAAGAAAAAAT
>NC_058136.1:76482121-76508878 GCF_016433145.1 Gracilinanus agilis | reverse complement strand
CCATGATCAGGTGGGATTTATACCAGGAATGCAAGGATGGTTCAACATTAGGAAAACCATCCACATAATTGACCATATCAATAATCAAACAAACAAAAATCATATGATTATCTCAATAGATGCTGAAAAAGCCTTTGACAAAATACAGCACCCATTCCTATTGAAAACCCTGGAAAGTATAGGAATAGAAGCACCTTTCCTAACAATAATAAACAGTATGTATCTTAAACCATCAACAAGCATCATATGCAATGGGCATAAATTAGAAGCCTTACCAATAAGATTATATGTGAAACAAGGATGCCCACTATCTCCTCTATTATTTAACATTGTACTAGAAACACCAGCAGTAGCAATTAGAGGAGAAAAAGAAATTGGTTTCAAAATAGGCAATGAGGAGACTAAGCAGATGACATGATGGTCTACTTAAAAAATCCTAGAGAATCAACTAAGAAGCTTGTAGAAATAATCAACAACTTTAGCAAAGTTGCAGGATACAAAATAAATGCACATAAATCATCAGTATTTCTATATATTTACAACACATCACAGCAGCAAGAGGTAGAAAGAGAAAAACCATTAAAAATCATCCTAGAATATAAAATACTTAGGAATCTATCTACCAAAACAAACACAGGGATTATAGGAAAACAACTACAAAACAATTTCCAAACAATTAAAACTAGATCTAAACAATTGGAAAAACACTGATTGCTCATGGGTACGACGAGCTAACATAATAAAAATGACTATTCTATCCAAATTAATTTACCTATTTAGCGCCATACCTATCAAACTACCAAAAAACTTTTTTACTGAATTAGGAAAAACTATAACAAAGTTCATCTGGAATAACAAAAGATCAAGAATATCAAGGGAAATAATGAAAAATGTGAAGAAAGGGGGGCCTAACAGTACCAGATCTTAAACTGTACTATAAAGCAGCGGTCATCAAAATGGTATGGTACTGGCTAAGAGACAGAAGGGAGGATCAGTGGAATAGATTTGGGGTAAGTGACATCAGCAAGATAGTGTATGATAAACCCAAAGACCCCAACTTTTGGGACATGAATCCACTATTTGACAAAAACTGCTGGGAAATTTGGAAAACAATATGGGAGAGAATAGGTTTAGATCAACATCTCACAGCCTATACCAAGATAAATTCAAAATGGGTAAATGACTTCAATATAAAGAGGGAAACTATAAATAAGTTAAGCGAACATAGAATAGTTTACTTGTCAGTTCTCTGGGAAAGGAAAAATTTTAAAACCAAGAAAGAGTTAGAGAAAATTACAAAATGTAAAATAAATGATTTTGACTATATCAAACTAAAAGGCTTTTGTACAAACAAAAACACTGTAGCCAAAATCAGAAGGGAAACAACAAATTGGGAAAAAATCTTTATAACAAAAAACTCTGACAGGGGTCTAATTACTCAAATATACAAGGAGTTAAACCAATTGTATAAAAATTCAAGCCGTTCCCCAATTGCTAGAGGGGATGTGGCGAAACTAGGACATTAATGCATTGCTGGTGGAGTTGTGAACTGATCCAGCCATTCTGGCTGGCAATTTGGAACTATGCTCAAAAGGCTATAAAAGAATGCCTGCCCTTTGATCCAGCCATACCATTGTTGGGTTTGTACCCCAAAGAGGTCAGAGATAAACAGACCTGTACGAAAATATTTATAGCCATGCTTTTTGTGGTGGCAAAAAACTGGAAAATGAGGGTATGTCCTTCTAATGGGGAATGGCTGAACAAATTGTGGTATATGCTGGTGATGGAATACTATTGTGCTCAAAGGAATAATAAACTGGAGGAATTCCATGTGAACTGGAAAAACCTCCAGGAATTGATGCAGAGCGAAAGGAGCAGAGCCAGAAGAACATTATACACAGAGACCAATACACTGTGGTAAAATAGAATGTAATAGACTTCTGTACTAGCAGCAATGCAATGAGCCAGGACAATTCTGAGGGACTTATGGAAAAGAACGCTACCCATATTCAGAGGAAAAACTACAGGAGTGGAAACAGAAGAAAAACAACTTCTTGAACACATGGGTTGAGGCGGACATGATTGGGGATGTAGACTCGAAACTACCACACCAATGCAACTGTCAACAATTTGGAAATAGGTCTTGATCAATGACACATGTTAAAACCAGTGGATATACGCCTCAGCAATGGGGGTAGGTCGGCAGGTGAAGGGGAAAGTAAGGCCATGAATTATGTAACCATGTTAACTTTTCTAAAAAAATAAATATTAATAAATGTTTTAAAAAAACAAAACCAAAAACAAACATTAAGTTTTCAAACACAAGGAATAAAAGGAAAGGATTGTAAAAAAAACTAGAAAATGAACAAATTAAAAATCCTAAGATGAAAACTAAATTAGAAACACTAAAAATCAAAGGAGAAATTAATAAAATCAAAAGTAAAAAACTATTGAATTAATAAATAAGACTAGAAGCTGGTATTTTGAAAAAACAGATAAAATAGACAAAGTACTGGTAAATCTAATTTAAAAAAAGGAAAGAAGTAAACCAAATTAATAGTATCAAAGATGAAAAGGGAGACCTCACCTCTAATGAAGAGGAAATTAATACAATCATTAAAAACTATTTTGCCCAATTATATGGCAATAAATTTAGAAATCTAGGTGATACTGATGAATATTTACAAAAATATAAGTTGCCTAGATTAACAGCAGAAGAAATAGAATACTTAATCCAATATCAGAAAAAGAAATTGAAGAAGCCATCAAAGAAGTACCTAAGAAAAATTCCCCAGGGCCTGATGGATTCACAAGTGAATTCTATCAAACATTCAAAGAACAATTAATCTTAATACTATACAAAATATTTGATATTATAAGCAAAGAAGGAGTCTTACCAAATTCCTTTTATGACACAAATATAGTACTGATTCCTAAGTCAGGTAGATCGAAAACAGAGAAAGAAAATTACAGACCAATGTCCTTAATGAACATAGATGCAAACATTTTAAATAGAATATTAGCAAAGAGACTCCAGCAAGTGATCAAGAAGATCATCCACCATGATCAGGTGGGATTTATACCAGGAATGCAAGGATGGTTCAACATTAGGAAAACCATCCACATAATTGACCATATCAACAAGCTAACAAACAAAAACCACATGATTATCTCAATAGATGCTGGAAAAGCCTTTGACAAAATACAACACCCATTCCTACTGAAAACACTAGAAAGTATAGGAATAGAAGGTCCTTTCCTAAAAATAATAAACAGTATGTATCTTAAACCATCAACAAGCATCATATGCAATGGGCATAAATTAGAAGCCTTACCAATAAGATCAGGAGTGAAACAAGGATGCCCATTATTACCTCTATTATTTAACATTTTACTAGAAACACTAGCAGTAGCAATTAGAGAAGAAAAAGAAATTGAAGGTATTAAAATAGGCAATGAGGAGACTAAGCTATCACTCTTTGCACATGATATGATGGTCTAAGTAAAAATCCTAGAGAATCAACTAAAAAGCTAGTGGAAATAATCAGCAACTTTAGTTCTGCTTTTATTAAAGGGAGCCTTTTATGGCCATCCATACAAGTAGATGCTCTCTGTTCTGAGGGCTCAACAGTTGCCTAAGCTACCATTTACTAAAGTGTTCTGGTCCCTATTTGGGGGGCCTGAGAACCTCTTAAACATGCTGTTGTTGCAGAAGACCCTGTTTTCATTATTTCTTTGTGTGTTGGGGTCCAGTGGTTTCTGACAAAGGCATTCCCGAAAGGAAGAAGGACTCAGAAGGGGTTGCCAAGAACTCTGCCTTGTGATGGAATCATCTTTGCCCAGCTTTTTGGTGTATCTTGTACCTAAGGCCTCAGGCAGCCACCAGCACAGCATCACAGATCTGTTCACAGAAACACACTGATCTCATTCTCCCTTTGATCTCTGGATCTACTGACAGCCCCTAGACTCATTTCCCAAGGGGCTGAGAAAATGACAATTCAGAAAAACAAATGTTGGAGGCTAAATCTGACCAATGGTTGTTCCTCATTGTATTGCTATGTGAAAGAGCAATGCTTGATGTATAAGACAACCACACCAACCATTGGGCCCTTCTTTCCCTGATGTTTTAATCAAGAACCTTGACCTTAAAATAAATGCACAACCTGCTGGGCTCCTAAGCACCTAACCAGGAAAAGAGGCTTCTTACTCTTACCTGCAGAATTACTATTTCTCAATTACTCGACCCTCTCTTTGTCAACTCTCAGCTGATTCCACTTGGATGGCAAGTTTCTTGCTTCTGAACAAATGCCCACATCTGAGGGACTAGTCTCTATCCATCTCCATATCTTTGGATGACTAGTGTCAGAGACATGACTTGTACCCTTAAATTGATCCAGTGCTAAATAGATCATTGGTGGGTGTGGGGACCCATGTGTCCTCATTGACTCACCAAACAGATGGTTGTTCTCTTATCAAACTCTATCACACAGGCCAATGTAAAAAGGAAAGCCAAAACCAAAAACCTTCCCCAAGGATGCTCACAGTACAGAACACATAATCTCATTGGGGAAAGCCATCCAGGAAAGCAGCTTCCCTGGAACCACAGAGGTCTGGCCAGGATAGGCAAAGATGAATTTTCACTTGCCTTTTTTGCTCTTCCTTCTGCTAATAAACTCTGTTCTATGGCTACAATATAAGCGATATAAGAAATGACAATAATGATCAGAACAGAGAAACATGAAAGACTCTCTGAACTGATCCAGAGTGAAGTAAGGAGAACCAGGGGTGGGGAGGGGAAGCAAAGTAAATAACAATAAGAACAAAATGATCAAAACTGAATGCTCTGAAATTATAATGACCAAGCTTGGCCTCAAAGATGAGATATGAGATTGTGTGTGTGTGTGTGTGTGTGTGTGTGTGTGTGCGTGTGTGTGTGTGTGTGTGAGAGAGAGAGAGAGAGAGAGAGAGAGAATGAATCACTTGCACAGCAGGAAGACCGCTGACAAACAAGAACCTTTTATGAGGGTAGCAACTACAGTTACTATAATTTGGGGCCAATATGAAATGATTTAAACAAGAAAAAACTCCACATTATCAGATATTGTGTATTACATACATGTGAGGGATGTGTTTTTACAGAAGCTAGAAATTAGGCTGTGAGCTTGATTAAGGACAAAGGAAGTGTGTCTTCTTTAAACTTTGCATCACACCCAGTCTATCCACAATGCTCTGCACATAGTAGGTGCTTAATCTAAGTATTTTGAATGGATGCTATAATTTTGCATTTGCGGATTATTTAAAAGAAGAAAATGCAGAATTCATTCATTCCACATTTTACACCTAGAAGGCATGGTAATGGGGTTAGAGCTAATAAAGCTAAAATACAAGGTGTCCCCAAAAACTTGGTGAATCTAGAGAAGGAATTTTTGGAGCGAGATGGCTGCAGATCAAAGCAGACTGTCTCCCACATCCGTGTATTTATGGTTTTATTTGGTAGTTTTGGTTTTGTATGAGTGTGCTGCTACAACAATCAGCACTATGGAAGTGTGTTTTTCATGATAATACACGTATGGCCCAAATCAAATTGTTTACCATCTCTGAGTGGGGGAGGGAAGGGAGGGAGAGAGATGGTTTGGATCTCGGAATTTTGGAAAATATATGTGGAAAATCATTATTATATGTAATTAGGAAAATAAAATATTTTTGATTTAAAAACAAAAACCTTGGTGCACTGTTTAATTTAGTAGCTTGAATAGCTTAAGAGGGCAACAACTAGAATTTAAAATTGCACTAAGATTTTGGGCCACTGTATCTGCCTTCAAAGCCTTTAATGACATCAAAGGGGGTGTGGTAATAAATTATAAAAAAGGTAATTCTCTGATGGGGCAAAGGGGAAGTGCAGATAAAATACTCTAGGTAAAATTGAGGAAGGATAAAACATTTACAGTTGGGTGTGGGAGATCAGGGTCTTGATCAGGGAAGTTTGCCAGGAAGGAGATCTTTCCCTTGGGCCTTTATGGAAGACAAAGCTCATGAAAGGTGGAGAAAAGGAGAGGAGAGCATTCCTGGCATAGGACAGAACAGGTCCAATTATATGGTAGTGGGAGATGACATGTTAACTTCTAAGAACAGTTTGAGTACTCTTTAAAATTAATTAATTATTATGAATAATTTTCCATGGTTCATGTTCTTTCCCTCTCTCTTCCCTCCCCTCTCCTGGAGCTGACTAGCAATTCCACTGGGTTATACATGTGTAAGTGTTCAAAACATATTTCCATGTTATTAATATTTGCAATAGAGTAAGCAGTTAAAGCCAACATCTCCAGTCATATTACACATTGAGCCAGGTGATCAGTCCTATGTTTTTCTTATGGGTTTCTACTCCCACAGTTCTTTCTCTGGATGTGGAGAGGGTTTTTTCTCATAAGTTCCTCCATATTAGAACAATTCAATTTCCTTAGAAGGTAGAGTCCATTGAAGGGTAGTGTTGGGAGATAAGATAACAAGGGTAGATTTGTAAACCAGGTTATGAAGGACCCTAAATGCCTCAAGAATTAGTATTTTCATCCTATGTTTGCTAGAGAGCCAGTGAAGATGCTTGAGCAAGAGAGTGATAGAATGAGAATCATCTGAAAAAAAATCATAACATTATACATTAAGAGTTGGATGACACTTTAGTGGTCATAGTCATAGATTTAGAACTGGAAAGAGCCTCTGAGAACCTTCTCATTTGACAGATGAGGAAACAGGCACAAAGAGTAACTTGAAAGACTTGCTCAGACTTGCTCACTGCCGCATAGCCAGAAAATGTTTGAGGCGGGATTTAAACCAAAGTATTCCTGATTTCAGATCAAATGTCAAAGGTCATCAGACCCAGCCCCCTTATTTTACATATGAGGAAAGTTAGATGGTTATGTGACTTACCATTGGTCACATATCCAGTATCAGAGATGGGATACTTGGTCTTCTTGATATCAAGTCCAATATACTTTGCTTCCTCTCATTTGAGATAGAGTGCATGACCTTCTGTGGTCACCACTACTTATGTGTTTAGCCATTTTTTTAGTCTTATCCAATTCTTCATGACCCCATTTGGGGCGTTCTTGGTAAAGATTCTAGAGAAATTGAGGCCTGATTTGCACTAATGAAAATGAGTCTTCCTGACTCAGGACCTGGTGCTCTGTGAACTATGGCCACAAGTAAGTACCTGATGGCCGCTACATTGAACTCCAAAAGAGTTGCAGAATTAGAAGGGTCATTAGAGGTCTGATGCTCTGTTGACAATTTTTACCAGTCTATGATAGTTTTTATTTCTAAAGGTCCCTCTTTCTTTTTTCCCCCTTTATACAGATTTTCTTTTCCTTCTTTTCTTTCTTTCCTTCCTTCCCTCCCTCCCTCTGAATAGTTGGAAAATCTTGAACCCCTGGAACTACATTATCCAAACTTCCTTTCTGTATTACCCACAATTCCTTTTGCCTTGAATATACTTGCATTTTTATGTGGTCTGTATTTAATTAGGGTTGGCTGTGCCACGCCCCCTCTCTTGCACGTGAGGTGAGTGGGAAAGGCTCCCCGGGTCTCTCTAGCTCTCTAAGTTAATATTAATGAATCCTTATAAATATCCTACTTTGGCGGCATTGAATATTAATTTTAAAACCTACAATTGGCGACTCACGAAGCATCCCAGAACCTCACCTCAGATCCCCGCAGAACTAGTTTCCCAGCTCGCCCACCAAACCTCCAGCGGGATCTCCCGGAGCTCCCCGCTTCCCCCGGGGCTGCCCCACGCTCCGCCGCTTTCAAGCCTTTGTGCCCCGCCAGGCTTAAGGGGCTCCCGCTGCCTCCTGCTGCCACACGCTGCCTTCAGCCACTGCCAGCCCGTGCAGCCGGCCCACCTCCTGGCGGAGCCGCAGCGCCCATCCCTGCTTCTGCCCCTTCTTCCTCGACTGCTAAGTTGAAAGGAGTCCCTCTGCCAGCGCCAGCGCGAGGGGGAGCCCCTGTTGCTCACAGGCGCCCCAACCTCTGCCGGGCTCTTTGCCTTGGCCTGGGGAGCTCCTGAGTTTTTTCAGCCACCCCAGCCTGCCTCCTGGCTCCCTCCCTGCCCGAACCTGCCTTTCAGAAAGCGAAGTTACCGCCTCAATTCCCAGTTTCCTCCAGTGACCCCTTTTAGGCCCCTTACAAAGCCCGCCCTGTTTTGTAGCCACAGCCTCCATTTTGGTTTCTGGCAAACGCAGCCACGCCCCTTACTCCCACCCCCTGCCCTAACCACGCCCCTTACCCCGCCCTGGTGTAGTGTGGCCACGTAGCCACCAGAGGCCACTACTGAGCACACAAATTTTTTTTTCTTTTTTCTTCCCCCTTTTTCCTTCCTTCTCTTCCCCCCAGTGCACCAGCCCTTGTCACAAAGAGAGGGAAAAAGCAGGTCAGTAAAACTAAGCAATCCTGATAGTTGCTCAGCTTCCTGGAGTCTCCCATCCCTGCAAAGAAGGGAAGGGGGTGAATTTTCTGCCTTCTCTCCTTCCTTCTTTTCTCCAGGGCCAAGCTTGACCTGTCAAATTGTGGAAGAACCAAAGATTAACAACAGCCATGAGGGATTTCAAAGGTTTTTCCTCTAAATCCCTAATTATACAGTAAAGGAAACTGAAGCCAAGAGATTACACAATGGATGAGAGTCAGGAACACCTGAGTTTAAATCCTGCCTCATTCATTTTTCATATCTCCCCATGTATGATGGGTATCATATTGCTTGACTTCTCAATGGGGGGGAGTGGAGAGGATGGAGAGATTTTCCAGTCCCATTTATCAGCATTCCATAAACCTTACCCAGGGGGTCTCTACCCCATCACTCTGAACTCATTGGGCCATCGACTCAGGATATTGGCTCTGAAGGAACAAGATTGTTTAGTTTTAGTAACCCCGCAGCTTCCTAATTTCTACATATTCTCCCATGTTTATTTCTAATGTGATCCAGAATGGACAGGATGATTTACAAGAAGGGGTACTTGGGCACTCAGAAGGATATCTCAGGGACAACACTGAAAAAAACCAAGTTTATAAAAAAAAGAGAGAGAGAGAGAGAGAGAGAAACCAGAACAATCTGACAAAAATAGACTGCCTTGTGACCCAAACCCTCGGGCAGCTCTCACAAATGGTGCAATTTAAAAAAGTGAATAAATAGACTTTGTCTCCATGGCCTGGTTTTGTAAGACAACCTTTCCCAGAGAGCCCTTCTCTCCTGGTGGCTGCCTCCTCCAATACAGGGGAGCAAGCGTAGACTAATTCACAAGCTGACATGGCTGGCCCATGGATGGGGTAATGATTTAGCTACAATATTCAACCTCCTCCCTCCCCAACTCCTTTATTAAGTTCCTTTAAGAGGAGCTGGGCACATGAGAGAACTGGGTCTGATTTTAGGTCTAAGGTTTAAATAACAACATGGCCCAGCAGATGGTGAGCCTTCAGGAAACCCACAGAGGAGACCAGACTTGCCAAAAGCCACTCAGGCAAGAGAGAAAGCCCAGATTGGAACCCAGGCCATCTGGACTTATATCTGGTTCTGATGCCAGCACATCCAGCTACTAGCAAGTAGGGCTCTTTGTTCCAGCTGTGCCCCTGGCTAGCAGTTTGACAGAGGCAGTCAGGCAGGCAGCATGGACTAAGTACTTACTGGATGCCAGAGAATGGACAACATGCTGGGGATAAAAAGACAAAGTGGAATCATCCCTCCCCACAATGAGTTTACATTTTAGTGATGAAGACGGCAAATATACAGAGGAGTAGATGTGCGCATGAATATGTATATGTGTGTTGTATGTTTTGTGCGTGTATTAGGTACATAGACACATGTGTGTCCATACACTTGTATGTTTGTTAGTGTATTGCACATAGGATGTGCAGGCAGGCATATACTTATGACAAATATATATGAGGGTATGTAATTAGAATGTTGTACCCTAGTTGGAGGGGACGTGGCAAAATTGGGACATTAATGCACTGCTGGTGGAGTTGTGAACTGATCCAACCATTCTGGATGGCAATTTGGAACTATGCCCAAAAAGTTCTAAAAGACTGCCTGCCCTTCGATCCAGCCATAGCATTGCTGGGTTTGTACCCCAAAAAGATCATAGATAAAAAGACTTGTACAAAGATATTTATAGCTGCGCTTTTTGTGGTGGCAAAAAACTGGAAAATGAAGGAATGCCCTTCAATTGGGGAATGGCTGAACAAATTGTGGCATATGTTGGTGATGGAATACTATTGTGCTCAAAGGAATAATAAACTGGAGGAATTCCATGTGAACTGGAAAGACCTCCAGGAATTGATACAGAGTGAAAGAAGCAGAACCAGAAGAACATTGTACACAGAGATTGATATACTGTGGTAAAATAGAATGTAATGGACGTCTGTACTAGCAGCAATGCAATGACCCAGGACAATTCTGAGGGATTTATGGAAAAGACGCTACCCACATTCAGAGGAAGAACTACAGGAGAGGAAACACGGAAGAAAAGCAACTGCTTGAACTCATGGGTTGATGCGGACATGGTTGGGGATGTGGACTCGAAACGACCACATCAATGCAACTATCAATAATATGGAAATAGGTTTTGATTGATCACACATGTTAAAACCAGTGGGAATGAAGGGGAAAGTAAAAACAAGAATCGTGTAACCATGGAAAATTTTTTCTAAAAAAATAAAACATTTAAATCTAAAAAAAAAAAAAGAATGTTGTACCCTAAAGACTTCATTTCCCAGAATTCTTTTGCTTTTCCCAGAATTCCTTGAATTACATCCCCACTTTGTGTCCTCATGTTTTGTAAATAAGTTTGCTGGAATCCTGCCTTTTTCTCTCTCTTCTTCCCAAGCTCTCCTTCTTATTTTTGCTGTCTCGCACTCCCAGTCTGGGATCCTCCTCTTTGCTCAGGCTATCACTCTCCTTTTCTTCAAGTTATTATTAATAAATTCTTATAAAAATATAATACTTGAAGTATTTGGATATTAATTTTTAATCTTACAGGTGTATGTGTATATATGTATACATGTACATACCGCATGGACACATACATATAGACATGTATCTTATAAGTGTGTGTTTGTGTGCAGAAACAGGTATGTACCTATACATATATGTCATATGGTTATATGATAATCATATGTATTTGTGCGTGCCTGTGCATATCTACATATATACATGCACATATATACTTATACACGTGTACATGTACTGCCTTTGTTCATAAATCATTTGTAAACAATATAGTTAGATAGAATATATATTATATTATTGCATATATTTTATACACAATGATGTGTGAGCAAAGGCAGTGTGCATATATGTACATATAAACATCTTCCATTGATTTTGTATAGTATGTAGCATACCATTACTGAATACTGAATATTAAATTATAAGGCGGAGAAAAGGGTCGAATATATTAAAGATTGGTCACCAGAGGACTGAACAATTATCAATCCTCAATTAAGAATAATCTCTAGGCAAAATGGACTTTTATGGAAGTTTATTTACATGAGAGAAATTAGAGAGAGAATAAGATAGGATGAGTGACCTAACACACTGAGTATATGATGAAATGATGTGTATGTAAATGTGATGATATGAAATACTATGTATGTATATGTCTGCATATGATAAAATATGTTAAAAAATCAAGGGGAGAAAGAGAGGGTTGCACTGAGAGAAAAGGGAAGGGAGCGATAGAATGGAGTAATTTTTATAACATAAAGAGGCATGAAAAATCATAGAGAGGGGAGGATGAGGATGGTGACAGAAGGCAATACGTGAACTTTATTCTCATTGTAACTGGCTCAGACAGGGATTGGGGCATTGAATTCTATCTTACCCTACAGAGAAGGGAAGGGAGAGGCAATTAGAGGGAGGGGGAAGTGAGGGGGGGAGTGCCCAGTACATGCTTGTGGTCTCAGACCTTACAGAACATGGCACCTCAGTGCCTAGGAGAAGCTGTCCCTGTGATTATGGCCACAGAAAGGGGAAAGCAGGAGAAGAAGTCTTGGAGATGTGTACTCTGACTTCCTTCCTCCTCACTAAATCTACCCCAACAATTCCTTGGACATTCTGCATATACAGACTTCCCCTTCTCTTTCTCCCAAATTCCTGGAACACATTCAGAATGATGCCCACACCTAACACTTTGCTCCCCCTTCATTTCTCCTCCTGTGTGTGTTCCCAAACTATTCTAGACGCTGGTCACAGTTGTGCTGTACCTGGTCTATTCTGCATGTGCTCATGTTGGGTGGAGAAGGTTCACACTCTCCCCAGCCTACAACCCCACTCCACCCCAGGCCTCTGCACCCAGGATAACAACAAAGTCTTACAAGAATTACTGACAGAAAGAAATCAAGAGAAAAACAAAATTCAGAAACAGACTGATTTAGCAGGGACCCCCACACACAACCTCCAACCCCTTTAAACCAAATGGTCTAGACTTGGAGAAGTGGCTATAGTGAGGACAGAGGCTATCCTAGAGACCATCAGGTAGAAGGTCAAGATCTCACAATCCTTACTCATCTAAAGGGGTCTTTTCCAGGGCTCCAGACCACCCTTCTGTCCCTGATGATTCTCAGCCCAATTCCAAGGACAGAAATCTGAGGGTCAGAAAACAGCCTCCTTAATTCTCTGCCTTTACACTCACTGTCCTGCTATAGGTGGTAGGGAAAAAAGAAATAAAATATAAAAGCATCCCTAGGTCTTGTTCATCACCGTTCCAAACACAAGAACCAAAACTGGACAAGCCCAGAAAGGGTGGACTAAGGGTTTTTCATTTTCTGCAGCAGGGTCCCAACTGGAAAATACTACACTCAGAGATTAAATAGACTCCCTTAGCAGTGATGGGGGATACAGGCAAGGTTTTGGAGTCTGTGTAATCCCCAGGCCAATAAACTAGCTGAGCTCATCACTGTCATGTAACCAGTAGAAAACACTCCACTTGAGAAGAAAGGCCTGGTTTGGTGAAAAAGGGAAGTCTTCTCATTGGCCTCTCGGGCCATCTCATCAGGGACTCCAGATTGCCTTAAAAGGTGAAATGGAGATCAAGACTGGAGAAAAACAAGGATTTCAATAGCCTGGGCAAAGTCTGAAAAAATATATTCTAAGTGAAAATATATTTTCTTTTCCTTTTGTTTCAACCATTTCCCTAAAAATTCTACATTTTTACAATAACAGAATGTAGACAACTTCATGAATGGAAAGCTCAGGGTCAGGACTATTAACTTGCTTTTAATCTTTTCCTCTGATTCTGTTCCTCCTCATAGTCTACTGCCAGATGGTGTAATAAAAATCCCTCGAAAAATTGTAAGGGAATTAAAGGATTTTTGAGGGTGCAAATTTGCCACCATCCAGAGAACAAGAACCAAAACTAGGACCAGTCTTGTCCAGATGGAATAAGAGAGGGGTATTTTTCCATCTGGGAAATGAGCTTCCAGACCAGCAGAGGTTCCAAATGGAACCAGAGAAACTCTAATCTTAAAACAGATTCCCTGGGAATGAGGGATGCAGGTGGTAGAGGATAGATGGTTTTCAAAGGTTATAAAATGCCTGGGCTAATGAATTGGCTAAGCTCATCTCTGGCTTGCAACCCTCAGAACTCATTCCAAGTTCCAGAAGAGCAGAAATAGAAGAAAAGTCTGGTTTGGTGAAAAGGGGAAGTCTTCACATTGCCCTCCAAAACTATCTCCAGAATTTCATAAAAAATGAAGTAGGCATCAAAGGTTTGAGGATGACAATGACATTGAGATCATGGTTATCAAAGTTAAAGTCTGGTAAAATACATTCCAAATGACATGTTTTCTTTAACTCTTGCTTCATTCTTTTCCCTAAAAATTTTTTTTGCTTGCATTTTTGAAAAATATCAGAATGTAAACAAATTAAATTTCTTGGATCTACCTGCTCATGCCTATCCATTTATTATGCATCTACTGTTTTAAAGAAATACAAAGAAAAATTTTTTCCCGTGTTTAAAAAAGGGGGGGAAATCACATCCACCTATTCCCCCCCTAGAAAAAAATCAACAACGGACTATTAATTACATATTTTTTAGTGGATGGCATGAATCTCTGCTGGTATCAGCATATTTAAGCTCATTAATGAGTAGGGGTTAGGGCATGATTACTGAAGAAGATCTCCAGGAAAGGCTGGATACTAGGTATGTTCCAAGCCTGGACACTGATAAACCCAGAAATTCTGATTTTAATATTTTTGCCTCTGCAAGTGCCCCAGGACTCTTTTCTCCCTTGAAGTCAAATAACTAATGTTTTTATAGTGGGTGGCTGACCATAGGGAGTGTGAACCTGAGGAGGAAAAGAACTAAAACTCAATTTTAAATTAAATAACCTTAACCTAAAGAATGGGTCAAAGAACAAATCATAGAAGCAGAGAAGAATTCCTTTAAAAATGACAATAAGGAGAAAATAGATCAAATATTTTGGGACGCTGCCATAGTTATATTTATGGGGAAATTTTTATCTTTAAATGATTACATCAATAAAAGAATAAGCAGACAAGTGATTGGGGATACAACTAAAAAGCGCAATAAATAAAAGAAAAAGTAATCGAATGAGCCATCTATGAATTCCCTAAGAAAAACATCCTAGGGCTAGTTGTTTTTTTTTTTTTTTTTTAATGGATGAGAAGCTTGCTTTATTATCTTATAATTCCAGTAGGTGTCAGCAAAAAACAAATTACATGCAAAATTTTACAACAAAACAAAATGCCTTTAAGCAAAGTAACTATAAAACCAGAAACATTGCTACTTTTTCATAAAGCAAAAATGTTTGTTTACAAAGGAAAACAGCTACAAAGAGCCAAGAGCCCTGTGTTTTACCAAAAAGTTTTACCTATCTAAAAGTAATAGTAACTGAATGTCAAATACTGCTATTAATATATTTCTTGTTGTGTTAATGGTATATAGCTTTAGATACTACAGAGAAGATACACAAAAACCTTGCACAAATGATCTATATATGGATGGATGTATCTACATGAATAGAGTACCCATACAAATGAGATAATGGAAAAAAAAAAACCACAACCCCCAAACTTAAGTCAATTTTGAACTAGATCTTCCTGGACAACAGTTGTCACCTCCAAAACATTTCCTTTCTCTCAATTATCATAAACAAATGCTAAGCAAAGCTACATGTTTGTCTCCAAAATAAACTGACAAGTCTTCTGAAGTCTTCAAGTAGGAAGAACTCACCCCACCCCAAATAAATATTTAAGTAGTTTTCTAAGGATATTTTTATATTTAATAGCATATTTCTGATAAGGTACAATACACCTATATGTATAATACCTATATTACTCACATAAACACCATGCTCAGTAGATTAACAGATTGAGACTCAACACAATCAATAAAGATTTTTCTAATATAAATAAACATGCCCACATCAACAAAATAAAATAAGTATGGGCTATGAGGCCCTTGTATGCAAAGTCTTATCAAAGACTTAGATGTTACAACTAGATTTTCTAACACAAAATTCTATCGGTATCATATTCATTTCAAAAGTACAGCTAGGCACTAGACTTTTAGAAAGCCAAATTAAACTATAAAAAAACTCAATAACATCATACTACTCAATTATGCAAAAGTACAATTTAACTAGCAACAATCAAAATATGTACCTGAAAACACAAATCTGGATGCTTACACTTCTAATTTCAATGTATCTTTTTTTTTTTTTTAAAAGCATGCTAACACTGACTTTTCTATCAGAATCCATATAGAACGGAAATTTGTAGTTTTATCATTTATTTTAAGAGTCAGGTCTCTTTAAGCCAAGCAGCAACACAAAGTAAAAAGGACCAGAAGGATTCTGTTAGCACACTCACTTTAAACAAGAAATGGACTTGCAGATTCATTGTTTAAAAATGCAGGACACTAACCAGCCTGGCAAATTGTCATCCAGGAAAGTAGTAGATTTATATTTCTCAGTGAACTCTTTTAAAGTGAGAGTTCTTTGGAAGGCAGGGTCTTCAAAGCTAAATCTGTATAAGAAACTGATAAAAGTAGGAACAGTAAATGTTCTTTGGGTAATTTCCCAAGGAATGTGTGCCAGGGACTTCGCACCAACATTTAAAAATTGTTTTTTAAATCATTTGAAATATATAAGAACTTTAATTTTGAAGACTATATATCACCTTCCTTGAGACTATTTGTATTCTATTTTTGAGATTTATACCTCTTCTAAAAAACAAAAGAAAGCCAACACTGTCTATACCTAATGACCATCGTATTATAACTTATTGAAGGATTACATGAACACACATCTTTTATGTCAGTAAATACTTAAAAGGACAGGAAAAACCTAAATTCCATTTGGTGAAAAAGCTTATTTGGTTTGAATCTGAAAAGAACTGAGGGTTTGGTGGTGGTAATGTAGAGTTGCATCTATTAGTTCAATTCAGAAATCCAGGCCAAAAACTAAATTAAGTGAGTGAGCTACATTGTTTAGAATTTTAAAATAGTAAAAAATCTCTAATTTGACAAAAGGCCGGATAGAAAAGCCTAAGAACACTTAGGGTAGCCTTAAAAACAATTTATTTTAATTTTGTTTCTTTATTCAAAGTGAATATAATCTGAAAAACTGCTTTGAAGATTTTTGGCCTGTTTAATTCTTAGTAACCAATATAGAATGGTTTTTAACAATTGCACAAAGGTATGTTTTGCTTGCACAGTCAAGTACTGTTCCCCCATCTACTCAGCTAGCTTATTTATCTACAACATACTAAAGCTGATTTTTAAAGTCCAGCTAAAATGTACACAAAACAATGAATTCTGAAACATCTAGTATACAACATTCATGTGTAATGACATTTTTCAAACCCTCTTGTCACTAGTTTATCATGCTTAAATTGTAAATATATTCTACAGCAGAATTTTTGAGCTACATAGAATTAGATTAGCTCATTTTCAAACCACTCAAATTACCCAGCATGCTTATTATGAATAATCTCTCCTCCTTCTATCTCAATCTGTTCATAAAGCCATTTTCTGTCACAGCGGCATTCAGCTCCACACTTGTTAGAACCACAATTGGGACAAGCGTAGAAACACCCCAGACAATCTTCATCAAGGCAGTCACAGAGATCCATTCCACTGAATATCAGGAGGCCTTGGCTGTCATAGACTTTGCTCTTTGGTGGTATCACCTGCCTGTCTGAATTGGTTGCCTTGGTTTGTCTTCTCTTTTCCCTCTTACCAGTAGTCGTCTCTGGAGTAAATTCAGTTTGCTTTCCTGGATTTGCAAACTGTAAGGACCTCGAGGCTTTAGCAGTCCTCCCGTCTGAATCAGCTTTCCTTTTTTGGCGATCTTCAGATTCAACATCCACACTTCCATTGATTATCTGTGTTAATTTTGGACAAAGCTTCCAACCAGGTACAAGCTGTCTTCCAAACTTGGCACTTAGGAAAGTGGCATCATCTAAGTCAATCGCATGCAAATTTTTCTTGGCCAGTTTTTTGTGTATGTTAAAAGGATCACAACATGACTTTTGCAAGTCCTCAAATCGATCAATGTAAATTTTTGCATGATGGAAGCAAATCGTATTGTTTCCAGAGAGGGTCATTCCGGTTCTAAGCTGAAGTAAAAGCGCATCATTTGATGACAATTCTTGCAAAGTCTTGAAGCCAGTATGTCGAGTATAGTATGTCTTATGACATTCATTGGTAGCATGAAGCTGAACTCCAACTGAACAGGGATCCATCTTACTTCCTTAGAACAACCTATTTCACCGTTTTTTATTCTGCCTAGGTTTTTTTCTGTAGCCTCTAGTAGGTTCTATTGAGGATCACCCTTGCCTGGCGCCCGTCCTGGCTCCTGCCGCGCCGTCCCCCGCACCTCAGTAGTCTGGCCCGTAGCAGCCATGAAATAACGGCTCCTCACGTAGCAACCACCAACTCGACCAGCTCGCTCCGCCCACTTCCACCGACAGAACCGCTAGTTGTTTTTACAAGTGAATTCTATCAAATATTTAAAGAGCAATTAATTGCAGTACTATATAAAGTATTTAGAACAACAGCTGAGAAATGATCTCTACCAATATCTTCCTTATGTCATGTGATAATGAGATTAAACCTACCCTGCCAATTTTGAAATTTAATCACCAATAACACCACCACTTAATTCTCAAGTGGGGAGGTCTGCAACCCACATGTGCAAGAGTGGGTGATGATTCAGAAATGACTCACTGACCCCTGGGCAGTCCTAAGCAAACCGTTTTTTGTGATTGGACATGTAAATTAGAGGAAGGCACAGGAAGCTATGCAAAAGAAGAGCCTTTAAAAGGGAGTGACACCTTCCTGTGAGTCAGTTCTTAGTTCTTGTTCATTTCTGCAGCTGGAGTGGGACATGCTGCTTACTGGACCTGAGACCTTGCTGAGACTGTTCTTAAATATCTCCCTTAGAACTACATGTGGTGAGTGTAAAGACTGACTCTTCCTGAATTTCTCTGAAGGAACTCTCCTTTCAAGAAAGGCTTTGTGACTAAAGCTTTTGCTTCATTTGGCCATTGGCCCTCAGCTGAGCCTTCCCTGGCTGAGGACTAATCAGCCCTGCCTGGGTTGAGGCAGGGGCTGTATGTAGCAAATTACTTAGTGAGTTAAGCTAGACCTCTTACTCTACCCTCTTCTCATCCCTCTATTTCCATTCTCTCTTATATTTTATAAATATATTAATAAAATCATATTAGAATTTATGTTTATTCAATTCTTGGTGACCACTCCTTTAAATATTTAGTCCAACCAAACCCTAATTTTTCCTTTTTACAGTCATAAACATGATGCTGATATCTCAACCTGGTAGAGCAAAAACAGAGAAAAAACTATAGACCAATCTCTTTAATTAATATTGATGCAAAAAATTTAAATAAAACACTAGCAAGGATATTACAGCAATATATCACAAGGATCATATACTATGACCAAGGGGCTTTTAAAATAGGAATACAAGGATACTTCAATATTTGGAAAGCCATCAGCTTAATTGGCAATATCAATAACAAAGCCAACAGAAACCATATGATTATCTCAATATAGGCAGAAAATCTTTTGACAAAATCCATTATCTATTCTTATGAAAATTAATTGAGAATAATGGAATAATTGGACTGTTCCTCAAAATGGTAAATAATGTCTATCAAAAACCATCAGCAAGCAGTATTTTTAATGGAAATAAACTAAAAGCTTTCCTTAGAGATCTAGAGGGGAAAAAAGATGCCCTTTATCACCAATAATACTCATTATCGTACTCTTAGCAATAAGAGAAGAAGGAACTAAAGGAATTAGACTAGGCAGTGAGGAAATGAAATTATCAATCTATTCAGATGCTATGATATCATACATAAAAAATCCTGAAGAATAAATAGAAAACTAATTGAGCAATAAAGAAATTTAGGAAAGTTGTATGTCCTCCACATTTCTCTGTACCACCAATGAAGTTTAAGAGTAAGAGTTTGAAAGAGAGATGCCATCTAAAATAACTGAAGAAAATATAAAATACATGGGAACTTACATGCTAAGATGAACTTAGGAACAACATGATCACAACTCAAAAATGCTTTCCATGTGAATAGAGTCCTTCTAAACAATTGAAAAAAAAACATGAATTGCTCATGGGTAGGTCAAAACAATATAATAAAAATTACAATTCTACATAAATTAGTTCACCTGTTCAGTACCATATGAATCTAACTACCCAAAATTATTTCATAGAGCTAGAAAAAATAAAATTAATCTGGAAGAACAAAAAGCCAAAGATATCAAAGGAATTAATGAAATATAAAGGAACGTGATTTAGCTGTCATGGATCTCAAACTGTATTATAAACTAGCAAACATCAAAAGAATTTGATATAAGCTAAGAAATATAGTGTATCAATATAATAGATTAGGTACTCAACACATAGTAGTGAATGACCCTAGTAATTTGATATTTGACAAATCTAAAGATCCAAGATTTTCAGAAGAGAACTCACTATTCCCCAGAATCTATTGGGAGAACTAGAAAACAATATGGCAGAAAAAAGGAACAGACCATCACTTCATGCAATATATCAAGATAAACTCAAAATGAATACATGATTTATCAATAAAGGATGATCGTGGAAACACTTAAATGAAATTATGCAAAGTGAACAGAACCAAGAAACTATTGTACATGATAACAGAGATAATGTATGATGATCAACTGTGAATGATTTAACTATTTTCATCAATGCAAGGACTCAAGACAACTCTAAGGGACTCATGAGGAAAAGGTTACCCACTGCTACAGAAGAAAAGGAAACAATCTGAATGCCAATTGAATCATGCCATTTTTTAAAACTTAATTTTCTTCATAGATTTTTCTAGAGGTTAAGTGTTTGTGTCTCCTTTAACAACATGGCAAATGTAGAAATATGTATTGTATAATAATATATATGTCCAAACAATATGGTGCCATCTTGAGGAGAAGGGGGAAAGGATGAGAGGGAGAGAACATGAATTTCAAAATTCAACAAATTCATTAAAAATTGTATTGGCATGTGATCTGGAAAAAATGAACAAAATTTTTAAAAAGCTGTCATTCTTCCCAGATAATATGATGGTCTACTTAAAGAATCCTAGAGAATCAACTAAGAAACTAGAGGAAATATTCAACAACTTTAGCGAAGTTGCAGGACAAAATAAACCCACATAAATCATCAGCTTTTCTCTATATTTCCAATACATCCTGGCAGCAAAAGTTAGAAAGAGAAATTCCATTTAAAATCATCCTAGACAATATAAAATACTTAGGAATCTATCTGCCAAGACAAAAAAAAGGAATTATATGAACAGAACTACAAAACACTTTCCACACAATTAAAACTATATGGAAACAATTGGAAAAACATTAATTGCTCATGTGTAGGACAATCTAACATAATCAAAATGACAACCCTGCCCAAATTAATTTACTTATTCAGCGCCATACCTATCAAACTACCAAGAAACTTTTTTATGGAATTAGAAAAAATTATAACAAAATTCCTTTTGGAGAACAAAAGATCAAGAATATCAAGGGAAATAATGAAAAAAATGTGAAGGATGGGGGTCTAGCAGTACCAGATCTTAAACTGTACTATAAAGCAGTGGCCATCAAAACAATATAGTACTAGGTAACAGACAGAAGGGAGGATCAGTGGAATAGATTTGGGGTTAATGACCTCAGCAAGACAGTGTATGATAAACCCAAAGATCCTAGCTTTGGGGACAAAAATCCACTATTTGACAAAAATTGTGGGGAAATTTGGAAAACAGTGTGGGAGAGATTAGGTTTAGGTCATCATCTCACACCCTACACCAAGATAAACTCAGAATGGGTTAATGACTTGAATATAATGAAGGAAACCATAAGTAAATTATGTGAACATAGAATAGTATATCTGTCCAATCTGTGGGAAAGAAAGATTTCAAGACCAAGCAAGAGTTAGACAAAATTACAAAATGTAAAATAAATTCTTTTGATTACCTTAAATTAAAAAAAATTTTGTACAAACAAATCCAATGCAACCAAAATTAGAAGGGAAGCAACAAACTGAAAAAAAACTTTACAAGAAAAACCACTGACAAAGGTCTAATTACTCAAATATACAAGGAGTTAAAGCAATTGTATCAAAAATCAAGCCATTCCCCAATTGATAAATGGGCAAGAGACACGAATAGGCAATTTTCAGGTAAAGAAATCAAAAGTATCAATAAGCACATGAGAAAGTGTTCCAAATCTCTAATAATTAGAGAAATGCAAATCAAAACAACTCTGAGGTATCACCTCACACCTAGCAGATTGGCTAAAATGAAAGAAGGGGAGAATAATGAATGCTGGAGGTGATATGGCAAAATTGGGACATTGATGCATTGCTGGTGGAGTTGTGAAGTGATCCAACCATTCTGGCTGGCAATTTGGAATTATGCTCAAAGAGCTATAAAAGAATGCCTGCCCTTTGATCCAGCCATACCATGGTTGGGTTTGTACCCCAAAGAGATCATAAATAAACAGACTTGTACGAAAATATTTATAGCTGTGCTTTTTGTGGTGGGAAAGAACTGGAAAAGGAGGGTATGTCCTTCAATTGGGGAATGGCTGAACAAACTGTGGTATATGCGGGTGATGGAATACTATTGTGCTCAAAGGAATAATAAACTGGAGGAGTTCCAGGTGAACTAGAGAGACCTCCGGGAACAGATGCAGAGCGAAAGGAGCAGAGCCAGAAGAACTCTATACACAGAGACTGATATACTGTGGTAAAATTGAATGTAATGGACCTCTGTACCAGCAGCAATACAATGACCCAGGACAATGCTGAGGGATTTATGGTAAAGAACGCTACCCACATTCAGAGGAAGGAATGCAGGAGAGGAAACATATAGGAAAAACAACTGCTTGAACGCATGGGTCAGGGTGGACATGATTGAGGGTGTGGACTCGAAACTACCACACCAATGCCGCTACCAACAATTTGGAAATAGGTCTTGATCAAGGACACATGACAAAACTAGTGGAAATGTGCATCGGCCATGGGTGGGGGGAGTGCGGGGGGCAAAGGGGAAAGGAGGAGCATGAATCATGTAACCATGTTAAAAATGAATATTAATAAATGTTTGAAAAAAAAAGGAATACACTTTCTTTTCAGCTGCACATGGTACATTCACAAAGATTGTCCATGTACTAGGGCATAGAAACATTGCAATCAAATTCAACAGGGCAGAAATAATAAATGTAACCTCAGATCATAATAAAAATAATATTTAGTAAGGGCACCTGGAAAGGCAAATCAAAAACTAATTGGAAATTAAATAATATGATTCTCCAAAGCCAGGTAGTCAAAGAAGAAATCATAGAAACAATCATCAATTTCATTGAAGAGAATGACAATGATGAGACATCCTACCAAATTCTGTGGGATGCAGCCAAGGCAGTACTCAGGGGGAAATTTATATCCTTGAGTGCATATATTAACAAATTAGGGAGGGCAGAGATTAATGAATTGGGCATGCAACTTAAAAAATTAGAAAGCTAGCAAATTAAAAATCCCCAAATGAAAACTAAATTAGAAATACCAAAAATCAAGGGAGAAATTAATAAAATTGAAAGCAAAAGGACTACTGAATTAATAAATAAGACTAGAAGCTGGTATTTTGAAAAAACAGATAAAATAGACAAAGTACTGGTGCATCTAATAAAAAAAGGAAAGAAGAAAACCAAATTGACAGTATCAAAGATGAAAAGGGAGACCTCACCTCTAATGAAGGAGAAATTAAGGCAATCATTAAAAACGATTTTGCCCAATTATATGGCAATAAACATAGCAATCTAAGAGATATAGATGAATATTTACAAAAATACAAATTACCTAGATTAACTTGCATTTATTGTGTTATAAACATATACACATACACACACACATATACATACTCACATGTTTTCTCCACCAACAGGATTTAAGCTCCTGGAATCCAAAGTGTATTTAATGATTGTCTCCATATCCCCATGATGTAGCCTCTGGACTCAAACATAGGAGGTGCTTAATAAATATTTCTTCACAACTTCATTGTCATTTATGAAGTCAGGAAATTCATTCACTGTCATCTTCAGGTCAGAAAGAATACTGCAGCATCCGAAGAAAGCAGGACAGAGAGCAGTTCATGTAAAGAGTAGTCTTCTATTTGTCTCCTTTCCAAATGCTACCTAGATAGGAAAGGAGAATCCAAGAAGACAAAGAGTTACTTAAGATTTAACCTTGTCCAGGGATTCTCAATGGGTGCTTGATGGCCTGTTCTTCAGTCTAGGACAAGGATCAGTCCATGAGTTTCCTGAAAACAAGTTCCCATGGGACAAGGGTCAACTAGGGGTTTCTCAAAACAAGGTTGTCTCAGGAAGTCAGAATAAATCAACAGTGAATTCAATTATTTTACTCTTAACTGCAAAGGGAGACGGATAGAGATAGGATAAGCTTTAAGAGAAGTGGAAGGCTATCAGGAAGGCACATACTAGGAACTCAAGGTTAAGGATTTAGCAGGCAGAAGGCAGAGGAGGAACAGTACAGAAGTGACAACAGCTAGAGTGACTTTACTTCCTGTGGGAAGTTGAGGGTTTCCTGTCCAGGAAGAGTGGAGGAAAGGTGGGCTTATCAGAACTCATCCACCTCACCTGACTGTAGAGAAGGAGTATACCTCTAATTCGTATTAGGAGTTATTCTATTTAACTGGGAAAGATCTAGAAAAGGAGGTGACCATGTCTGCTTTTCTCATCATAAGGTTTTATCTAAAATTTCCTGTCAGATCAGCTTTGAGGTTTTACCTTAAGGCTCAGACCCAATGGGGTGAACTTAGTTGGAGTTCATCCATAATGGTTTTTCTGAGACAGCTTTTGAGGAATGAATCGAATCAACTACTGAGGATCATAGATACTTAGCTTCGTCAGTTTGGGGGATACCTAGATAGAAACAGGGAGTTAAGTTAGCCCAAAGACACAGAAGGCTCGCTCTTGGGAGGGACATAGAGGATTGCAGGTCATTAGCTACATCACTTAGAATTAGGGACTCCTTTTTCTGATCCTCAGTTTGTACACTTTCTCAAATAAAAGAGATTCTGTTGTTTATAACTATTGTCTCCAAGGTGTTTGTGCCATTGACTCAGGGAGAGAAGGTGATTTCATTTTACTCTCACTAACCAGAAGTTAGAATACCAGGCTGTGTATTCAGGGGGATCCCTGAGTGGATCTATCACTATCCATATCTGTGGCTCTATCTCTCCATATAGAGATATAGATATAGATATATAAAAGATATAGATATAGATACAGATATAGATAAAACGCACTTGAAGGAGGAATCATGCAGGTGAAGATGAAAGAGAAGTAAAAGCAAAATGATGAAACAGAAATTGAGACAGCATTGTATAGATTTTACCATACGGTGGACTGGTTTTAACGGTAAAGTATTAATATTGTCTTTTCACAAGAGCAAAGCTTTGGAGAGATAAACAAGTGAAAAATGGCTGATAGGTGCTTTAAAGGAAGTTTTTGAAATAAACATGAAAGCCTAGATTGGGATGTGTTAACTTGGAAATAACACAGAATGATCAAGAAATCAATAAAACCCACTCTTTCAACAGAAATAGGGACATCCTTCACATATGTCATCATTACATAGAGTCATAAGTTAAACACCTTTGAAACCAAAGGCTCTAGGAACCTGGGAACCATATCCCATGAACACAGCACTGTGCTAAGTACCAACACACTAGCTGCTTTTTCCCCAAGAGTAAAGGGAATCAGGAGTCCTTCTATCTTCTGGATAATTAGGTATCACAAACAGGTTGGTAAACCACTTTGCAGCCAGCAACTAGGGTATAAAGAAGTGTCAGCTGTAGCAAATCAAAGGCAGAGGTCAAACAACGAAACTGGGCTTCATGAGAGGAAAACTTTCATCCAATAGAGAAGCCTTCAAAACAAAAAGGTGCTTAATATTCAACCCCAAATAGGGGTACTTGGCACTGGGATTTCTCCCAGTGTAAACTTTTCAATTAAGGGTAAACTGAATCATCTAAAAACCCACAATGACAGATGATAGCATGGGGCACATCCCTGGACCTGTTTCCAATGGGAGCACCACATACAAGGCTTCGAGGTGGCCTTGGCAAGGAACCCTGGACCAGCTACTGTAATTCATACACATAAAGGAAGTGCCTTGTGACACACCCTACTTCCTCACCCCATTGGTCAAAGACCTTTGGGGAGCCTCCCTCTCCCAACCTTTTTTCAGGTAATGACTGACTCTGAGAATAATTGGGCAGAAGGGAGGCAAAGGTAGATTGGTCACTTTCAAGGTGATGAGAGAATGGAAATGCCTCCATTCAGAGTATTAAATTATGCCAACATCCCCTGTCACCAGTCACCTTCCTAGGACTGTGATGTAGAGGAATTTTAACTCAGAGATCAAGGTATTGGGGACTGGGGGCTTGGGCTTGTGGCAGCTACTGATCATTTAGAATCTCCTGCTCTACCTGGGGTGGCCTCAGGAGAGAAAGTGTGCTTGGGGATGCTCTCTTCAGTTCACGATTCTTGTTCTGTTATTTCCTGAGTCCTAATTTTTTCGAGTTTCTAGAAATCCACAGCCAAGTTTTTCCCTATTCCCCTTGACAGAGCCAGCCTGTGATTGACTTCAGGTTATCTGTCCAAGGCCCTCAGGAATTCTACCACTAGTAGCAGCCATTTTTAGTTCCTACAGTCCCCAGCTTTTTGCAGCCACCAGCTTACTTCACTTGCCTTCCCTGCCTTGGAAGGCCAGTCAGGGTCTCCAGTCTCCTGTGAGTGACTACAGCCAGCAGGGCCCAACAACTTTCGGCTATGACATTCACCTGATGTGCATAGACTCCCAAAGTCCTCCCCTGGTCTGCTGTTTCTCATTTCATCTTTCTTTTCCTCATCATTTCTTTCTCTCTCTCTCCCTCTCTGTCTCTATCCCTTTATCTCTTTCTCTTTCTCACTTAACCTTTCTCCCTCTTTCTCCCTCATTCTCCTCCTTTCTCTGTCAGCACCTCTCCATCTCTCATTCTCTTTGCCTCTCTATCTCCCTCTGCCTTATTCTCTGTCTCTGTCCCTGTTTTTACTCTCTATCTTTTTCATTTCCTATATCTTTCTATATTTTTCCCTCTGTTTCTTAATCTTTCTCATTTTATGTATCTCTGTTTTT
>NC_058136.1:76461415-76481621 GCF_016433145.1 Gracilinanus agilis | reverse complement strand
CAGCTGAAGTGGGGAGGTAACTAGTGAAATCAAGTAAGAAAACAGCTGAAAGTGTCCATTCCCCAGGAAGGAGATGGAGAGGTTTTATACAAGTTAAGGGCTTCGTTGCCAGCAGATGTCCATAATGAAGGTTGGAATGTAGACCAGGAAGGCAGAGGACAGTGACCTTCTCTTCACTGGTTAGTTTTTATTGTGGTTCAATTTCATTTATGTTTGGAGGATCTTAAGAGCATCTGATCATTTTATTATAACAGTACAGAACCTTGATGTTGGGGTTCATAGTCCTAGCATCCACACAGCTTGTGTGGTGGGTTTTTTAGATAGAGTTTTGAGGGCACAGGATTTTTGTCAGGGCTTAATAAGCAAGCATTATGAGGGATTTTCTGATCCTAAATCATATAGTTGTCTAGGACTGTGGACTTCAAATATTCATCAGTCAAAAGAATAGATTTAATCTTACCCTGAGCTTTTAGCTGCCTTTTGTTGGCTTCCCTTCATTAAGTCTGGAGGATTAATGAACTCAGCTTTGGCCATAGACTACAAGAGCTGATAGTTTGTGTTTGTCTTCAAGAGACCTCTTAGATACCATTCCTTATTGGATGGGAGGAGAGAGGGACAAGTCAGCATTGAGTAGCTGAAGGAAGCAGAGAGCAACTCAGTGATGAGAGACTCAGCACCCAGCAGAAAACAGATTGGACACACTATCCAGCACAAAAGAAAAGGCATCTTCAACAGAGACCACGTGCCCATTAGAGGGCAGGGAGGGGATCCATAATGGTGGACGCCAATGACCTTGCCAGAGGATACTTGTAGCTGGCTACATAGGTCCCTGGCATGGGCTACTTTGTGCATATTTCTTCACCAAACATTGCCCACACGTGTACCTCCCATACATATGTGAGGGGATTTGTGTGCTCTTTCTTTAGGGGGCCAAGATTTACAGTACCATCCTGGTGCCTGAAGCTCAAGGTCTTCCTTTGGAATAGATCTACTAATTCTTTCTCATCCCCTGGGTACAGGTATGGTGTGTGACTAGGTCCTTCTTGGAGAGCTCTTAGTCTAGTTCTTTCTGGCCAGCCATGGTTGGTCTTTTCCCATCACCTATCCCAAGGCAGGGCCACTTCCAGCAGTGCTGGTTCACTTACAAAATATGGGAGATGAGACCTTTTACTAGCTCCTTCTCTGGCCTTGCCAGTTTCCTAGGTCTTCCCTTACGCCAGTCAGATGAGATAATATTTGTAGGCTGCTTAGCACAATGCTTGGCACATGGTGGTGTTTAGTTAATTTTTATTCCCTTCTCCTTGTCTAAGTGGGGAAGGCAGCATTATCTCTTTCCTTCTGCCCTAATGAAGCTCTACTCTAGGGCTTTCTGCATTGGCAGACTGCCCTTCTGACAAGACCTTTTCCATCTTTTGCCCCTCTGGGTCTTCTCGAGGACAAGCAAGTCACTCTGACTTGTGGCCTCGGCTCCCATACCTATGGCTGCCCCGCCTGCTGGTATTTGCCTGGACATTCACATCTCCTGGGTTCAAAGTGCACCTTGGATACATGCTAGCTATTAAAAGCTCTTATTAAAGCTTAAAACCACACCTAGGACTTTCGTGACATTCCATATTCCTGTTTCCTGTGCCCAGCAGTGCCTTCCACATAGCAGGAACTTGGTAAGTATTTCATATCTGATGGTCATATTAATGATGGGGAAGGTGACAGTTACTTAGAACATGGAGAGCTATTTGGCTTCTTGGGAGGCTGAATCAGACACTTCCTAGCTGGCTGGCCCTGGGCCAGTCACTTCCCCAGCTTGGACCTCAGTTTCCTTCTCTGTAAAAATGGGTTAAAGGGCCTTGGAGCTTCAATGGTTTCTTCATATCTCTATCATAATATAGCAAAGTTCCACAAATTTAAGGCAGGTTATTTAAGAGATTATAATGCAAAGGTCCCAGGGCAACTGAGTTCTAAATAACAGAAGCCCCTATTTTTATAGGTTGGAAATGGGCTGCCTCCCACCCCCATCCTCTTCAACCCAGTGAGGAAGTACAAGCTGGGAGCTGGCTACTACCAACTCACAGATGAAGAGAATGAGCTTAATAAAAGAAAAGTGGGCCCACTGTTACATTGGAGAGAGCACTGATTTTGGAAGCAGGAAGACCTGAGTACAAACCCAACCTGAGATTCATGCTAGCAGTGTGACCCTGAACAAGTCACTTCACCTAGGTCTCCTTCAGTTTCTTCAACTGTAAAATGGGGATAAAGTACCACCTACCTCCCAGGGCTGTGGTAAGGATTGAAGGAGAAACATAATTGTGAAGTGCTTAGCCTAATAGTGCCTGGCACATAATAGGTACTTAAAAATCCTTCCTTCTTTCTCTCCCTTCTTTCTTCCCTTCCTTTCTCTCTTTCTTCCCTCTCTTTCTTTTTTTCTTCCTACCTTTTTCATCCTTTCTTTCTCTTCCTTCCTTCCCTCCTTCTGTTTTTCTTTCTTTTCCTTCCTTCTTTCCTTTTTCTCTTTTTGTTCCCTTCTTTTTTCTTCCTCCCTCCCTTCTTTACCCTTCCTTCCTAATTGCAGGTAATTCCCAGATGAGGAAACTCCTCCTACCAGTGGAAGCCATTCTCTTGTCTGAGACTGATCGTGTGGGTTCTATGTTCTACAACTCCTTCTCATTCTGACATGCCTCCTGAAGCCTTAAATTCTTCACTAAAATGGGTTGCTTTCTCGGCTCTGGGATGTTATGAAGATAGAACAAGTCACAATTGATCAGCCTGGAAAATGTAGGCTCTAGGGAAACAAGGGGGCCCTCTGTCTCAGGATAGAAGTCAGTGTGTTCACTGACACTGACACCGTAATGATCCCTGGTAGGTACCATGCCCCATGGACTTTTTCTGACCCATGGCCTGAAGTCAGATCTCCACCACAGACACAGCCCATGACCGCAAAAGACTATTTCTGCATACACGGAAAGATGATTTGATATGAAACCACCAGTCTTTGTTTCCTACTCTTTGCCTCTTTAAAGTACATAATACGTTATGCCAGGGGCTTTCAGAATTGTCCAGCTTGGGTGATGTTTCCTTCTGAACTTCCTTTTGTTTGGTGCATTTGCTAAAAGCATAAATGACTTCGTTTTTCTGACAACAATATTGCTGAACCCTCATTGCATTAAAAAGGATAAAACCCTTCTGACAGAAAAGTATGTTTAAGTCCTAGTGCTCATGTCCAAAAATGCATGCCCCTTTCTGCACCCTGGGCCCAACACCTCTTTCTTAGAAAGTAGAACAGGGGCTGGTCATCACACTGATCAGAGGTCTTCATATTACAGAGGAAGAACTGCAAGAGTGGAAACAGAAGAAAAACAACTGCTTTCTTCCTTTCTTTTCAAAATATCATTACTTTCCATTTTAAAATCAATACAAAGTATCAGTCCAAGACAGAAGAATGGGAAGCTCTATGAAACTGGATTGAAGTGACTTGCCCAGCTTCACACAGCTAGGAAGTACCCAAAGCCAAATTTGAACCTAGGACTTCCTGTCTGTACCCACTGAGCCACCTACCTTCCCCATCTCACCTCTTTCAAAGTTGTCTTTTTAAAAAAGAAACCTTTACCTTCCATCTTAAAATCAATATCTCATATTGGTTCCAAGGTAGAAGACTGGTAAGGGCTAGGCAATGGGGGCCAGCCAGTGGGGAACTCACCCAGGGACACACAGTTAGGAAGTATCTGAGGTCAGATTTGAACCTAGGAGCTCCATCTCTAGGCCTGTCTCTTAATCCACCGAGCCATCCATCTGTCCCCACAGAACAGAGTTGTCTTTCTTTACTAGGTTCTGTTGCCCTGATTTTACTCACTTCACTCTGCATCTGTTCCTGCTACCCAGGATTCTTTGAAATCATCTCATTTCACTATTTTCTTACTACACAATTATATTCCATAACTATCATTCATATGTAATTCTGTTCAGTCATTCCCCAGCCCTCTAAAGGCTAAGATATCCCCCATCAGATTCTCCTTTTTCCCCCTTTTCCCCTTTTCATCAGCTCCTTCAAGTTCAGAATATCACCTTCCCTTTTAACTATCCTTCCCACTCCCATCTCCAATTGTTTCCCTGTTGAATCCAAGGTACAGGCTGTCCCTAAATTCCTACTACCATTTTAAGAGTGTTTATGTGTATTCAACTTTCTTTTTCCAGGTTAAGATGGTGGCAGAGTAAAAAGCAGCGGCTTAACCTCTCCTAACCAAAACATACAGGACTCCTCAAGGGGACATAAAAACAAATCCACACAAAGAGAGGGACCCCACAACAGGGCGTAGCTTGGAAGGTACGTGGAATCGGGGCATTTCTATGCTATAAAAGGGTGAAACAGCTCTCACTAAATTGCAGGCTGAGCAACCCCCTCCCCCACAACACCACCTACAGTGCCAAAGCCAGTGCAAAAGAAGTAGAGGAAATTTGGGCCCCCTATTCAGTCATTGGCAGCTCCAGGGCCTGCTCCTGAGAGCAGTAAGACCTAAGACCCCAAAAGGCTAAAGAACGTGCGTGGACTTTGACCTCAGATACTGAGCGCAGGCCCAGGTGGAGGAGGACGCAGGCACGAGTGAAGGCTCTGAAACCTTGAGTGGGGAACCAGTGCAGATGGGTACACAACTGTGGAAGCAGCGCCCTGAGTCTTGTAAAGAAGCCTCTGGCAGAGGATCAAGCAGGGGGGACCACCAGGAGGCTTGACCTTGAGAACAACCAGACCTGAGACCTTAGAAGCCTAAAGAGCGCAGACAGACCCTGAGCGTGAGGATAAAGCTGAGAAGGTGCTGGGTTAAAAATGGCAACTCAGAATCAGGAAGCCCAGAAGAGAAAGATTAACAAGAAGAAGAAATCTTTAACACTCGACAACTTTTACACAGAAAATCCAGACAAGAGAGCAAACTGAAGAGGAAAACAAACAAGCCATCACATCCGAACCCTCCCAAAATAATGAAAACTGGTCACAAGCCCTTGAAGAGTTCAATTCTGAGATGATGAGAAAGTTGGAAAAGATTTGGCTAGAGAAATGGGAAATAGCTCAAAAGGAAATCAGGCAAGAAAATAACAGTTCAAAAGGCAGAATTTTGCAATTAGAAAGTGAGGCTCAGAAATCAAATGAACTGATAAGCAAATTGAACACCGGAAATGACCAGATTAAAAAAGGAAACCAAAAGATTATAGCCAAAATCCAAAAGATTATAACCGAAAACCAGCCCCTAAAGGCTAGAATTGAGCAATTAGAAGCTAATGATCTCTAAAGACAAGAAGAACAAATAAAACAAAGTCAAAAGACTGATAAAATAGAAGGAAATATGAAATATCTCGATGAGAAAGTGACAGACCTAGAAAACTGGTCTAGAAGAGACAATCTGAGAATCATTGGTCTTCCTGAAAAAGCAGAAATTAATAGAAATTTGGACTCCATACACAAAGAAATTATTCAGCAAAATTGCCTTGAAGTTCTACAACAAGAGGGCAATATAAACATTGAAAGGATCCATAGATCACCCTCTACACTAGACCCAGAAAAGACAACCTCCAGGAAGAAAATAGCCAAACTCAAGAGCTTCCAAGTAAAAGAAAAAATTTTACAAGAAACCAGAAAGAGACAATTCAGATACCAAGGAGCACCAATCAGGATCACACAGGATCTGGCAGCCTCCACGCTAAAAAACCGCAAGCCTTGGAATATGATTTTCAGAAAGGCAAGAGAACTGGGTCTTCAACCACAGATCAACTACCCATTAAAACTGACTATATACTTCCAGGGGAAAGTATGGGCTTTCAACAAGATAGAAGATTTCCAAGTATTTGCACAGAAAAGACCAGGACTAAATGGAAAGTTTGATATCCAACCACAAAAATCAAGAGAAACATGAAAAGATAAATAAGAAACAAAGTGGAAAGAAAGAAAACTCATATTTTTTAAATTTGCCTCTTTAAGGGCTTCAATAAGATCTAATTATCTGTATTCCTGTAGCAATCCAGGTATACATTAATTGTGATATTATTTTAATAGTGCTCAAAAATGACTCTTGTATTGCTTAGGAATGATTTTTATAACCTTGAGTTGAATTAAACCTCAACTTTGCCAAATTCCTAGCCCTTCCCTAAGGCTACACTCTGAAAGACTGGTCAGTTATCTCAGGCTCCTTATTTTAGCAAAAAACAAGTAATTAGTATCAAGACCTTAAGGCCATATGGATTCCGGATCTAAATATTTCCTCTATCTATTGCTTTAGGGTCCAACAGTCTGTATCTCGTGTTTACCTCACAGCAGACTACTTGGTTCCCTCGTTCCCCCATGTATGATTGTAACCCTAATAAAAGTAGCTATATGACAGTTGAGGCAGGAGCTCTTAACCATCAGAGCTCCTAACCAGAAAGCTCTTGACCACCAGAGCTTACTCGCTGTCTGTCTACCTTATGCCAAAACTTTCTGGTTCTGTGTGTCTTTATTCTCGCCCTATGTTCTCTTTCCATAAATCCTTAACCCGTAACCCATTTTAACTTCAGTCCTTGGTTCCCCTTTCTGAGTGTCCAACCCATTAGGAATCTTCGTGGAGTCAGTGGACGGCTTCAATTCCTATGTGGAGAAATGCGATGTATAATTCTCAGTAGTAAACTCTATTCACTATTATAGTAATCAGAAGAATAATTCATAGGGAGAGGTTGCAATACTAAATAGTCTAAGATGATATGTGGGTGGGAAAGAGGGGGGTGAATAGTAGGGTATACCAAGAGAAACTTGAATGAATAAGAAAAATAGGATATTCTATTACACACAAAGAGGGCATAGGAAGGGGGAGGGGACAAATATTATTATAAGAAGGAGAGGAAGAGAGCACTAAGAGGTAATATTTAAACCTTACTCTCAGTGTAATTAACCCTGAGAGGGAAGAGTAGCTATATTATCCATTGGGATATAAAACTCTATCTAACCCTACTGAGAAAGTCAAAAGGGATAAACCAAGGGGAGCAGGGGAGTGGGGAGGTCAAAAAAAGGGAGAGGAGGAGAAGGGGGAAGGAATTCATTAGGTCTTTAAAAATAAAAAGAGGGGAATAATAAGGGAGGGGGTAGAAAGGGAAGTTAATCAAGGGAGGGGATAAGGGATACTGGCTTAAAGCAAACCACTGGTTTAAAAGGAAATAGTGTAAGAAGAAGGGGTAGAACTAGGGGAGGATACAAAAATGTCTGCAAATGCACAACTGATAGTTATAACTCTGAATGTGAATGGGATGAACTCCCTCATAAAACGGAAGCAAATACCAGAGTGGATGAGAAACCAAAATCCTACCATAGGTTGTCTACAAGAAACACATATGAGGCGGGTGAACATACACAAGTTTAAGGTTAAGGGCTTGAGCAAAATCTTTTGGGCATCAAATGAGAAAAAGAAGGCAGGAGAGGAGATTATGATTTCTGACAAAGCCAAAGTAAAAATAGATATGATTAAAAAAGATAGGGAAGGTCATTACATCCTGATTAAAGGCAGTATAGACAATCAGGAAATAACACTGCTCAATATGTATGCACCAAATGGCATAGCAACCAGATTCATAAAGGAGAAACTGGCAGATCTCAAGAAGGGAATAGATAGTAAAACCATACTAGAGGGAGATCTAAACATCCCTCTTTCAGATCTAGACAAATGAAACAAAAAAATAAATTAGAAAGAGGTAAGAGAGATGAATGAAGTCCTAGAAAAATTAGATTTAATAGATACGTGGAGAAAAATGAATAGGAACAAAAAGGAATACATCTTCTTTTCAGCTGGACACGGTACATTCACAAAGATTGACCATGTAATAGGGTATAGAAACATTGCAAACAAATGCAAAAGAGAAGAAATAATAAATTTAACCTTCTCAGATCATAATGCAATAAAAATAATATTTAGTAAGGGTACCTGGAAAGGCAAATCAAAAACTAATTGGAAATTAAATAATATGATTCTCCAAAACCAGTTAGTCAAAGAAGAAATCATAGAAACAATCAACAATTTCATTGAAGAGACTGACAATGATGAGACATCCTACCAAATTCTGTGGGATGCAGCCAAGGCAGTACTCAGGGGGAAATTTATATCCTTGAGTGAATATATTAACAAATTAGGGAGGGCAGAGATTAATGAATTGGGCATATAACTTAAAAACCTGGAAAGGGAGCAAATTAAAAATCCCCAGATGAAAACTAAATTAGAAATACAAAAAATCAGGGGAGAAATTAATAAAATCAAAAGTAAAAGAACTATTGAATTAATAAATAAGACTAGAAGCTGGTATTTTGAAAAAACATATAAAATAGACAAAGTACTGGTCAATCTAATAAAAAAAGGAAAGAAGAAAACCAAATTGACAGTATCAAAGATGAAAAGGGAGACCTTACCTCTAAAGAAGGGGAAATTAAGGCAATCATTAAAAATTATTTTGCCCAATTTTATGGCAATAAATATAACAATCTAAGAGATATGGATGAATATTTACAAAAATATAAATTGCCAGATTAACAGCAGAAGAAATAGAATACCTAAATAATCCCATATCCTAAGAGAAAGAGAACAACTAATGAAGCTCTTCTTCCACTTGGAAGGCAACACAATGTTGGTTAAAATTGCAACTTCCATTGCGATGAACCATGTGATGAGGGCTGCCATCTTCTCCATGGCTCCCTATGGATAGGTCCATTTAAAAAGCTGCATTTTCAGACTTTTTTGAACATCAGCAAAATTTTTTTTTGAATGTACACCCTCAATTTTTATATATTTATACTTTTAAGGTATATATGTTGATTATACACGCAAAATCTATGAGATTGCTTACCACCCGAGGGTAGAAGGGAGAGAATTTGAGCCTCAAAGCTTTTTTATAAATGTTGGAAACTGTTTTTACATATATTGGGGGGGATAAAATAATATTTAAAGAATAAAAGTAAAAGCCATTACCTAAATGTTAAAAAATATAAATTATATATGTGTGCTGATATACAAATAACTATAAAACACAAAAATAGAGACTTTAGAAGGATGGGAGCTTCATAGTTTTGCTTTTGATTGACCCACTGGAGTTTATAGGGGAGAGAATAAGGTCTATGCTTTTAGAAAAAGTTAAACTTTGACACCTGTGTAGAGGAGGAGAATGGATTGGAGAAGGGAGATACTTGAGACCTGAAGCAGGAAGAACAATTGTAAGGTCACTGCAATAGTCCAGGCAAAAGACCATAACTGTCTGCACTAAGCCAAGAGGAAAGAAGGGACAGATGCCAGTGATGTTTAGAGGTAGAATACATAAGACTCAGCAATTGAATATATGGGTCAAGAGTAAGGAATTAAAGAAGAGGTCAAGGTTATGAATTTCAGTGACTAGAAGGATGGTGATGTGCTGGACAGAAAGAGAGAGGCTTGGAAGATGGGGGAAAAGAGAATGTGATGAGATTGGATTAAATGAGATGACACTCCTGCTCCTCCTGTGGGACTCACCCCAAACAAAAAGGGGAACAAAGAGTCTTATTCATCAGGATTCAATCTAAGCTTTACATTCAAGGCTCCCAGGTGGCCTTGACCTATTTTCCCAGGCTTCTCTCACATTACTCACCTTCCCATTACCTCTGAGTCCCACCAAACTAGACTAATTTTCCTTCCACAAACATGCCCCTCACCTTTCTGGCTCTGAAATTTTGCTCATAACATTTCTTCTTGCAAAAATATCAGGTTTTCTTCTCCCAAACTCCCTTCCACCAAAATCTTACTGATCCTTCAAGACCCATCTCTAGAGAAGCTTACATGAAACACACATCCACCATAGAATCACCAAACCTTGAGTTGTGAGGGCCTTTAGAGGCCACGTTGGCCAAAACACATCCTGCACGAGTCATCAATAAGCTTTCATCCTCTAATTTTCCATAGTCTTCTTCCATACTCTTATATTTTAATATGAATTCCTATTCTTTGTACATATGCCACATCCCTTCCTAAATCAGAAATTCCTCGAAGATAAAGTTCTCATCTTGGTGGCCAATTGCGGGAGCACTTTCTAGAATATCTCCTCGTCCTAAATTAAAGCCCCCATTTTCCATCATCCCTCGTCCATCCATTGAATGCTTCTCTATTGGGAAAATGGAGGGTAGACACCAAGGATCATCAGTGTACTTAAGTGTCCTTCTAAATGGAGGACAGAGCAGCACTTTAGAAGAAACCTCTCTGATCCTCATTCTTTTAAGTGTTACTTCCCTAGCTGTGGTTTTAAATAAGGAGGCCCCCTGCCCCCCAAGTCTAGCATCTGACTATCCAGCGGGAGCTCTGGGAAGCCTGGGGAAACCAGGCCCCGTGGCCTTCTTTGGCTTGGGCCTCTCTAAGTTTAGAGACCCCAAATCAAAACACGTTTTCGGCAAAGTTAGTCAGCTCAGCATTCTAATTGAGCATAATTCTAATTTCTGCGCTGCGGCATCATTGGCTAAAAAAATGTTATTTGGTGATTAAGATTCTGGAGTGAATTGTGTTATTTGGGTTCTTGGGCTGCTCCTCCATCAGGGACTTGGTTTCCACGGTGTGCAGCTGTTAGAGCTGATTTACAGAACTGCGGTTATGGCGAGTCATAAATAAATCCTCTTATATAGTTGTTATGAACACCTGTTAGATCACCTGTCAGCAAAGCGCCCGTCACATTTATCATGGTGCGGTAGTTATTTTACTTCAATCCATTTCCAACTGACTCAGCCTCCATCACTGGATTACTATTACCACACCATAATCGCCTGTTTCCACTCCATGTTACAACTTGCAGATAAAAGATTTCACTACTTGGCCAAATTTCATAAAGGAGCAGTTCAGTGCAAAAAAAAAAAAGTTGGAAGCTTCTGTGCCTGTTGTTTGCATCTTATTACATTTTTTATCAGATCCAATTAAACTGCTTACTAAGATTTTAATCTTTGCATGTAATGTGTGCTAAGAAGAAATGGAAAGGAGTAGCTAATTGGATGAAGACCCAAGCCACTAATGAACAAGTCATGTCACTAGATAAGAAGTGAAAAGATGACTTTGCAGAGTAGGGTGTGAAGTTGATAATAGACAGCTACCTCTGTCCATGGTCCTTCTTACTCATCAAGGATCTTATACACACATGGTTACCACACATCCCAGGACATTTCTAATGAAATCTTATTTGACATTGCCTTACACGACCATGACAGAGCTACTTTAATTCCATTTTCTTCATTAGTGAATAATTCCTAAAGCTAGAGTGCTAAATTTCTTTGCCCTTTCCAAGATTCCCTTCTAGACCCTCAGTGAAGTAGTCAGTGATTGGTAATAATGGTGGATGGAAGCCACTTACAGCATATTAGCAGTGATGACTTTGGTGCATGAAGTGGTATCAAATATATCTTCCAGGAGAGATATAATTAGAAGATGGAGATTGTTAGCCAGGTAGCAAAGAAGATCCCCAGTGGACAACCCATTGGACATAACTTCATTCGTCATTACTCTTCTAGTCAAACTGACTTTCTATTCCTCACACATGACACTTCATCTCCTCTCTCCACAACTTTGTACTTGGCTGAGCCTCAAGACTAGAATGCACTCCTTTCTTACCTCTGCCTCATGGAGTCTCTTTCTTCCTTTAATTTGCAACTCAAACATCATCTTCTACATGAATCCCCCTCCAACAACTGCTAGTGCCTGCCCTCCCAAACTATTGAATATATACGTTTGTTGTATTTATATACTTCACATTTCACCAGATATACTTATGTACATACTTGTCTCCCCCATTAGAACACAAGTGCCTTCAGAGTAAGATTTATATCATTCTTTGTGTCTCCAGTGCCTCAAATAGTGCTTGGCACATAGTAGACACTTAATCAATCTTTGTTGATCAATTGAACTCTTGTCCATAGAATATTCCAAGGCCTGGAGCCAAAGCCACAGAGTTCTGAGGAGCTTATCTGCAAGACACCTATGGGAGCATGTGGGAAGCCAAAAAGAGAAACAGTCTCAAATAGATAAAAATCTGAGACTCCTCGTTTGATTCCTTTTATGATCCACACTTTTCCTTACTGAAAAGCTTTAAGTTTCTAGCAAACCAGCAGTTAAGAGGTTAACAATTTCTCTCCAAGACTAAACACAGAAATTAAGCAAAAGGCTGCCTGGACTCTGAATCTGTTTCTAGACATCTCAAGGTCAATAATGGACAAAATTTAGACAAAACCTCCTCCAGTGGGGGCTATTCATTCCTGAGAAAGTATTCCCAGACTTAGCTTTTGATAATGGGCCAGCCAAAATTCAGCCTTGGCCTTGTTCTATTTTGAAGTAAAATGAGATTTTTTTGTTTTTGATATGACATAATTTGTAACTTCTGTGTATCTGTGAAGTTTCAGGGGCGTTCTTTTCTGTGAAATGAGTCTTGAAATATATATAATGAACTCCATGCTCCCGGAGACAGAGCTAGAAGCATGAGCTAAAAGATCTTCCATGTTCTTACTTCTTATCAACTAAACTGTCCTTATCAGAGATGATAAATAGATCTTGAGAGGAGGACACAGACAAAAAGCATGCAGGACAGAGAGAGGTAGATGGATCATCATCTGCTAGATGCTATCTGTGGGAAGACTGCCAATATTGATGAACCAGAGTGTGTACCAAGGGAATGCTTGTGTACCAGGAGAGTATTATCCTGCAGTGAACCTTTTCATGATGTAAATAACCATTGGGGAGCAGAGTACAGTGGGAAAACCCCTTGATTTTCCAGTTTGGATCATTGAATCAACATAATTGGGCCACTAAGTGGCATAGTGGATAGAGTGCTAGGCCTAGCATCAGGAAGACATCTTCCTGGCCTCAGACATTTTTTAACCGTGACCCTAGGCAAGTCATTTTCCTCATCTATAAAATGAGTTAGAGAAGGAAATGGCAAACCACTTCAGTATCTTTGCCAAGAAAATCCCAAATGGGAACATGAAGAGTCAGATGTGACTAAAAACCAATTGAAATATATACAAATGGAATTGAATTCTGAAGGTCAGAGACTTAGAACTGGAAGAGATTTTCAAGCACCTCGTCTAACCTCCTCACTTTAGAGATGAGATAGCAGAAACCCTGGAAGTTTAAATCGTGTATCCAGCATCACATAGCTAATAAAAATAATCTGGGATTATATTTGAACTCAGGTCCCCCTGACTCTAAATCCACCATTCCATCTACTATACCATACCATTTCTTAATTCACTCACAAATATAATACAATCTTGTTTAATGACTGTTGTATACCATTTGATCTGAGATCAGAATCCAAGAGTCAAATTTAGGCAGGAGAAAAGTGAGGCCAGAATAAGATGAATTAACTGGAAGATTAGGGAAGGACCAATTGGTTATTGGTCATTATGAAAGGGAAGAAAGACATGGCTGGAATAAGGATCCAGAAGAGGTGGAAATCAGACTAGATTTCTAGGTTGTGATTTAAAAAGGGAAATTTTAGAGTGTAGAATTAAGGAAGTGAAACAATTTCAAGTATAAGCTCCTTGAGAGCAAGGACTGTTGTTTTTTTGTATCCCCATCACCTAATCTACTGGCACATAATAGTTACTTAACAAAGGTTTGTTGACTGGTTGATGATGGATTCAAGCTATTCTAGAGAAATAGAATAATGATGGTGGAAAGAGGAGTTGAGGAGGTCAAAGTACTGTAAGAAAGCTCATCTCTTAATATTTGTAGTAATAATATTGGAGGACATGGGGCCACCAGTAAGGAGATAACATGCCATAGTGGAGAGAGCACTGATTCCGGAGTCAGAGGCCCTGATTTCAAATCCCCACTCCTTTCCTTGCTATTTGTATGACTTTGGTCAAGTCATATCCCATTTCTGGGCTCCAGATTCCTCTTCTATAAATTGAAGGGGTTGAACTAGATGAATATCTAAGGTTCCCTTCCAGCTTTAGATCTTACAAACACACACACGTGCACACACACACATTTATATGGAGTATAAATATATATTTTCCAAGTGGCACGCTCCAGTTCTGCAAAAGGGGAAAAAATCCGGATTTCTGAAAAGCATTGTATAGTACTTTATTTTCCCTGAGGATTGCCCACACACACCCCTCTCTGTGATGGGAAGAATCACCTCCCAAGATGCCCACACTGAATATCTGAAGTTCATGTGCTGAGAAGGGGGAGAGAAGAGGCTTATACAAAACCTCCCCATCTTACTACAGCAATAATAAGCTCTGCTTGCCCCCTCCACCCCTGTCAAGTCATTGTCACTAATGCTTTTACAAACTCCTAATCGAAAAGCCACATGTGTGGGTCTCATAATTGGTCAGCTCCACTTACCCAGGAGAAGTGACTTCTCTAAATGGGGTTTTCGTTTTCATTTATAGTTGAGAGAGGGGAGAACTCCTCCCTTTCTGCTTCTCTAGGAAAATGAAAATAAAGCTGCCAAGGGAGAGTGATAATAATAAGAGCTTACATTTGTATAGTGCCTCATAGTTAGAAGATGCTTTGTAACTATTAACCCATTTCATTCTTGAAACGCCCGCCTGTGAAGTGCATATGTTATTTTTTTGTTTTAAAGAAGAAGGTATTAAGGACCAGAAAGACCAAATGACTTGTCTTTGGTCACACTGCCAGTAAGAGAAGGCAGCAGGCTACACATCCTGGGCTTCTGGCGAGTGCATTAGAAAGAACACTGCATTTAGAGTTAGAAGTATTGGATTATAGATTTAGAGTTAGAAGAGAAGTTAGAGGCATTCTACTCCAATCCCCTTCATCTTACAGATGATGAAATTGAGGTTTAATGAGATTAAGTAACTTGCTCAAGGTCACACAGTTGGCAAGCATTATAGGCGGGATTTGAATCCAAGTCTTCTGACCTCAGTGCTCTTCCCAATGTTCCATGCGAAGGTATGAATCCAGACATTCCCCCTTGCTAGCTATGTGATGGCCAATTTACTTAATATGTATTTCCTCTTATGATGGAGTTGCAGCTGAAGTGCCTGATAGCTCTGCTAGCCCTACTTTCCTAGGTTGTCATTACTGATCTGATTCTCTTTCCTCTTTTCAAAATCTGACCCTATAGTTAGCCATTTTTATCTTATCCTTTCCTCATCTTTGAATGTCCTACCTTTGTCTTACAGTTATCACTTGCCAAACTCCAACCCTGGACTACCTCCACCCTTGCCCTCTATTCAGGAGAGGAAAACCAAAACCTAATTGGAAATTAAATAATATGATTCTACAAAATAATTTAGTGAAAGAACTAATCACAGAAACAATAATTTCATTGAAGACAATGACAATGATGAGACATCTTACCCAAACCTATGGGATGCAGCCAAAGAAGTTCTATGTAAATGGAATTAGCTCTAGCCCATTCATAGTCAAAATTCTACTGACAAGAGATAATATCATCCCCACTTCCTTTACTGGGGAGGGGAGATGAGTTACCTACACTTGACAGTAAGTAACAAATCAAGAACAAGGGACTGCTCTTTGGGCAGTCCAAATCTGTGTAGAGGTTGCCTTTTGTCCACTTGAATTAGAGGTGGACCCACAGGAAGTGACATGAGACACAATCTCTTCAAGTATGTTGGTTACTTCCTGTTGAGGCAGTTCCAGCTTTGAACTTGGTGCTGAAGGTTCTCAGCTGAGATCTCAGACTGCTTCCACTCTGAATTGTCACGTGGGTAAGTTAGGCTGACTTCCTTGGCATTTCCAAACTCTGCCTTAAGTAGGCTTATAGCCTCTCTGATTGCTAAGGTCTTGTGGTTTGTAGCCTAGTTTAATTAGCGTTTTAACCCTCTCTTTCCATCCAGGCCTCTGCAGGTCTGGACTAGCCTCTCCCTCTCTTTATTTCCCTACCTTTTACCTTCATAATTGTAAATAAACTACCTTAAACCAGATCCTGACTTGGGTCTATTTAATTGTGAAATCAATCTGAATTATTGATTCCTGGTGGCCACACTTTAAATATATATCTATAAAATACCTAAAATCTCCCTCTTACAGTTCTAAGGGGAAAAATTGATATCACTGAGTGCATATATTAATAAATTAGGGAGGGCAGAGGTTAATGAATTGGGCATGCAACTTAAAAAACTAGAAAATGAACAAATTAAAAATCCTCAGATGAAAACTAAATTAGACATACTAAAAATCAAAGGAGAAATTAATAAAATCAAATGTAAAAGAACTATTGAATTAATAAATAAGAGTAGAAGCTGGTATTTTGAAAAAACAGATAAAATAGACAAAGTAATTGTAAATCTATTTAAAAAAGGAAATAAGAAAACCAAATTAATACTATCAAAGATGAAAAGGGAGATATCACCTGTAATGAAGAGGAAATTAAGGCAATCATTAAAAACTACTTTGCCCAATTATATGGCATAAATTTAGCAATCTAGGTGATATGGATGAATATTTACAAAAATATAAATTGCCTAGGTTAACAGCAGAAGAAATAGAATACTTAAGTAATCCAGTATCAGAAAAAGAAATTAAACAAGCCATCAAAGATCTCCCTAAGAAAAAATCCCCAGGGCCTAATGGATTCACAAGGGAATTCTATCAAACATTCAAAGAACAATTAATCCCAATACTATACAAATTATTTGATATAATGAGCAAAGAAGGAGACTTCAGCTTCCTTACCTGTAAAAAGAGGAGATTAGACTAGATCAGCGATGGCAAACCTATGGCACAGGTGCCAAACATGGCGCACAGAACTCTCTTGGTGGGCACTCGGCCACCCTTCCTCTTTCCCCCATCCCCAGGGTTCATTACTAGAAAGGCAGAGGGTCTTGGGCAGAGCTGCTCCCTTCTCCCTCTACTGTGTCTGATGACATTTTTTCACATCACACCCCCCTCTGCCCAGCAGCCCAATGGGAGCACTTTCTCCCTCCCCTGTGTGGGGTAAGGAGTGGGGTGGGGAGGACCCAGTATGTGGTGGGGGAGGAGCACAGCACTTGGCCTGGGGGTTGGGGTGGGGGCGGGGCCCTGCACTCCATCTCTAAAAGGTTTGCCATTCCTGGACTAGATGGTATCTGCGGTCCCTTCCAGCCCCAGATATATGATGTTAGGATCCAGATTCTGCTGTCCATGCCTCCAAAGTGACCCCAATCCCATCTGAACTTCCTGAAGACAGAACATATATTTTCCTCTTTTGGGTCTCATCATGAAATGATGGAGTTGAGTTTGAGGATCTTTAAGGTTCTAGCCAGGCCCAAAGTTCTGTGAAATGATGATTTTCCTTTGGAGATCTGGTCTGAGGGCTAGCAGACACGAACTCTATACAAGATCCTCTCATTTTGCTATTGAATATCTTTGTTCTTGGTCTTGTGGGGTTTTCTTCTTTTGGGTGGAATTGGTGGTGGTAAGGAGAGGTCATGATAATTGATACTTGGTACTCTTAGAGAAGCTGAGTGGCACAGTGCAGAGAGTACCAGGATTGGTGTTGGGAAGACCTGGGTTCAAATCTGGCCTCAGACACTTCCTAGCTGTGTGATTCTGCTCTGCTTGCTTAGTCCTTGCCCTTCTGAATTAGGATTGTTACTAGGACAGAAGGTAAGGGTTTTAAAAAAGATAATTAGGATTCAATAGGACTTTTTTTTCTGGACAAGAGCTAAGTATGTTTTCATCTTTCATTGGTTAGATGCTATTTAACCTTTTATGAGATGGAAGAGAAGATATCATATCCATATTGCAGTTAGGTAAACTGAAGCACAGAGACATTAACTTGCCCAAAACCTCAGCAGCAAGCCAGGATTAGAAGTCAGATTCTTGGGGGGTAGTGGGGTAGCTCAGTGGATAGAGAGCCAGGCCTAGAGACGGGAGGTCCTAGGTTCAAATCTGGCCTCAGACACTTCCTAGCTGAGTGACCCTGGGCAAGTCACTTAACCCCCATAGCCTAGCCATTATCATTCTTTTGCCTTGGAGCCAATACACAGTATTGATTCTAAGATGAAAGGTAAGGGTTTAAAAAAAGGAAGTCAGATATTCTTCATTGTGTTAGGCTGAGTGAACTTCCTCCTAGTGGCAGGATTCTACCCTTTTCAAAGCTTTGTTCAGTTGGCCTCAGTTTTGGGGCAGAATTTTCTGTCTATGGAGGTGAAGTCCTTAATTGACTTTTGGTAGTGAGGATCTGACTACAGCTGAAGTGGGGAGGTAACTAGTGAAATCAAGTAAGAAAACAGCTGAAAGTGTCCATTCCCCAGGAAGGAGATGGAGAGGTTTTATACAAGTTAAGGGCTTCGTTGCCAGCAGATGTCCATAATGAAGGTTGGAATGTAGACCAGGAAGGCAGAGGACAGTGACCTTCTCTTCACTGGTTAGTTTTTATTGTGGTTCAATTTCATTTATGTTTGGAGGATCTTAAGAGCATCTGATCATTTTATTATAACAGTACAGAACCTTGATGTTGGGGTTCATAGTCCTAGCATCCACACAGCTTGTGTGGTGGGTTTTTTAGATAGAGTTTTGAGGGCACAGGATTTTTGTCAGGGCTTAATAAGCAAGCATTATGAGGGATTTTCTGATCCTAAATCATATAGTTGTCTAGGACTGTGGACTTCAAATATTCATCAGTCAAAAGAATAGATTTAATCTTACCCTGAGCTTTTAGCTGCCTTTTGTTGGCTTCCCTTCATTAAGTCTGGAGGATTAATGAACTCAGCTTTGGCCATAGACTACAAGAGCTGATAGTTTGTGTTTGTCTTCAAGAGACCTCTTAGATACCATTCCTTATTGGATGGGAGGAGAGAGGGACAAGTCAGCATTGAGTAGCTGAAGGAAGCAGAGAGCAACTCAGTGATGAGAGACTCAGCACCCAGCAGAAAACAGATTGGACACACTATCCAGCACAAAAGAAAAGGCATCTTCAACAGAGACCACGTGCCCATTAGAGGGCAGGGAGGGGATCCATAATGGTGGACGCCAATGACCTTGCCAGAGGATACTTGTAGCTGGCTACATAGGTCCCTGGCATGGGCTACTTTGTGCATATTTCTTCACCAAACATTGCCCACACGTGTACCTCCCATACATATGTGAGGGGATTTGTGTGCTCTTTCTTTAGGGGGCCAAGATTTACAGTACCATCCTGGTGCCTGAAGCTCAAGGTCTTCCTTTGGAATAGATCTACTAATTCTTTCTCATCCCCTGGGTACAGGTATGGTGTGTGACTAGGTCCTTCTTGGAGAGCTCTTAGTCTAGTTCTTTCTGGCCAGCCATGGTTGGTCTTTTCCCATCACCTATCCCAAGGCAGGGCCACTTCCAGCAGTGCTGGTTCACTTACAAAATATGGGAGATGAGACCTTTTACTAGCTCCTTCTCTGGCCTTGCCAGTTTCCTAGGTCTTCCCTTACGCCAGTCAGATGAGATAATATTTGTAGGCTGCTTAGCACAATGCTTGGCACATGGTGGTGTTTAGTTAATTTTTATTCCCTTCTCCTTGTCTAAGTGGGGAAGGCAGCATTATCTCTTTCCTTCTGCCCTAATGAAGCTCTACTCTAGGGCTTTCTGCATTGGCAGACTGCCCTTCTGACAAGACCTTTTCCATCTTTTGCCCCTCTGGGTCTTCTCGAGGACAAGCAAGTCACTCTGACTTGTGGCCTCGGCTCCCATACCTATGGCTGCCCCGCCTGCTGGTATTTGCCTGGACATTCACATCTCCTGGGTTCAAAGTGCACCTTGGATACATGCTAGCTATTAAAAGCTCTTATTAAAGCTTAAAACCACACCTAGGACTTTCGTGACATTCCATATTCCTGTTTCCTGTGCCCAGCAGTGCCTTCCACATAGCAGGAACTTGGTAAGTATTTCATATCTGATGGTCATATTAATGATGGGGAAGGTGACAGTTACTTAGAACATGGAGAGCTATTTGGCTTCTTGGGAGGCTGAATCAGACACTTCCTAGCTGGCTGGCCCTGGGCCAGTCACTTCCCCAGCTTGGACCTCAGTTTCCTTCTCTGTAAAAATGGGTTAAAGGGCCTTGGAGCTTCAATGGTTTCTTCATATCTCTATCATAATATAGCAAAGTTCCACAAATTTAAGGCAGGTTATTTAAGAGATTATAATGCAAAGGTCCCAGGGCAACTGAGTTCTAAATAACAGAAGCCCCTATTTTTATAGGTTGGAAATGGGCTGCCTCCCACCCCCATCCTCTTCAACCCAGTGAGGAAGTACAAGCTGGGAGCTGG
>NC_058136.1:76442649-76460915 GCF_016433145.1 Gracilinanus agilis | reverse complement strand
ATGTGTTCTACCTCTTCAGTCTATTCTGTTATATCTTTTGTAAATGTTCTATATGTATCCATTCTACAAGTTATATCTATTCTATGTGTTTTATCTCTTCCATTTATTCTACCTGTTCTATTTTCTACCTCTAATCTCCAATTTACAGATGAGGAAACTGGGATCAACCTGTACAAAGTGGCAGAAAGGGGAAACGGAAGGAGGCTGGGACTTGAGCCTAGCAAGGGAACTAGTGGATCAGACAAAGGCAAATTGGAGTTTTTAATGACAAACAGAACAATGGGTAGTTGATATAACAGGGAGTCACTGAAGCCTCTTGAGGGGGAGAATGACATGGTCAGCTCTGAGTTTTAGAAACAGCTGGGTGGCTCAGTGGATTGTGTAAGTCTTAAAATGAATGGTTTGGCTAAATATGTGAAAATTATAAATCTTTTATTCAAAGTTATTGCAATCATAGTGTTAACTCCAACTAGGCAAATAGAACAAAGGATTCCCTTTTCACAAGTGTGAACTCAAAGAGAAACAAGAATTCCTTTTTACAATTGGGAGCTAGGCCAGAGATAGGAGGTCCTGGGTTCCAATCTAGCCTCAGACACTTCCTAGCTGGTCAGATAGTTAATAAGTAACTGAGGCTAAATTTAAACTCAAGAAGAAGAATCTTGCTGGTGTTCTCTCCACTTTACCACCTAGATGCCCAAGAGAAAAGATGCCAGCCACAGATATGAGGAGAGAGGAAAACAGCGGACAGTGAAGTCCCTGGCTTTAAAGCATGCATACTCTTCTCTGGCCGCTGTAATTCCCCCAAGTGAAAGCTTGGTGAATCTATACAGAATCATATAAAGAGAATCAATACAAGGGAGTTAAGGAGGAAGGTCACTAGCAGTTGTGGGGAATGAGGAAGAGCTTCATTAGGAGGTAATGTTTGAGCGAAGATCTGAAAAGAGATGCTGAGGTCTTCAAGAAAGAGGCTGGAGGCTTACTTATGTTGTAGACAGGTGCCAGGCAGCCTAGATGCCAACCCTCTTCCAGCTACAGCATTTCCTATCATCACTAATCCTTAACTTGACCCACGCTGGGTCACAAGTTGAGCAAGGATGCAGCCTGCTCTAGGTGCTATGGACAACCTCCGAAAACTGCCAGCTGTAAGGTCCAGTGGCAGTAGCCTTGAACTGGGAGTTCAAAGTCCTGGGTTTGAATCTCCCCCTGCTATTTACTACTCATGTGCCTATGAGCAAGCTGCTTGAACCTGTTTCTCATTTGAAAAATGAGTTTGTGCTGGATGACCTCTGAGGCCCCTTGTAGATCTAGAATTACCATCTCTAAAATTGAGATGGGACTAAATTATCTCTAAGGTCCCTCTCCTTTCTAATAAATAGCCTGTGCTTTCACTGTTTCCGTTTCACTGTCCATTGCTAATGAGGTAACAGCCATAAGGAAATACACTTCCCCTCCTCGGGCCTCATTTTCTTCAACCATCCTTTGACCTTTAGTAAGAAGCTCTCTCCTGCCATGAAGGGCTTGGCTACACTTTGACAAATCTCTCACTCTTTAGGCTTGCTGCCCCACTCACGTAGAACCTGCAGGTTTCCATCTCTGAACTTCTCCAGTTCAAGCCTCTACTTCCCCCTTACAAGCACTCAGGCTCACAAGGCTTCCCACATAGAACACGCTTTATTTTCCATAACAAAGGACACTGGGAGGATTTGCATGTGAAAACCTAGAAAGTAAGAAGATCATCTTCCCTCTTCCCAGTGGGGACATCACTCCCAAGATGTACTCAGGTGAGGAGAAGAAGGCAAAATGCAGATTCTTCTCTCTGTGCTTATTACACTGAAGTTAGTTACAGGGAAAAATACATTTTTTCTTTTTTTAATTTTAGTTTGATTATCATGCAAAACACCCCTCCATATTTGTCATTGCTGTAAGAACAGACACACATAACCCAAACCCCAGAAAACAACCATAAATTCACTGATATGAAAGATAGTATGCTTTGATCTGCATCCATCCAACTCCAGTGGTTCTTTCCCTGGAGAAAAAAATACATTTAGTCCAAACATATTTCTACACTGAACAAGGAGATGAAAATGTCACAGAGGACCCCCCTGAAGACCCTTGCAGTTTAGTTGGGTTTTTTAAACTTCATTTTCATTAGCAGGGTTTCCAATTTTGTATTTACTGCCTTCAAAACATGGGATGCCAGCAACGAATGGCACTCAAATCTCAGCAGGTTAGCAGGCTTCGGATCATCTCTACTAACATTTCCACAACCCGATATATTTATTATTTTAACAGTAGAAGTAAATATGCAAATATCATTTCACCCTTGGAAATCTCAAAGAAATAATTCTTCTAGTAATTTTTGCCATAGTACCTCACCAATCATAATGGCAGAAAGGTATGTGTACTCACAGCAAGACTGTTAGAAAATGAGATTTCCTCATCACAACTAGTAGATGTCTAGATAATTAATCATCATAATAATTGCATTTATATAGCACTTTAGCACTTACAAAGGGCTTTCCAAATATCTCATTTGATCTTTGCAACAACCCTGGAAGGGAAGTGCTATTATTATCCACATTTTATAGAGTAGGAAACTGAAGAAGACAGAGGTTAAGTGACTCCAATGACAGCTAAGGCAGTTCAAGGACATCTATAAAGTTGGAGAAAGAGAAATGGCTCCTAAGAGATTGTTGCTCTCTATTGCTAGCTCTGGCCTGAGAAGGAAAAGCAGAGAGGGAAGTCTCTAGCAGTTGTGGGGAATCAGGCTTTGCAGATGTTTGGTGTCCAGCATGGTGATGCTGGTACTAATAAAGTACTTGATGTGGAATTTGAACTCAGGTCTTCCTGACTCCAAGTCTAAGGGTCTTGGCATTTCTTTTTTTTAAACCCTTACCTTCTGTCTTAGAGCCAATGCTATATATTGGCTCCAAGGCAGAAGAGTGGTAAGGGTAGGCAATGGGGGTCAAGTGACTTGCCCAGGGTCACACAGCTGGGAAGTGTCTGAGGCCGGATTTGATCCTAGGACCTCCCATCTCTAGACTTGACTCTCAAACCTCAGAGCTACCCAGCTGCCCCTGGGTCTTGCCACTTCTAAGACCTTCCTATATCTAGATGAAAAAATTATGACTTCCCAAAGGTGACTTTTTCTGAATGAAATCCAAATACTCTGAGGAAAGTACTTGTGGCAACAGGGTAAAAGTTCAATTCCAGTTTCTTCTGATGATCAACTTGTGTAATTAGAATCTATTACTCTAAAAATTACAATCCCTGTTTGAAGCATAAATACTAGAGCGCCCACGTGGAATACTGGGCTTGGGGCTAGAGAAAAGCTTAGGTCAGTATTTAGAAAAATACTCACGTGGAGAGCCTGTGGGGGTGGGGGGTGCCTAAATTAGGTCTTTAGAGAAACACATGGAGGGCTAGAATGCAGGCCATTACCAAGAGAGTGGGGGGGGGGTACAATAACAAATCCTAAGCAGCAGCTGCAGTATTCTCTGAAGATCTCATCAAGACAGCAGGGTGGTAGTGAAAGCAGCAGCACCTTTGGGGCTCAGAACAGGACGATCAGCACCAGTGAGGCAGGATCGGAGAAGTGGTCTGTACTGGTGGGCCAGGCAGTCCGGTATCAAAGGTGAAAAGGGAGACCTCACCTCTACTGAAGGGGAAATTAAGGCAATCATTAAAAACTATTTTGCCCAATTATATGGCAATAAATATAACAATCTAGGAGATATGAATGAATATTTACAAAAATATAAATCGCCTAGATTAACAGCAGAAGAAATAGAATACCTAAATAATCCCATATCAGAAAAAGAAATTGAACAAGCCATCAAAGAACTCCCTAAGAAAAAATCCCCAGGGCCTGATGGATTCACAAGTCAATTCTATCACATATTCAAAGAGCAACTAATCCCAATACTATACAAATGATTTCATATAATAAGCAAAGAAGGAGTCCTACCAAATTCCTTTTATGACACAAATATGGTACTGATTCCAAAGCCAGGTAGATCAAAAACAGAGAAAGAAAACTACAGACCAATCTACCTAATGAACATAGATGCAAAAATCCTAAATAGAATATTAGCAAAGAGACTCCAGCAAGCAATCAAGAAGATCATCCACCATGATCAGGTGACATTTATACCAGGAATGCAAGGATGGTTCAACATTAGGAAAACCATCCACATAATTGATCATATCAACAATCTAACAAACAAAAATGACATGATTATCTCAATAGATGCTGAAAAAGCCTTTGACAAAATACAGCATCCATTCCTAATAAAAACACTGAAAAATATAGGAATCGAAGGACCTTTCCTAAAAATAATAAAGAGTATATACCTAAAACCATCAACAAGCATCATATGCAATAGGGATAAATTAGAAGCCTTCCCAATAAGATCAGGAGTGAAACAAAGATGCCCATTATCACCTCTATTATTCAACATAGTACTAGAAACACTAGCAGTAGCAATTAGAGAAGAAAAAGGAAGTGAAGGTATCAAAATAGGCAATGAGGAGACTAAGCTATGACTCTTTGCAGATGATGTGATGGTATACTTAAAAAATCCTAGAGAATCAACTAAGAAACTGGTAGAAATAATCAACCACTTTAGCAAAGCTGCAGGATACAAAATAAATGCATATAAATCATCAGCATTTCTATATATTTCCAACACATCACAGCAGCAAGAGGTAAAAAGAGAAACACCATTTAAAATCACCCTAGACAATATAAAATACTTAGGAATCTATCAACCAAAACAAACACAGGAATTATACGACGATAACTACAAAACACTTTCCAAACAATTAAAACTAGATCTAAACAATTGGGAAAATTTTGATTGCTCATGGATAGGACGAGCTAACATAATAAAAATGACCCTTCTACTCAAATTAATTTACTTATTTAGTGCCATACCTATCAAACTACCAAAAAACTTTTTTCTGAATTAAAAAAAGACTATAATAAAATTTATTTAGAAGAACAAAAGATCAAGAATATCAAGGGAAATAATGAAAAAATGTGAAGGAATGGGGGGCTAGCAGTACCAGATATTAAATTGTACTATAAAGCAGCGGTCATCAAAACGGTATGGTACTGGCTAAGAGACAGAAGGGAGGATCAGTGGAACAGACTTGGGGTAAGTGACATCAGCAAGATAGTGCATGATAAACACAAAGAGCCCAACTTTTGGGACATGAATCCACTATTTGACAAAAACTGCTGGGAAATTTGGAAAACAATATGGGAGAGAATACGTTTAGATCAACATCTCACAGCCTACACCAAGATAAATTCAGAATGGGTGAACAACTTGAATATAAAGAGGGAAACTATGAATAAGTTAAGTGAACATAGAATAGTTTACTTGTCAGGTCTCTGGGAAAGGAAAGATTTTAAAACCAAAAAAGAGTTAGAGAAAATTACTAAATGTGAAATAAATGATTTTGATTATATCAAACTAAAAGCCTTTTGTACAAACAAAAAACACTGTAGCCAAAATCAGAAGGGAAACAACAAATTGGGGAAAAATTTTTATAACAAAAAACTCTGACAGGGGTCTAATTACTCAAATATACAAGGAGTTAATCCAATAAAAATTCAAGCCATTTCCCAATTAATAAATGGCCAAGAGACATGAATAGGCAATTTTCAGATAAAGAAATCAAAAGTATCAATAAGCACATTAGAAAGTGTTCTAAATCTCTAATAATTAGAGAAATGCAAATCAAAACAACCCTGAGGTGTCACCTCACACCTAGTAGATTGGCGAAAATAAAAGAAGGAGAGAGTAATGAATGTTGGATGGGATGTGGCAAAACTAGGATATTAATGCATTGCTGGTGCAGTTGTGAACTGATCCAGCCATTGTGGCTGGCAATTTGGAACTATGCTCAAAGGGCTATAAAAGAATGCCTGCCCTTTGATCCAGCCATACCATTGTTGGGTTTGTACCCCAAAGAGATCATAGATAAACAGATCTGTACGAAAATATTTATAGCCATGCTTTTTGTGGGGGCAAAAAACTGGAAAATGAGGTTATGTCCTTCTAATACGGAATGGCTGAACAAATTGTGGTATATGCTGGTGATGGGATACTATTGTGCACAAAGGAATAATAAACTGGAGGAATTCCATGTGAACTGGAAAGACCTTCAGGAATTGATGCAGAGTGAAAGGAGCAGAGCCAGAAGAACACTGTACACAGAGACCAATACACTGTGGTAAAATAGAATGTAATGGACTTCTGTACTAGCAGCAATGCAATGACCTAGGACAATTCTCAGGGATTTATGGAAAAGAAAGCTATCCATATTCAGAGGAATAACTACAGGAGTAGAAAGAGAAGAAAAACAAGTGCTTGAACACATGGGTTGAGGCGGACATGATTGGGGATGTAAACTCGAAACTACCAAACCAATGCAACTATCAACAATTTGGAAATAGGTCTTGATCAATGACACATGTTAAAACCAGTGGATATACGCATCAGCCATGGGGGGAGGTCAGGGGTGAAGGGGAAAGTAAGGCCATGAAATAAATATTAATAAATGTTTAAAAAAAAAAACAAAAACAAAAACCATTAAGTTTTCAAACACAAGGAATAAAAGGAAAGGATTTATAAAAAACTAGAAAATGAACAAATTAAAAATCCCAAGATGAAATCTAAATTAGAAATACTAAAAATCAAAGGAGAAATAAATAAAATCTAATGTAAAAGAACTATTAAATTAATAAATAAGACTAGAAGCTGGTATTTTGAAAAAACATAAAATAAGACAAAGTACTGGTAAATCTAAGTTAAAAAAGGAAAGAAGTAAACCAAATTAATAGTATCAAAGATGAAAAGGGAGACATCACCTCTAATGAAGAGGAAATTAAGGCAATCATTAAAAACTATTTTGCCCAATTATATGGCAATAAATTTAGAAATCTAGGTGATATTGATGAATATTTACAAAAATATAAATTGCCTAGATTAACAGCAGAAGAAATAGAATACTTAAATAATTCAATATCATAAAATGAAATTGAAGAAGCCATCAAAGAACTGCCTAAGAAAAAATCCCCAGGGCCTGATGGATTCACAAGTGAATTCTATCAAACATTCAAAGAACAATTAATCCTAATACTATGCAAATTATTTGATATTATAAGCAAAGAAGGAGTCTTACCAAATTCCTTTTATGACACAAATATGGTAGTGATTCCTAAGCCAGGTAGATCAAAAACAGAGAAAGAAAATTACAGACCAATGTCCTTAATGAACATAGATGCAAACATTTTAAATAGAATATTAGCAAAGAGACTCCAGCAAGTGATCAAGAGGATCATCCACCATAATCATGTGGGATTTATACCAAGAATGCAAGGATGGTTCAACATTAGGAAAACCATCCACATAATTGACCATATCAACAAGCAAACCAACAAAAACTACATGATTATCTCAATAGATGCTAAAAAAGCCTTTGACAAAATACAACACCCATTCCTAATGAAAACACTAGAAAGTATAGGAATAGAAGGTCCTTTCCTAAAAATAATAAACAGTATGTATCTTAAACCATCAACAGGCATCATATGCAATGGGTATAAATTAGAAGCCTTTCCAATAAGATTATATGTGAAACAAGGATGCCAACTATCTCCTCTATTATTTAACATTGTACTAGAAACACTAGCAGTAGCAATTAGAGAAGAAAAAGAAATTGAAGGTATTAAAATAGGTAATGAGGAGACTAAGCTATCACTCTTTGCAGATGATATGATGGTCTACTTAAAAAATCCTAGAGAATCAACTAAAAACCTAGTAGAAATAATCAACAACTTTAGTTCTGCTTTTATTAAAGGGAGCCTTTTTATGGCCATCCACACAAGTAGCCTCTCTCTGTTTTGATGGCTCAGCACTTGCCTAAGCTACCATTTACTAAAATGTTCTGGTCCCTATTTGGGGGGCCTGAGAACCTCCTAAACATACTGTTGTTGCAGAACGCCCTGTTTTCATTATTTCTTTGTGTGTTGGGGTCCAGTGGTTTCTGACAAAGGCATTCCCAAGAGGAAGGACTTGGAAGGGGTTGCCAAGAACTCTGCCTTGTGATGGAATCATCTTTGCCCAGTTTTTGGGTATATCTTGTACCTGAGACCTCAGGCAGCCACCAGCACAGCATCACAGATCTGTTCACAGAAACACACTGATCTCATTCTCCCTTTGATCTCTGGATCTACTGACAGCCCCTAGACTCATTTCCCAAGGGGCTGAGAAAATGACAATTCAGAAAAACAAATGTTCGAGGCCAAATCTAACCAATGGTTGTTCCTCATTGTATTGCTATGTGAAAGAGCAATGCTTGATGTATAAGACAACCACACCAACCATTGGGCCCTTCTTTCCCTGATCTTTTAATCAAGAACCTTGACTTTAAAATAAATGCACAACCTGCTGGGCTCCTAAGCAACTAGGCAGGAAAAGAGGCTTCTTACTCTTACCTGCAGAGTTACTATTTCTCAATTACTCGACCCTCTCTTTGTCAACTCTCTGCTGATTCCACTTGGATGGCAAGTTTCTTGCTTCTGAACAAATGCCCATATCTGAGGGGCTAGTCTCTATCCATCTCCATGTCTTTGGATCACTAGTGTCAGGGACATGACTTGTACCCTTAAACGGATCCAGTGCTAAGTAGATCATTGGTGGGTGTGGGGACCCATGTGTCCTCATTGACTCACCAGTTAGTTGTTCTCTTTTCATACTCTGTCACACAGGCCAACGTAAAAAGGAAAAACCAAAACCAAAAACCTTCCCCAAGGATGCTCACAGTACAGAATACATAATCTCACTGGGGAAAGCCATCCAGGAAAGCAGCTTCCCTCGAACCACAGACGTCTGGCCAGGATATACAAAGATGAATTTTCACTTGGCTATCTTGCTCTTCTTTCTGTTAATGAACTCTGTTTTATGGCTACCATATAAGTGATAAAAGAAATGAGAATAATGATGAGAACAGAGAAACATGAATGACTCTGAACTGATCCAGAGTGAAGTAAGAAGAACCAGGTGTGGGGAGGGGAAGCAAAGTAAATAACAATAAGAACAAAATGGTCAAAACTGAATGCTATGAAATTATAATGACCAAGCTTGGCCTCAAAGATGAGATATGAGGTGTGTGTGTGTGTGACAGAGAGAGAGAGAGAGAGAGAGAGAGAGAGAGAGAGAGAGAGAGAGAGAGNNNAGAGAGAGAGAGAGAGAGAGAGAGAGAGAGAGAGAGAGAGAGAGAGAGAGATTCACTAGCACAGCAGGAAGACCACTGGCAAACAAGAACATTTTATGAGGGTAGCAAATATAGTTACTATAATTTGGGGCCAATATGAAATGATTTAAACAAGAAAAAAACTCCACATTATTAGACTTTGTGTATTACATACATGTGAGGGATGTGTTTTTACAGAAACTAGAAATTAGGCTGTGAGCTTGAGTAAGGGCAGAGGAACTGTCTCATCTTTGAACTTTGCATCACCCCCACTGTCTATCCACAATGCTCTGCACAAAGAAGGTGCTTAATCTAAGTATATTGAATGGATGCTATAATTTTGCATTTGCAGATTATTTAAAAGATGAAAATGTAGAATTCATTCTTTCCACATTTTACACCTAGAAGGCATAGTGATGGGGTGAGAGCTAATAAAGCTAAAATACAAGGTGTCCCCAAAACCTTGGTGCATCTAGAGAAGGAATTTTTGGAGCCAGTTGGCTGCAGATCAAAACAGAGTATCTTCCACATCCATGTATTTATGGTTCTATTTGGGAGTTTTGGTTTTGTATGAGTGTGCTGCTACAACAATCACCACTATGGAAGTGTGTTTTTCATGATAATACAAGTATGGCCCAAATCATATTGTTTACCATCTCTGAGTGGGGCAGAGAACGGAGGGAGAGAGATGGTTTGGATCTTAGAATTTTGGAAAATATATGTTGGAAATCATTATTATATGTAATTGGGAAAATAAAATATTTTTGATTTAATAAGAAAAACCTTGGTGCAGTGTTTAGTAGCTTGAATAGCTTAAGAGGGCAACAACTAGAATTTAAAATTGTACTAAGATTTTGGGCCACTGTATTTGCCTTCAAAGCGTTTAATGACATCAAAGGGGGTGTGGTAATAAATTATAAAAAAAGTAATTCTCTTATAGGGCAAAGGGGAAGTGCAGATAAATTACTCTAGGTAAAATTGAGGAAGGATAAAACACTTACAGTTGGGTGTGGGAGGGCAGGGTCTTGATCAGGGAAGTTTGCCATGAAGGAGATCTTTCCCTTGGGCCTTTATGGAAGACAAAGCTTATGAAAGGTAGAGAAAAGGAGGGGAGAGCATTCCTGGCATGGGACAGAAAGGATCCAATTATATGGTTGTGGGAGATGACATGTTAACTTCTAAGAACAATTCGAGGTCTCTTTAAAAACAACTAATTAATGAAGAATATTTTTCCTTGGTTCTATAGTTCAAGTTCTTTCCCTCTTTCTTCCCTCCCCTCTCCTGGAGCTGACTAGCAATTCCACTGGGTTATACATGTATCAGTGTTCAACACATATTTCCATTTTATTAATATTTGCAATAGAGTGATCAGTTAAAGTCAACATCCCCAGTCATATACCCATTGAACCAGGGGATGAATCCTATGTTTTTCTTCTGCATTTCCACTCCCACAGTTCTTTCTCTGGATGTGGAGAGGGTTCTTTCTTATAAGTCCCTCTGGATGAGAACAATTCAATTTCCTTAGAAGGTAGAGTCCATTGAAGGGTAGTGTTGGGAGATAAGATAACAAGGGTAGATTTGTAAACCGGGTTATGAAGGACCCTAAAGGCCTCAAGAATTAGTATTTTTATCCTATGGTACCTAGAGGGCCACTGAAGATGCTTGAGCAAGAGAGTGATAGAATGAGAAGCATCTGAAAGAAATCATAACATTATAGATTAAGAGTTGGATGACACTTTAGTGGTCATAGTTATAGATTTAGAACTGGAAAGAACCTTGGAGAACCTTCTCATTTGACACATGAGGAAACAGGCACCAAGAGTAACTTGAAAGACTTGCTCAGTGTCACATAGCCAGGAACTGTCTGAAACAGGATTTGAACCAAAATATTCCTGATTTCAGATCAAATGTCCAAGGTCATCAGACCCAGCCCCCTTATTTTCCATATGAGGAAAGTTAGATGGTTTTTGTGACTTATCATTGGTCACATATCCAGTATCAAAGATGGGATACTTGGTCTTCTTGGTATCAAGTCCAATATACTTTGCTGCCTCTCATTTGAGATAGAGTGCATTACCTTCTGTGGTCACCACTACTTATGTGTTTAGCCATTTTTTTAGTCTTATCCAATTCTTCATGACCCCATTTGGGGCTTTATTGGTAAAGATTCTAGAGTAATTTACCATTTCCTTCTCTAACTCATTTGACAGATGAGTAAACTGAGGCAAACAGGGTTAAGTGACTTTCCCAGGGTCATACAGCTAGTAAGTAACTGAGGCTTGATTTGCACTAATGAAGATGAGTCTTCCTGACTCAGGGCCTGGTGCTCTGTGAACTATGGCCACAACTAACTACCTGATGACCACTACAATGAACTCCAAAAGAGTTGCAGAGTTAGAAGGGTCATTAGAGGTCTGATGCTCTGTTGACAATTTTTACCAGTCTGTGATATCTCTCTAGCTCTCAAAGTTAATGTTAATAAATCCTTATAAATATCCTACTTCGGAGGCATTGAATATTCATTTTAAAACCTACAATTGGCGACTCACGCAGGGTCCCAGAACCTCACCTCAGATCCCCGCAGAACTAGTTTCCCAGCTCGCCCACCAAGCCTCCAGCAGGCTCTCCCGGAGCTCCCCGCTTCCGCCAGGGCTGCCCCACGCTCCGCCGCTTTCAAGCCTTTGTGGCCCCGCCAGGCTTAAGGGGCTCCCGCTGCCTCCCGCTGCCACACGCTGCCTTCAGCCACTGCCAGCCCGTGCAGCCTGCCCACCTCCTGGAGGAGCCGCAGCGCCCATCCCTGCTTCTGCCCCTTCTTATGTGACTGCTAAGTTGAAAGGAGTCCCTCTGCCAGCGCCAGCGCGAGGGGGAGCCCCTGTTCCTCCAAGGCACCCCCAACCTCTGCCAGGCTCTTTGCTTTGGCCTGGGGAGCTCCTCACCTTTTTCAGCCACCCCAGCCTGCCTCCTGGCTCCCTCCCTGCCCCAACTTGCGTTTCAGAAAGTGATGTCACCGCCTCAACTCCCAGTTTCCACCTCTGACCCCTTTTAGGCCCCTTACAAAGCCCGCCCCATTTTGTAGCCACAGCCTCCATTTTGGTTTCTGGCAAACACAGCCACGCCCCTTAGTCCCACCCCCTGCCCTAAGCACGCCCCTCACCCCTCCCTCTTGTAGTGTGGCCACTTAGCCACCAGAGGCCACTAGTGAGCACTCGAAATATATAATTTTTCTTTTTTCTTCCCCCTTTTTCCTTCCTTCTCTTCCCCCAGTGCAGCAGCCCTTGTAACCAAGAGAGGGAAAAAGCAGGTCAGTAAAACTAACCAATCCTGATAGTTGCTCAGCAGTTTCCTGGAGTCTCCCATCCCTGCAAAGAAGGGAAGGGGGTGAATTTTCTGCCTTCTCTCCTTCCTTCTTTTCTCCAGGGCCAAGCTTGACCTGTCAAATTGTGGATGAACCATAGATTAACAACAGCCATGAGGGATTTCAAAGGTTTTTCCTCCAAATCCCTAATTATACAGTTAAGGAAACTGAGGCCAAGAGGTTACACAACACATAGAGTGATGGACCTGGAATCAGGAAAACCTGAGTTTAAATCCTGCCTCATCCATTTACGTGACCCTGGTCAAGTCACCTAACCTCAGTTTCCTCATCTGTGAAAATGGGGATCATAAAAGCCCCAGAATGTTGGGATGGAAAGACGCTGTGGAGGTCTGTCTCAGAGTCTTCTCTGGATAGAGGAGAAATTGGGGAAGGAAATCAGAGAAGGAAACGAGACGCTCAACGTTTGTTGTGAGGATCAAATGAGAGATTTTTGTAGAGCATTTGGCAAACCTCTAATCAAAATGACTTTCCCAAGGTCACCTGGGCAGCAAATCTCAGGGGCAGGACTGGAATTCAGTTGGTGTGTCTCTTGCCAACAGTCCTTTCCCTGCAGCCCATTGCCTGGCACTTCAGCCTTGCTCCTCTCAGCTCTGGCCCACATCCATCCCTCCAGTCCTCTCTCCCATGCAGACTTGGGGCTGCAGCCTGGGGGACCTGCTCCCCTTGCAGCATGTGCTCTGCTTTGCAGGCTCCTCCTTCTGCCCAGGCTGTTCCCTCTCTTCAGAGGTCTTCACTGCCTCTCTGCCTGCTGAAATCACTTCACATCAGGATTAAGTTCTAATCCCAGCCAGTCAGGGTGTGCCATGGGGCCGCCTAGTCCCAATTCTGGGCTCACCATTTACTCTTCTGAGAAACGGAGGCATCCGTGCGGGTGATGTCCGAATAACCTGCCCGTAAACCTCCCATGATCTAGTGGGAGAGGCAGAGGCAGGGACCTGGGTGTGAATCCCACCTTTATCAACTACTGGTTCAGTGCTTATTACTGACACTTTCCTTGAGAAGTTGATGGCAAATCAGATCAGAGAGACCTTTCCCTTATTTCTATAAGTCCTGGCCCTAAATGGGTAATTTCAAACTGCTTAAATCACTTTAATTGGGCCTTGATGCAAAGACCTGTTATAAGTTTATTTTCCTTACATTTTTTGCATATTTTACATTTCATTCACAAGTTAATTATTTCTTCTTTTTTCTTAAATCTTATTCTCTCAGGGGGAAATGTTTGTTTTGAATTCAGGAAGTGCTATTTGGAAGTGTCTAGCAGACTCCCTGTGGACACGTGGGGGGCTTTGAGACTACATTACCCATGATTCCAATGGGCTTCAGGTCTTTGGTCGTGGGGACAACAAAGGTCCCCAAGCAGGGGGCAGCTTAAATTCAGAGGAGGGCCAAGAGGAGGTCTCTTGGTTTTGCTGAGTGGCTGGCTGGCGTACGAGAGGGACAAGATGGACTCCGGCGGTAAATTTAAAGTTAGTCAGGCGCAGTCATATATATTTTACCAACATGACCATGGCTTTAATTAAACTACTAGTTTCTCTTATTATTTCAGTCTTTATCATTTTTATCTTAACATTAGCCAGATTCATCCTCCTCCTCCTCCTGCCTCATTAGAGCCGGCTCTCTTCTCATGCTGGAGGATCTGCAAGCAGTTTACAAATATCATCTCATGGTGTCCTCACAGCAGCTCTGGGAGGTCTCCTTTTCCAAATGAGGAAACTGAGGCAGACAGATGAAAGAGACTTCAACAGGGTAATACAACCAGTACCTGTCTGAGGCCAGGGATTGATTTTTTGTTAGAAGTTAGGGCTGACAGTTGACAATTCTCAGTTCAATTTACTTTTCTTGCTCCAACAGACTCTGAAAGCTTCCTAAGTTTACTTCCTGATCAACATACATACTTTTCTTCTGAGAAACTGAGGACTTTTTCGAGACAGCAGCAGTGGAAAGGGGAAGATTATAGCTGCCCCGTGGTAAGATGAAGGGGGGGGTCTCAAGTATATCTCCTAGTAATTTTTGCAAGTCACTAAGACTTTTTAAATATTTTGTGGCTATTACTAAATGGAATCTTTCCCAGAAATGTAGAGCAGCCAGCTGCTCCTGGCAGGGGGAGGGGCTGAAGGTGGTTAAAGAAAGGGCTTTTATCATTTTGAATTGTCCATTTCTGAGAGAGAAAAAACTGCCTCATCTGTGGGTGGTTTTGAGTCCCCTTTCTGATTTTAAACACTGATCTCTTAAAGGAGCCTGGTCTAAAGGAACTGTTGGGTGTAGAGAAGATATTTTTATAAGGCTGCAAGCTTACAGAGTCTCCTTTAGGGAACCAAGGACAGACAGTCACAACATGATCTAAAACGTTTTGGTAACTCAGCAGTACTGGTCTTTTTCCCCTGAGCCAGTCGCATAAATCTTAAGACCTGCATAAACATTTTTTCACTCTTTTTAGCTATTCTGCCCCATGTTTTACTCCAGACTATCAATGATGCTCCCCCAAACCTTCCCTGCACTACAAAAATATGCCTTCTGCCAACCAGAACAGGGAGGGTCCCTCTCACTTGAATTCCCTGGATGTGCCCTCTGAATCCATGTTGTGAGCACCGCTCTATAGGGGCCATCCTTACAGCATTACTGTGGGTCCAAGACGGGATGAGCAAGATGAATGGGTTCTGGATGTGCAGCATGAGGCCCAGATTACAGCTAGTCTTTGTAGGGCAATGTTACATAAGCTAAAGGATTGGGTCATCTTTTTGCATAAGCAGTGGTTAGTAATGATTTACAACCTAAGTACGATGATTTAGTCTACCTCACTGAAGCTTAGAAGAGTTTTTTTACAGGATACTAAATCAATATTTTAACATGTAACCATCTAACCCAGATTCTCATAGAATCCCTGCATCAGTAGTTTCTTGGAAGGACATGCAGTCTCTGCAAAGTACAGCAGGGATGGAAAACCTCGGGTTAAGTCATGGGGCCATGTGACTGGTTCTGGCCAGATTATGGCTTTGATTTGGGTCCACTCTCACTACTGGAGGCTACAGCAGATGGCAAGAGAGAGAAGTAGAGAGATACTGGAAGTAATGGAGAGAAGGACCGAGATAAAGCCAAAGACACAGAGCAAGAAGGGAAAGAGCAACAGAGAGAGGGAGAGAGAAAGAAGAGGTGGGAGAGGGAAAGAGAATCAGAGAGAGAGAGGTAGAGAGAGAGAAACAGACATAGAGATGGAGAAAAAGAGAAAGGGAAGGAGGGGAGGAGGGAGAGAAAGAGAAATGGTAGGAATGAGATCTGTAGAGATGGAGAGGAAGAGAGGAGAAGTGAGAGTGGGAGAAAGCAAAGTAGAAAAAAGATGGAAACAGACAGGGAGTGAGAGCAATAGCTAGAGAAAGAGAGAGACAGAGAGAGAGAGAGAAGAGAAATAGAGATATAGAGGGGGATAGAGAAGGAGCATGGGATAGAAAGAGAGAGAAATGGACAGTATGCATGATAGAGGGAGGAAGATACAAAGGCAGAGAGAAAGAGAGGGAGAGAGATGGGGTAGGGAGAAATAAACAGGGAGGCTGAGGCAGAGGTGGAGAGACAAACTGAGAGAGAGAGATAAGAAGGCGACAGAGGGAGGGAGAGAGAAAGGGGAAGAGTAGAGATGAAGAGATACAGAGAATGAGGCAAAGACAGAGAGGAGGAAGGACGAGTCAGAAGGGTAGAGAGAGAAGGGAGAAAAATGGAAGGAGGGAGAGGAAGGTGAAGAAAGGGAGAAAGAGGGAAAATGGAGGAAATCGAGAGGGAGAAAATGGGAGGGAGAGTCAGAAGGCGAGGGAGATGGAAGAGAGGGGAAAGCGAAAGAGAAGAGGGTAGGAAACAAGAAGAGAGGGAAGGAAGGAGAGAAAGGGGGAGAAAATGCAAGAAGGGAGAGAAAAAGGGCAGAGTGGGAGAGAGATGTGAGAGGAAAGGGGAAAGTCAGAAGTAGAGCAAAGAGGGAAGGGTAAAGGAAGAGAAAGAAGAGTGGATTGAGAGCTAGGCCCAGAGACTGGAGGCCCTGGGATCAAACCTGGCCTCAGACACTTCCTAGCCCTGTGACTCTGGGCAAGTCCCTTGATCCCCATTGCCTAGCCCTTACCACTTTTCCACCTTAGAACCAATACACTGTATTGATTCTAAAAGGGAAGGGAAGGGTTTAAAAAAACAAAGATGGAGGGACAGAGACAGAGAAAGGGAGAGAGAGGAAAAGAAAGAGACACAGGGAGAAAGAGAGACAGAGAGTCAAGATAGAGAGATAGAAAAAGAGAGGGAGTCAGAGACAGAAAGACGTGGAGATAGAGGGAGCGAGAAAGCAACAGAGACAGACAGATGGTGAGAGAGAAAAAGTGAGAAAGCAACAGAAAGAGGGAGACAGAGACAGTCAGAAACAGAGGAAGGGAGGAAGCAAGAAAGGATAGAGAGAAAGGGTGAAAGGGTGGTCCCAGGGAAAGAGAATCAGAGCTAGAAGCATAGTTATAGAAAGATGAGAGACAGAGACAGAGTGAGAAGATCCAGACAGATGTAGAGACAGAGAAAGAGAGGATGGAAGCAAGGGAGATAGAGATAGAGTGGCAGAAGGAAAGAAACAGTTAAAGAGAGAGATGGGGCAGAGGAGAAGAGAGGAGAGGCAAAGAGGAAGAGACTGAGGGAGGGAGAGACAGATAGAAAAAAATGGAGACAGACAAAGATGAAGAGAGACAGAGAAACAGTGAGGGAAAGAGGAAAACAGAAAGAGGGAGTGAAAGAGAGAAAGAGACAGATAGAGAAAAGATGGAGAGCAAGGGAATGAGTCAGAGACAGAGAGAAAGAGGAGAGGAGGGAGAGATAAGTAGATAGAATAAGGGGGACAGAGAAATGGACTGAGAGAGGGAACAACCCAGAGAAAGATTGATAAAAATATATAGACAGAGAGGCTGAGAAACAGAGGAAGAGCCAGAGGCAGAATGAGGCAGAGGGGGAAAAAAGTTACCATTTTGAATAATAAGACATGCATAAACCAGTGGAATTGCTTATCAGCTCCTGATAATCTGGGAGTGAGGAGAAAACCATAATAATGCAAAAGGGGAAAAAATTCGGATTTCTGAAAAGCATTGTATAGTACTTTATTTTCCCTGAGGATTTCCCACACACACCCCTCTCTGTGATGGGAAGAATCACCTCCCAAGATGCCCACACTGAATATCTGAACTTCATGTGCTCAGAAGGGGGAGAGAAGAGGCTTATACCAAACCTCCACATCTTACTACAGCAATAATAAGCTCTGCTTGCCCCCTCCACCCCTGTCAAGTCATTGTCACGAATGCCTTTACAAACTCCTAATCGAAAAGCCACATGTGTGGGTCTCATAATTGGTCAGCTCCACTTACCCAGAGGAGTGACTTCTCTAAATGGGGTTTTCGTTTTCATTTATAGTTGAGAGAGGGGAGAACTCCTCCCTTTCTGCTTCTCTAGGAAAATGAAAATAAAGCTGCCAAGGGAGAGTGATAATAATAAGAGCTTACATTTGTATAGTGCCTCATAGTTAGAAGATGCTTTGTAACTATTAACCCATTTCACTCTTGAAACGCCCGCCTGTGAAGTGCATATGTTATTTTTTTGTTTTAAAGAAGAAGGTATT
>NC_058136.1:76440580-76442149 GCF_016433145.1 Gracilinanus agilis | reverse complement strand
CGGGAGAGCCTGCTGGAGGCTTGGTGGGCGAGCTGGGAAACTAGTTCCGCGGGGATCTGAGGTGAGGTTCTGGGATCCTGCGTGAGTCGCCAATTGTAGGTTTTAAAATGAATATTCAATGCCTCCGAAGTAGGATATTTATAAGGATTTATTAATGTTAACTTAGAGAGCCAGAGTGACCTGGGGAGCCTTTCCCACTCACCTCACCTGGATGAGAGGCTCCGCCCACCAGGACAGATCAGCACTCCATTCACGTGCAAGAGAGGGGGCGTGGCTCAGCAAACCCTAATTAAATACAGACCACTTAAACATGCAGGTATACTCAAGGCAAAAGGAATTGTGGATAATACAGAAAGGAAGTTTGGGTAATGTAGTTCCAGGCATTCAAGATTTTCCAACTATTCAGAGGGAAGAAAAAGAAAGAAGGAAGAAAGAAAAGGAGGAAAAGAAAATCTGTATAAAGGGGGAAAAAGAAAGAGAGATCTTTGGAAATAAAAAATATCACAGACTGGTAAAAATTGTCAACAGAGCATCAGACCTCTAATGACCCTTCTAACTCTGCAACTCTTTTGGAGTTCAATGTAGTGGTCATCAGGTAGCTAGTTGTGGCCATAGTTCACAGAGCACCAGGCCTTGAGTCAGGAAGACTCATCTTCATTAGTGCAAATCAAGCCTCAGTTACTTACTAGATGTGTGACCCTGGGAAAGTCACTTAACCCTGTTTGCCTCAGTTTACTCATATGTCAAATGAGTTAGAGAAGGAAATGTTAAATTACTCTAGAATCTTTACCAAGAAAGCCCCAAATGGGGTCATGAAGAATTGGATAAGACTAAAAAAATGGCTAAACAAATAAGTAGTGGTGACCACAGAAGGTAATGCACTCTATCTCAAATGAGAGGCAGCAAATTATATTGGACTTGATATCAAGAAAACCAAGTATACCATCTCTGATACTGGATATGTGACCAATGGTAAGTCACATAACCATCTAACTTTCCTCATATGGAAAATAAGGGGGCTGGGTCTGATGACTTTGGACATTTGATCTGAAATCAGGAATACTTTGGTTCAAATCCTGCTTCAAACATTTCCTGGCTATGTGGCAGTGAGCAAGTCTGAGCAAGTCTTTCAAGTTACTCTTTGTACTTGTTTCCTCATCTGTCAAATGAGAAGGTTCTCAGAGGCTCTTTCCAGTTCTAAATCTATGACTATGACCACTAAAGTGTCATCCAACTCTTAATCTATAATGTCATGATTGTTTTTCAGATGATTCTCATTCTATCTTTCTCTTGCTCAGTGGCTCTCTAGCATTTTCAGTGGCTCTCTAGCAAACATAGGACAAAAATACTAATTCTTGAGGCATTTAGGGTCCTTCATAACCTGGTTTACAAATCTACCCTTGTTATCTTATCTCCCAACACTACCCTTCAATGCACTCTATTTTCTAAGGAAATTGATTTGTTCTAATCCAGAGGGACTTATGAGAAAGAACCCTCTCCTCATCCAGAGAAAGAACTGTGGGAGTAAAAACTGTAAGAATGGAGATTTTAGGTATTTTATATATATAT
>NC_058136.1:76400229-76440490 GCF_016433145.1 Gracilinanus agilis | reverse complement strand
TATATATATATATATATTTAAAGTGTGGCCGCCAGGAATCAACAATTTAGATTGATTCGATAATTAAAATAGACCCAAGTCAGGATCTGGTTTAAGGTAGTTTATTTACATTTATGAAGGTAAAAGGTAGGGAAATGGAGAAAGGGAGAGGCTAGTCCAGGCCTGCAAAGGCCTGGACAGAGAGAGAGGGTTAAAAGGCTAATTAAACTAAATTATATGCCACAAGACCTTAGCAATTAGAGAGGTAAATAGCCTGCTTAAGGCAGAGTTTGGAAACACCAAGGTAGGCCAAGGAAGTCATCCTAATTTACCCACGTGACAATTCGGAGTGGAAGCAGTCTGAGGTCTCAGCCAAGAACCTTCAGCACCAAATTCAAAGCTGGAACTGCCTCAACAGGAAGTAACCAATATACTTGAAGAGATAGTGTCTCTCGTCACTTCCTGTGGGTCCACCTCTAATTCAAGTGGACAAATGGCAGCCTGTACACTGATTTGGACTGCCCAAAGGGCAGTCCCTTGTTCTTGATTTATTACTTATTGTCACGTAGGGTAACTCATCTCCCCTCCCACTAAGGGAGGTGGGGATGATATCATCTTGGGTAAGTAGAGTTTTGACTATGAATGGGCCAGAGCTAATTCCATTTACACAAAACCCAGAAGAAAAGCATAGGATTGATCACCTGGTTCAATGGGCATATGACTGGAGATGTTGACTTTAACTGATCACTCTATTGCAAATATTAATAACATGGAAATAATTATTGAACACTGATACATGTATAACCCAGTGGAATTGCTAGTCAGCTCCAGGAGAGGGGAGGGAAGAGAGAGGGAAAGAACATGAACCATGGAACCATGGAAAAATATTCTTAATTAATTAGTTGTTTTTAAAGAGAACTTAAATTGTTCTTAGAAGTTAACATGTCATCTCCCACAACCATATAATTGGACCCTTTCTGTCCCATGCCAGGAATGCTCTCCCCTACTTTTCTCCACCTTTCATAAGCTTTGTCTTCCATCAAGGCCCAAGGTAAAGATCTCCTTCCTGGCAAACTTCCTTGATCAATACCCTGACCTCCCACACCCAACTGTAAGTGTTTTATCCTTCCTCAATTTTACCTAGAGTATTTTATCTGCACTTCCCCTTTGCCCTATCAGAGAATTACCTTTTTTATAATATATTACCACATCCCCTTTGAAGGCTTTGAAGGCCCAAAAGTCGTAGTGCAATTTTAAATTTTAGTTGTTGCCCTCTTAAGCTGTTCAAGCTACTAAACACTCCACCAAGGTTTTTGTTTTTAAATCAAATATATTTTATTTTCCCAATTACATATAATAATGATTTTCCACATATATTTTCCAAAATTCCAACATCCAAACCATTTCTCTCCCTCCCTTCCCTCCCCCACTCAGAGATGGTAAACAATTTGATTTGGGCCATACGTGTATTATCATGAAAAACACACTTCCATAGTGGTGATTGTTGTAGGAGCACACTCAAACAAAACCGAAACTCTCAAATAAAACCATAAATACACGGATGTGGAAGACAGTCTGCTTTGATCTGCAGCCATCTGGCTCCAAAAATTCCTTCTCTAGATATGCACCAAGGTTTTTGGGACACCTTGTATTTTAGCTTTATTAGCTCTAACCCCATCACCATGCCTTCTAGGTATAAAATGTGGAATGAATGAATTCTGCATTTTCATCTTTTAAATAATCCTCAAATGCAAAATTATAGCATCCATTCAACATACTTAGATTAAGCACCTACTATGTGCAGAGCATTGTGGATAGACAATGGGGGTGATGCAAAGTTCAAAGAAGAGACAGTTCCTCTGCCCTTACTCAAGCTCACAGCCTAATTTCTAGCTTCTGTACAAACACATCACTCACATGTATGTAATGCACAGTATCTGATAATGTGGAGTTTTTTTCTTGTTTAAATCATTTCATATTGGCCCTAAATTATAGTAACTGTAGTTCCTACCCTCATAAATGTTCTTGTTTCCCTGTGGTCTTCCTGCTGTGCAAGTGATTCATTCTCATTCTCATTCTCATTCTCTCTCTCTCTCTCTCTCTCTCTCTCTCTCACACACACACACACACACACACACACATACACCTCACATCTCATATCTTATCTTTCAGCCCAAGCTTGGTCATTATAATTTCAAAGAATTCAGTTTTGATCATTTTGTTCTTATTGTTATTTACTTTGCTTCCCCTCCCCACACCTGGTTCTTCTTATTTTACTCTGGATCAGTTCAGAGAGTCTTTCATGTTTCTCTGTTCTCATTATTATTGTCATTTCTTATATCGCTTATATTGTAGCCATAGAACAGTTTATTAGCAGAAGGAAGAGCAAGATAGCCAAGTGAAAACTCATCTTTGCATATCCTGGCCAGACCTCTGTGGTTCCAGGGAAGCTGCTTTCCTGGATGGCTTTCCACAATGAGATTATGTGTTCTGTACTGTGAGCATCCTTGGGGAAGGTTTTTGGTTTTGGTTTTTCCTTTTTACATTGGCCTGTGTGACAGAGTATGAAAAGAGAACAACTAACTGTTTGGTGAGTCAATGAGGACACATTGGTCCCCACACCTACCAATGATCTACTTAGCACTGGATCAATTTAAGGGTACAAGTAATGTCTCTGACACTAGTCATCCAAAGACATGGAGATGGATAGAGACTAGCCCCTCAGATGTGGGCGTTTGTTCAGAAGCAAGAAACTTGCCATCCAAGTGGAATCAGCTAAGAATTGACAAAGAGAGGGTCGAGTAATTGAGAAATAGTAACTCTGCAGGCAAGAGTAAGAAGCCTCTTTTCCTGCTTAGGTGCTTAGGAGCCCAGCAGGTTGTGCATTTCCTTTAAGGTCTGTTACGGACCGACGAATAACCTAAGAGAAACGAGGCAGGACACTATGGCTGCAGAAAAATAGTGCCCTTTAATGAGAGGATAATAAGTTCTTATATAGGGCAAAACCACAAAGAAAAACATGTTTTTATAATATAATTCCCAGGAATAGAGGAGGGAGTTTTTAGCTGACAAGCATTCTTGCGTTACCCGGTATTCCTTACTCTGTCCAGTCCTGCAAGATATCACACAAGACAGTTTGTCATTTGGATGATCTTCAAGACTCTATTTTCAGCCCAGCTACAGGGGAAGAGGAGATTCCTCTCACTACAATTCCCCCTTTCTGTTACCTCCAAGACTCTATTTTCAGCCCAGCTACAGGGGAAGAGGAGATTCCTCTCAACACAAAGGTCAAGGTTCTTGATTAAAAGAGGAGGGAAAGAAGGGCCCAATGGTTAGTGTGGTTGTCTTATACATCAAGCATTGCTCTTTCACATAGCAATACAATGAGGAAAAACCATTGGTCAGATTTGGCCTCCAACATTTATTTTTCTGATTTGTCATTTTCTCAGCCCCTTGGGAAATGAGTCTAGGGGCTCTCAGTAGATACAGAGATCAAAGGGAGAATGAGATCAGTGTATTTCTGTGAACAGATCTGTGATGCTGTGCTGGCAGCTGCCTGAGGTCTCAGGTACAAGATATACCCCAAAGCTGGGCAAAGATGATTCCATCACAAGGCAGAGTTCTTGGCAACCCCTTCTGAGTCCTTCTTCCTCTTGGGAATGCCTTTGTTAGAAATCACTGGACCCCAACACACAAAGAAATAATGAAAACAGGGTGTTCTGTAACAACAGCATGTTTAGTAGGTTCTCAGGCCCCCCAAATAGGGACCAGAACACTATAATGCTTGCCAACTGTGTGACCTTGAGCAAGTTACTTAATCTCGTTGAACCTCAGGTTCATCATCTGTAAGATGAAGGGGATTGGAGTAGAATGCCTCTAACCTCTCTTCTAACTCTAAATCTACAACCCAATACTTCTAACTCTAAATGCAGTGCTCTTTCTAATGCACTCGCCAGAAGCCCAGGATGTGTATCCTGCTGCCTTCTCTTACTGGCAATGTGACCAAAGACAAGTCATTTGGTCTTTCTGGTCCTCAATACCTTCTTCTTTAAAACAAAAAAATAACATATGCACTTCACAGGTGGGCGTTTCAAGAATGAAATGGGTTAATAGTTACAAAGCATCTTCTAACTATGAGGCACTATACAAATGTAAGCTCTTATTATATCACTCTCCCTTGGCAGCTTTATTTTCATTTTCCTAGAGAAGCAGAAAGGGAGGAGTTCTCCCCTCTCTAAACTATAAATGAAAACGAAAACCCCATTTAGAGAAGTCACTTCTCCTGGGTAAGTGGAGCTGACCGATTATGAGACCCACACATGTGGCTTTTCGATTAGGAGTTTGTAAAAGCATTAGTGACAATGACTTGACGGGGGTGGAGGGGGCAAGCAGAGCTTATTATTGCTGTAGTAAGATGTGGAGGTTTTGTATAAGCCTCTTCTCTCCCCCTTCTGAGCACATGAATTTCAGATATTCAGTGTGGGCGTCTTGGGAGGTGATTCTTCCCATCACAGAGAGGGGTGTGTGTGGGAAATCCTCAGGGAAACATAAAGTACTATACAATGCTTTTCAGAAATCCGGATTTTTTCCCCTTTTGCAGAACTGGAGCGTGTCACTTGGAAAATATATATATTTATACTCCATATAAATGTGTGTGTGTGCACATGTGTGTGTTTGTAAGATCTAAAGCTGGAAGGGAACCTTAGATATTCATCTAGTCCAACCCCTTCAATTTATAGAAGAGGAATCTGGAGCCCAGAAATGGGACATGACTTGACCAAAGTCATACAAATAGCAAGGAAAGGAGTGGGGATTTGAAATCAGGGCCTCTGACTCCAGAATCAGTGCTCTCTCCACTATGGCATGTTATCTCCTTACTGGTGGCCCCATGTTCTCCAATATTATTACTACAAATATTAAGAGATGAGCTTTCTCACAGTTCTTTGAGCTCCTCAACTCCTCTTTCCACCATCATTATTCTATTTCTCTAGAATAGCTTGAATCCATCATCAACCAGTCAACAAACATTTGTTAAGTAACTATTATGTGCCAGTAGATTAGGTGATGGGGATCCAAAAAAACAACAGTCCCTGCTCTCAAGGAGCTTATACTTGAAATTGTTTCACTTCCTTAACTCTACACTCTAAAATTCCCCTTTTTTAATCACAACCTAGAAATCTAGTCTGATTTCCACCTCTTCTGGATCCTTATTCCTGCCATGTCTTTCTTCCCTTTCATAATGACCCATAACCCATTGGTCCTTCCCTAATCTTCCAGTTAATTCATCTTATTTATTCTGGCCTCACTTTTCTCCTGCCTAAATTTGACTCTTGGATTCTTTTCTCAGATCAAATGGTATACAACAATCACTAAACAAGATTGTATTATATTTGTGAGTGAATCAAGAAATGGTATAGTAGATGGAATGGTGGATTTAGTGTCAGGGGGACCTGAGTTCAAATATAATCCCAGATTATTTTTATTAGCTATGTGATGCTGGATACACGATTTAAACTTCCAGGGTTTCTGCTATCTCATCTCTAAAGTGAGGAGGTTAGATGAGGTGCTTGAAAATCTCTTCCAGTTCTAAGTCTGTGATCTTCAGAATTCAATTCCATTTGTATGTATTTCAATTGGTTTTTAGTCACATCTGACTCTTCATGTTCCCATTTGGGATTTTCATGGCAAAGATACTGAAGTGGTTTGCCATTTCCTTCTCTAACTCATTTTATAGATGAGGAAAATGACTTGCCTAGGGTCACAGTTAAAAAATGTCTGAGACCAGGAAGATGTCTTCCTGATGCTAGGCCTAGCACTCTATCCACTATGCCACTTAGTGGCCCAATTATGTTGATTAAATGATCCAAACTGGAAAATCAAGGGGATTTCCCACTGTACTCTGCTCCCCAATGGTTATTTACATCATGAAAAGGTTCACTGCAGGATAATACTCTCCTGGTACACAAGCATTCCCTTGGTACACACTCTGGTTCATCAATATTGGCAGTCCTCCCACAGATAGCATCTAGCAGATGATGATCCATCTACCTCTCTCTGTCCTGCATGCTTTTTGTCTGTGTCCTCCTCTCAAGATCTATTTATCATCTCTGATAAGAACAGCTTAGTTGATAAGAAGTAAGAACATGGAAGATCTTTTAGCTCATGCTTCTAGCTCTGTCTCCGGGAGCATGGAGTTCATTATATATATTTCAAGACTCATTTCACACAAAAGAACCCTCCTGAAACTTCACAGATACACAGAAGTTACAAATTATGTCATATCAAAAACAAAAAAATCTCATTTTACTTCAAAATAGAACAAGGCCAAGGCTGAATCTTGCCTCACCCATTATCAAAAGCTAAGTCTGGGAATACTTTCTCAGGGATGAATAGCCCCCACTGGAGGAGGTTTTGTCTAAATTTTGTCCATTATTGACCTTGAGATGTCTAGAAACAGATTCAGAGTCCAGGCAGCCTTTTGCTTAATTTCTGTGTTTAGTCTTGGAGAGAAATTGTTAACCTCTTAACTGTTGGTTTGCTAGAAACTTAAAGCTTTTCAGTAAGGAAAGGTGTGGATCAGAAAAGGAGTCAAATGAGGAGTCTCAGATTTTTATCTGTTTGAGACTTTTTCTCTTTTTGGCTTCCCACATGCTCCCATAGGTGTCTTGCAGATAAGCTCCCCAGAACTCTGTGGCTTTGGCTCCAGGCCTTGGAATATTCTATGGACAAGAGTCCAATTGATCAACAAAGATTTTTTAAGTGTCTACTATGTGCCAAGCACTATTTGAGGCACTGGAGACACAAAGAATGATATAAATCTTACTCTGAAGGCACTTGTGTTCTAATGGGGGAGACAAGTATGTACATAAGTATATCTGGTGAAATGTGAAGTATATAAATACAACAAACGTATATATTCAATAGTTTGGGAGGGCAGGCACTAGCAGTTGTGGGAGGGGGATTCATGTAGAAGATGATGTTTGAGTTGCAACTTAAAGGTAGAAAGAGACTCCATGAGGCAGAGGTAAGAAAGGAGTGCATTCAAGTCATGAGGCTCAGCCAAGTACAAAGTTGTGGAGAGAGGAGATGAAGTGTCATGTGTGAGGAATAGAAAGTCAGTTTGACTAGAAGAGTAATGACGAATGAAGTTATGTCCAACGGGTTGTCCACTGGGGATCCTCTTTGCTACCTGGCTAACAATCTCCATCCTCTAATTTTATCTCTCCTGGAAGATATATTTGATACCACTTCTTGCACCAAAGTCATCATTGGCAATATGCTGTAAGTGGCTTTCATCCACCATTATTACCAATCACTGACTACTTCCCTGAAGGTCTAGAAGGGAATCTGGGAAAGGGCAAAGAAACTTAGCACTCTAGCTTTAGGAATTATTCACTAATGAAGAAAATGGAATTAAAGTAGCTCTGTCATGGTCATGTAAGTCAATGTCAAATGAGATTTAATTTACAAATGTCCTGGGATGTGTGGTAACCATGTATAAGATCCTTGATGAGTAAGAAGGACCATGGACAGAGGTAGCTGTCTATTATCAACTTCACACCCTACTCTGCAAAGTCATCTTTTCACTTCTTATCTAGTGACATGACTTGTTCATTAGTGGCTTGGGTCTTCATCCAATTAGCTACTCCTTTCCATTTCTTCTTAGCACACATTACATGCAAAGATTAAAATCTTAGTAAGCAGTTTAATTGGATCTGATAAAAATGTAATAAGATGCAAACAAAAGGCACAGAAGCTTCCAACTTTTTTTTTGCACTGAACTGCTCCTTTATGAAATTTGGCCATGTAGTGAAATCTTTTATCTGCAAGTTGTAACATGGAGTGGAAACAAGCGATTATGGTGTGGTAATAGTAATCCAGCGATGGAGGCTGAGTCAGTTGGAAATGGATTGATGTAAAATACCACACCATGATAAATGTGACGGGCGCTTTGCTGACAGATGATCTAACAGGTGTTCATAACAACTATATAAGAGGATTTATTCATAACTCGCCATAGCCGCAGTTCTGTAAATCAGCTCTAACAGCTGCACACCATGGAAACCAAGTCCCTGATGGAGGAGCAGCCCAAGAACCCAAAGAACACAATTCACTCCAGAATCTTAATCACCAAATAACATTTTTTTAGCCAATTTCCGCAGCGCAGAAATTAGAATTATGCTCAATTAGAATGCTGAGCTGACTAACTTTGCTGAAAACGTGTTTTGATTTGGGGTCTCTAATCTTAGAGAGGCCCAAGCCAAAGAAGGCCACAGGGCCTGGTTTCCCCAGGCTTCCCAGAGCTCCCGCTGGATAGTCAGATGCTAGACTTGGGGGGCAGGGGGCCTCCTTATTTAAAACCAAAGCTAGGGAAGTAACACTTAAAAGAATGAGGATCAAAGAGGTTTCTTTCAAAGTGCTGCTCTGTCCTCCATTTAGAAGGACGCTCAAGTACACCGATGATCCTTGGTGTCTACCCTCCATTTTCCCAATAGAGAAGCATTCAATGGATGGACGAGGGATGATGGAAAATGGGGGCTTTAATTTAGGCTGAGGAGATATTCTAGAAAGTGCTCCCGCAATTGGCCACCAAGATGAGAACTTTATCTTCGAGGAATTTCTGATTTAGGAAAGGATGTGGCATATGTACAAAGAATAGGAATTCATATTAAAATATAAGGGTATGGAAGAAGACTATGGAAAATTAGAGGATGAAAGCTCATTGATGACTCGTGCAGGATGTGTTTTGGCCAACGTGGCCTCTAAAGGCCCTCACAACTCAAGGTTTGGTGATTCTATGGTGGATGTGTGTTTCATGTAAGCTTCTCTAGAGATGGGTCTTGAAGGATCAGTAAGATTTTGGTGGAAGGGAGTTTGGGAGAAGAAAACCTGATATTTTCGCAAGAAGAGATGTTATGAGCAAAATCTCAGAGCCAGAAAGGTGAGGGGCATGTTTGTGGAAGGAAAATTAGTCTAGTTTGGTGGGATTCAGAGGTAATGGGAAGGTGAGTAATGTGAGAGAAGCCTGGGAAAATAGGTCAAGGCCACCTGGGAGCCTTGAATGTAAAGCTTAGGGATTGAATCCTGATGAATAAGACTCTTTGTTCCCCTTTTTGTTTGGGGTGAGTCCCACAGGAGGAGCAGGAGTTGTCATCTCATTTAATCCAATCTCATCACATTTTCTTTTCCCCCATCTTCCAAGCCTCTCTCTTTCTGTCCAGCACATCACCATCCTTCTAGTCATTGAAATTCATAACCTTGACCTCTTCTTTAATTCCTTACTCTTGACCCATGTATTCAATTGCTGAGTCTTATGTATTCTACCTCTAAACATCACTGGCATCTGTCCCTTCTCTCCTCTTGGCTTAGTGCAGACAATTATGGTCTTTAGCCTGGACTATTGCAGTGACCTTACAATTGTTCTTCCTGCTTCAGGTCTCAAGTATCTCCCTTCTCCAATCTATTCTCCTCTACACAGGTGTCAAAGTTTAACTTTTTCTAAAAGCATAGACCTTATTCTCTCCCCTATAAACTCCAGTGGGTCAATCAAAAGCAAAACTATGAAGCTCCAATCCTTCTAAAGTCTCTATTTTTGTGTTTTATAGTTATTTGTATATCAGCACACATATATAATTTATATTTTTTAACATTTAGGTAATGGCTTTTACTTTTATTCTTTAAATATTATTTTATCCCCCCCCCAAATACATGTAAAAACAGTTTCCAACATTTATAAAAGAGCTTTGAGGCTCAAATTCTCTCCCTCCTACCCTCGGGTGGTAAGCAATCTCATAGATTTTGCGTGTATAATCAACATATATACCTTAAAAGTATAAATATATAAAAATTGAGGGTGTACATTCAAAAAAAATTTGCTGATATTCAAAAAAGTTTAAAAATGCAGCTTTTTAAATGGACCTATCCATAGGGATCCATGGAGAAGATGGCAGCCCTCATCACATGGTTCATCGCAATGGAAGTTGCAATTTTAACCAACATTGTGTTGCCTTCCAAGTGGAAGAAGAGCTTCATTAGTTGTTCTCTTTCTCTTAGGATATGGGATTATTTAGGTATTCTATTTCTTCTGCTGTTAATCTGACAATTTATATTTTTGTAAATATTCATCCATATCTCCTAGATTGTTATATTTATTGCCATAAAATTGGGCAAAATAGTTTTTAATGATTGCCTTAATTTCCCCTTCATTAGAGGTGAGATCTCCCTTTTCATCTTTGATACTGTCAATTTAGTTTTCTTCTTTCCTTTTTTATTAGATTGACCAGTACTTTGTCTATTTTATATGTTTTTTCAAAATACCAGCTTCTAGTCTTATTTATTAATTGAGTAGTTCTTTTACTTTTTATTTTACTAATTTCTCCCCTGATTTTTCGTATTTCTAATTTAGTTTTCATCTGGGGATTTTTAATTTGCTCCCTTTCCAGTTTTTTAAGTTACATGCCCAATTCAGTAATCTCTGCCCTCTCTAATTTGTTAATATATGTACTCAAGGATATAAATTTCCCCCTGAGTACTTCCTTGGCTGCATCCCACAGAGTCTGGTAGTAAGTCTCATCATTGTCATTCTCTTCAATGAAATTGTTGATTGTTTCTATGATTTCTTCTTTGACTAGCTGGTTTTGGAGAATCATATTCTTTAATTTCCAATTAGTTTTTGATTTGCCTGTCCAGGTGCCCTTATTAATTATTATTTTTATTGCATTATGGTCTGAGAAGGTTACATTTATTATTTATGCTCTTTTGCATTTGTTTGCAATGTTTCTATGCCCTATTACATGGTCAATCTTTGTGAATTGTACCATGTGCAGCTGAAAAGAAGGTGTATTCCTTTTTGTTCGTATTCATTTTCCTCCACATATCTATTAAATCTAATTTTTTTAGGACTTCATTCATCTCTCTTACCTCTTTCTTATTTATTTTTTGGTTTGATTTATCTATATTTGAAAGAGGGATATTTACATCTCCCACTAATATGGTTTTAATATCTATTTCCTTCTTGATCTCTGCCAGTTTCTCCTTTATGAATCTGGTTGCTATACCATTTGGTGCATACATATTGAGCAATGTTATTTCCTCATTGTCTATATTGCCTTTAATCAGGATGTAATGACCTTCCCTGTCTTTTTTAATCATATCTATTTTTACTTTGGCTTTGTTAGAAATCATAATTGCCACTCCTGCCTTCTTTTTCTCATTTGATGCCCAAAAGATTTTGCTCAAGCCCTTTACCTTAAACTTGTGTATCTCCACCCGCCTCATATGTGTTTCTTCTAGACAATATATGGTAGGATTTTGGTTTCTAATCCACTCTGCTATTTGCTTCCGTTTTATGAGCGAGTTCATCCCATTCACATTCAGAGTTATAATTATCAATTGTGTGTTCGTCAACATTTTGGTATCCTCTCCTAGTTCTACTCCTTCTTCTTACACTATTTCCTTTTAAACTAGTGGTTTGCTTTAAGCCAGTAACCCTTGTCCCCTCCCTTGATTAACTTCCCTTTCTTTTCCCTCATTATTCCCCTCTTTTTATTTTTAAGGCCTAATGAATTCCCTCCCCCTTCTTCTCCCCTCCCTTTTTGACCTCTCCACTCCTCTGCTCCCCTTGGTTTTTCCCTTCTGACTTTCTCAGTAGGGTTAGATAGAGTTTTATATCTCAATGGATAAAGCTACCCTTCCCTCTCCGGGTTGATTACACTGAGAGTAAGGTTTAAATATTACCTCTTAGTGCTCTCTTCCTCTCCTTCTTATAATAGTATTCATCCCTTCCCTTTCCCAAGCCATATTCATGTATGATAGATTATCCTATTTTTCTCATTCATTCAAGTTTTTCTTGGTGTCCTCTACTATTCACCCCCTCTTTCCCACCCTCCATATCATCTTAGACCATTTAGTATTCCAACCTCTCCCTATGTATAATTCTTCTGATTACTATAATAGTGAATACTATAATAGTGAATAAAGTTCACTACAGAGAATTATACATAACATTTCTCCACATAGGAATACAAATAATTAGGTCTTATTGAAGCCCTTAAAGAGGCAAATTTAAAAAATACGAGTTTTCTTTCTTTCCCCTCTATTTCTTATTTACCTTTTTATGTTTCTCTTCATTTTTGTGGTTGGATATCGAACTTTCCATTTAGTCCTGGTCTTTTCTGTGCAAATACTTGGAAATCTTCTATCTTGTTGAATGCCCAAACTTTCCCCTGGAAGTATATAGTTAGTTTTGATGGGTACGTGATCCGTGGTTGTAGACCCAGTTCTCTTGCCTTTCTGAATATCATATTCCAAGCTTTGGGATCTTTTAGTGTGGAGGCTGCCAGATCCTGTGTGATCCTGATTGGTTCTCCTTGATATTTGAATTGTCTCTTTCTGGTTTCTTGTAAGATTTTTTTTTCTTTTACTTGGAAGCTCTTGAATTTGCCTATTATATTCCTGGGGATTGTCTTTTCTGGGTCTAGTGTAGAGGATGATCTATGGATCCTTTCAATGTCTATATTGCCCTCTTGTTGAACTTCAGGGCAATTTTGCTGAATAATTTCCTTTAGTATGGAGTCCAAATTTCTATTAATTTCTGCTTTTTCAGGAAGACCAATGATTCTCAAATTGTCTCTTCTATCCCTGTTTTCTTGATCTGTCAATTTCTCATTGAGATATTTCATGTTTCCTTCTATTTTATCAGTCTTTTGACTTTTTTTTGTTCTTGCTGTCTTGAGAGATTATTAGCTTCTAATTGCTAAATTCTAGCCTTTAGGGACTGGTTTTCGGTTATAATCTTTTGGTTTTCCTTTTGAATCTGGTCATTTCTGGTCTTCAGTTGACTTGCCTCACTTTCCAATTGTGAAATTCTACCTTTTAATCTGTTATTTTCTTGCCAGATCTCTTCCATCTTTCTCATCATCTCAGATTTGACCTCTTTAATAGCTTGTGACCAGTTTTCATTATTTTGGGAAGGTTTGGACGTGATTTCTTGTTTGTTCTCCTCTGCTGTTTGCTCTGCTGTCTGGACTTTCTCTGTGTAAAAGTTGTCCAGTGTTACAGATTTCTTCTTGATGATCTTTCTCTTTTGGGGTTCTTGTCTCTGGGTTGCCATTGTTAGCCCTGCACCCTCTCAGGTTTATCCTCACATCCAGAGTCTGTTTGTGTTCTCTAGGCTCCTAAAGTCCTCAGATCTAGTTGTTCTCAGGGTCAAGCCTCCTGGTGGCCCCCTTGTTTGTTCCTCTGTCTGAGGCTCCTTTAAGAGTTTCAGGGTGCTATTTCCACAGTCGTGCACTCCTCTGCACTGGGTCCTCACTCAAGGTCCACTCCTGTGCTCAGGATCCGAGTCCTCTCTGTAAGAGGGAAATTTTACTTATTTTATAGATATGTATTTAAAGTGTGGCCACCAGGAATCAACAATTCAGGTTGATTCTGTAATTAAATGAGACCTAAGTCAGCATAGGGATGAGGCACTTTATTTTACAATCAGGAAGGTAAAGGTATAGGAATAAAGAAAAAGGGAGAGGCTAGCCCAGGCCACAGGCCTGGAAGGGGAGAGAGAAGGTTAAAAGGCTAAATAAATTAGGCTTCAAGCCTCAAGGCCAAGCAACCAGATAGGTTAGTGCCTATTTAAGGCAGAGTTTGGAAGCGGCCTAGCTAGGCCATGGAAGTCAGCGTAACTTACCCAGGTGACCATTCAGAGTAGAAGCTGCCTGAGGTCTCCTCTGAGATCCCTCAGCATCAAGTTCAAAGCAGGAATAGCCTCCACAGGAAGTAACCAACTTACTTAAAGAGATAGTGTCTTTCATCACTTCCTGTGAGTCCACCTCTAATTCAAGGGGACAAATGGCAGTCTCTACATTGATTTGGACTGCCCAAAGGGCAGTCCCTTGTACTTGATTTGTTACTTATTGTCACGTGTGGGTAACTTGTCTCCCCTCCCCACTAAGGAAGGTGAGGGTGACGTCATTTCTATGCCTAGGTTAAGTACGAGTCTAACTAGGAATGGGCTAGAGCTAATTCTCTTCACACAGCTCCTGGGCTCCTCAGGATCCGTGGACCCAAGAGCCTGCACTTGGTCCTGTGCTCATGGTCTGTGTTCAAAGTCCACGCATTCTTTAGACTCTTGGCATCTTAAGTCTTGCTGCTCTCAGGAACAGGCCCTGGTGACCCCAGGTAGCTGCCAAGGACTTAATGGGTGCCCCAAGCTTGCTCTAGCTCTTGTGCGCTGGCTTTGGCACTATAGGTGGTGTGGGGTGGGGAAGGGGGTTGCTCAGCTTGCATTTTCGTGAGAGCTGCTTCACCCCCTTATGGAATGGAAATGCCCCAATTCCACGTACTTTCAATGCTGCGCCCTGTTGTGGGGTCCCTTCATTCCTCTGGATTTGTTTTTATGTCTTCTTGAGGAGTCCTATATGTTTAGGTTAGGAGAGGTTAAGCAGCTGCTTTTTACTCAGCCATCATCTCAACCAGGAAGGAGTGACTCTCCCTCTTTTTCTGTTTCACTCCCCAAACTGTCTCTCTCCCTGTCTTTGTGTCTCCGTCTCATTGTCTATGGCAGGGGTCGGCAACCTTTTTGGACGTGAGAGCCATAAATGCCACATTTTTTAAAATATAGTTTCGTGAGAGCCGTAGAGTGCTCACAGTGCGCGCTCCTGTAACAGTGCCTGAAAAAAAAGGACTTTATGGCTCCTGTAGAAAGAGCCATACATTGCCAACCCCTGGTCTGTGGTCTCCCCTCCATCTCTTTCTCTTTGTCTCTCTCCCTGTCTTTCAAATCTCTATCATGCTGTCTCTCTCTCCCTGTCTCCTCATCACTCAGTCTGTTTTCTGACTCTCAATCAATCTGTCTTCTTGTCTGTCTGTTTCTCTTTCATCACTTTCTGTCTTCTTCCTTTTTTCCCTCATTATTTTATTAATGTTTTTGGGGAATATTTTTCCATTATTATGGTTTTCTCCTCACTCCCAGATTATCAGGAGCTGATAAGTAATTCCACTGGTTTATGCATGTCTTATTATTCAAAATGGTAACTTTTTCCCCCTCTGCCTCATTCTGCCTCTGGCTCTTCCTCTGTTTCTCAGCCTCTCTGTCTATATATTTTTATCAATCTTTCTCTGGGTTGTTCCCTCTCTCAGTCCATTTCTCTGTCCCCCTTATTCTATCTACTTATCTCTCCCTCCTCTCCTCTTTCTCTCTGTCTCTGACTCATTCCCTCTCTCTCTCTCTCTCTCTCTCTCTCTCCATCTTTTCTCTATCTGTCTCTTTCTCTCTTTCACTCCCTCTTTCTGTTTTCCTCTTTCTCTCACTGTTTCTCTGTCTCTCTTCATCTTTGTCTGTCTCTCCCTCCCTCATTCTCTTCCTCTTTGTCTCTCCTCTCTTCTCCTCTGCCCCATCTCTCTCTTTAACTGTTTCTTTCCTTCTGCCACTCTATCTCTATCTCCCTTGCTTCCATCCTCTCTTTCTCTGTCTCTACATCTGTCTGGATCTTCTTACTCTGTCTCTGTCTCTCATCTTTCTATAACTATGCTTCTAGCTCTGATTCTCTTTCCCTGGAACCACCCTTTCACCCTTTCTCTCTATCCTTTCTTGCTTCCTCCCTCCCTCTGTTTCTGACTGTCTCTGTCTCCCTCTTTCTGTTGCTTTCTCACTTTTTCTCTCTCACCATCTGTCTGTCTCTGTTGGTTTCTCGCTCCCTCTATCTCCACGTCTGTCTTTCTGTCTCTGACTCCCTCTCTTTTTCTATCTCTCTATCTTGACTCTCTGTCTCTTTTTCTCCCTTTCTCTGTCTCTGTCCCTCCATCTTTGTTTTTTTAAACCCTTCCCTTCCCTTTTAGAATCAATACAGTGTATTGGTTCTAAGGTGGAAAAGTGGTAAGGGCTAGGCAATGGGGATCAAGGGACTTGCCCAGAGTCACAGGGCTAGGAAGTGTCTGAGGCCAGGTTTGATCCCAGGGCCTCCAGTCTCTGGGCCTAGCTCTCAATCCACTCTTCTTTCTCTTCCTTTACCCTTCCCTCTTTGCTCTATTTCTGACTTTCCCCTTTCCTCTCACATCTCTCTCCCACTCTGCCCTTTTTCTCTCCCTTCTTGCATTTTCTCCCCCTTTCTCTCCTTTCTTCCCTCTCTTCTTGTTTCCTACCCTCTTCTCTTTCGCTTTCCCCTCTCTTCCATCTCCCTCGCCTTCTGACTCTCCCTCCCATTTTCTCCCTCTCGATTTCCTCCATTTTCCCTCTTTCTCCCTTTCTTCACCTTCCTCTCCCTCCTTCCATTTTTCTCCCTTCTCTCTCTACCCTTCTGACTCGTCCTTCGTCCTCTCTGTCTTTGCCTCATTCTCTGAATCTCTTCATCTCTACTCTTCCCCTTTCTCTCTCCCTCCCTCTGTCGCCTTCTTATCTCTCATCTCTCTCTCTCAGTTTGTCTCTCCACCTCTGCCTCAGCCTCCCTGTTTATTTCTCCCTACCCCATCTCTCTCCCTCTCTTTCTCTCTGCCTTTGTATCTTCCTCCCTCTATCATGCATACTGTCCATTTCTCTCTCTTTCTATCCCATGCTCCTTCTCTATCCCCCTCTATATCTCTATTTCTCTTCTCTCTCTCTTTGTCTCTCTCTTTCTCCAGCTATTGCTCTCTCTTTCTCTCCATCTGTCTGTTTCCATCTTTTTTCTACTTTGCTTTCTCCCACTCTCACTTCTCCTCTCTTCCTCTCCATCTCTACAGATCTCATTCCTACCATTTCTCTTTCTCTCCCTCCTCCCCTCCTTCCCTTTCTCTTTTTCTCCATCTCTATGTCTGTTTCTCTCTCTCTACCTCTCTCTCTCTGATTCTCTTTCCCTCTCCCTCCTCTTCTTTCTCTCTCCCTCTCTCTGTTGCTCTTTCCCTTCTTGCTCTGTGTCTTTGGCTTTATCTCGGTCCTTCTCTCCATTACTTCCAGTATCTCTCTACTTCTCTCTCTTGCCATCTGCTGTAGCCTCCAGTAGTGAGAGTGGACCCAAATCAAAGCCATAATCTGGCCAGAACCAGTCACATGGCCCCATGACTTAACCCGAGGTTTTCCATCCCTGCTGTACTTTGCAGAGACTGCATGTCTTTCCAAGAAACTACTGATGCAGGGATTCTATGAGAATCTGGGTTAGATGGTTACATGTTAAAATATTGATTTAGTATCCTGTAAAAAAACTCTTCTAAGCTTCAGTGAGGTAGACTAAATCATCGTACTTAGGTTGTAAATCATTACTAACCACTGCTTATGCAAAAAGATGACCCTATCCTTTAGCTTATGTAACATTGCCCTACAAAGACTAGCTGTAATCTGGGCCTCATGCTGCACATCCAGAACCCATTCATCTTGCTCATCCCGTCTTGGACCCACAGTAGTGCTGTAAGGATGGCCCCTATAGAGCGGTGCTCACAACATGGATTCAGAGGGCACATCCAGGGAATTCAAGTGAGAGGGACCCTCCCTGTTCTGGTTGGCAGAAGGCATATTTTTGTAGTGCAGGGAAGGTTTGGGGGAGCATCATTGATAGTCTGGAGTAAAACATGGGGCAGAATAGCTAAAAAGAGTGAAAAAATGTTTATGCAGGTGTTAAGATTTATGCGACTGGCTCAGGGGAAAAAGACCAGTACTGCTGAGTTACCAAAACCTTTTAGATCATGTTGTGACTGTCTGTCCTTGGTTCCCTAAAGGAGACTCTGTAAGCTTGCAGCCTTATAAAAATATCTTCTCTACACCCAACAGTTCCTTTAGACCAGGCTCCTTTAAGAGATCAGTGTTTAAAATCAGAAAGGGGACTCAAAACCACCCACAGATAAGGCAGTTTTTTCTCTCTCAGAAATGGACAATTCACAATGATAAAACCCTTTCTTTAACCACCTTCAGCCCCTCCCCCTGCCAGGAGCAGCTGGCTGCTCTACATTTCTGGGAAAGATTCCATTTAGTAATAGCCACAAAATATTTAAAAAGTCTTACTGACTTGCAAAAATTACTAGGAGATATACTTGAGACCCCCCCCTTCATCTTACCACGGGGCAGCTATAATCTTCCCCTTTCCACTGCTGCTGTCTCGAAAAAGTCTCAGTTTCTCAGAAGAAAAGTATGTATGTTGATCAGGAAGTAAACTTAGGAAGCTTTCAGAGTCTGTTGGAGCAAGAAAAGTAAATTGAACTGAGATTTGTCAACTGTCAACCCAAACTTCTTCCAAAAAATCAACCCCTTTTACAATACACCAGCTTTAATTACTTTAAAGATTCCAGCAATTCAAGACTTTGATGAGACTTAATGTTTCTCAAAGAGCAGCTGGTACACCTTCCTCATCTCACCCTTGTCAGGGGAGCTCAGCCAAGCTCTACAAGTGCACCATGGAGTGTGCTTGAACCAGAGACAGCCAGGAGCGGCCCCCAATGACCCCAAAGAGCTCAGAAAAATAGCAGAGCAGAAGGCTAGACATGAAGGTGGGAAGATGAACTCCAAGCTGGCCTCAGACACGTACTGGCTGTATTGCCCTGTTGAAGTCTCTTTCATCTGCCTGCCTCAGTTTCCTCATTTGGAAAAGGAGACCTCCCAGAGCTGCTGTGAGGATACCATGAGATGATATTTGTAAACTGCTTGCAGATCCTCTAGCATGAGAAGAGAGCCGGCTCTAATGAGGCAGGAGGAGGAGGAGGATGAATCTGGCTAATGTCAAGATAAAAATGATAAAGACTGAAATAATAAGAGAAAATAGTAGTTTAATTAAAGCCATGGTCATGTTGGTAAAATATATATGACTGCTCGTGACTAACTTTAAATTTACCGCTGGAGCCCATCTTGTCCCTCACTTCAGCCAGCCAGCCACTCAGCAAAACCAAGAGACCTCCTCTTGGCCCTCCTCTGAATTTAAGCTGCCCCCTGTGTGGGGACCTTTGACGTCCCCACGTCCAAAGACCTGAAGCCCATTGGAATCATGGGTAATGTAGTCTCAAAGCCCCCCACATGTCCATAGGGAGTCTGCTAGACATTTCCAAATAGCACTTCCTGAATTCAAAACAAACATTTCCCCCTGAGAGAATAAGGTTTAAGAAAAAAGAAGAAATAATTAACTTGTGAATGAAATGTAAAATATGCAAAAAATGTAAGGAAAATAAACTTATAACAGGCCTTTGAATCAGGGCCCAATTAAAATGATTTAAGCAGTTTGCAATTACCCATTTAGGGCCAGGACTTATAGAAATAAGGGAAAGGTCTCTCTGATCTGATTTGCCATCAACTTCTCAGGGAACGTGTCAGTAATAACCACTGAACCAGTAGTTGATAAAGGTGGGATTCACACCCAGGTCCCTGCCTCTGCCTCTCCCACTAGATCATGGGAGGTTTACGGGCAGGTTATTCGGACATCACCCGCACGGATGCCTCCGTTTCTCAGAAGAGTAAATGGTGAGCCCAGAATTGGGACTAGGCGGCCCCATGGCACACCCTGACTGGCTGGGATTAGAACTTAATCCTGATGTGAAGTGATTTCAACAGGCAGAGATGCAGTGAAGACCTCTGAAGAGAGGGAACAGCATGGGCAGAAGGAGGAGCCTGCAAAGCAGAGCACATGCTGCAAGGGGAGCAGGTCCCCCAGGCTGCAGCCCCAAGTCTGCATGGGAGAGAGGACTGGAGGGATGGATGTGGGCCAGAGCTGAGAGGAGCAAGGCTGAAGTGCCAGGCAATGGGCTGCAGGGAAAGGAGTGTTGGCAGGAGACATACGAACTGAATTCCAGTCCTGCCCCTGACATTTGCTGCCCAGGTGACCTTGGGAAAGTCATTTTGATTACAGGTTTGCCAAATGCTCTACAAAAATCTCTCATTTGATCCTCACAACAAACCTTGAGCGTCTTGCTTTCCTTCTCTGATTTCCTTCCCCAATTTCTCCTCTATCCAGAGAAGACTTTGAGACAGACCTCCTCAGCGTCTTTCCATCCCAACATTCTGGGGCTTTTATGATCCCCATTTTTACAGATGAGGAAACTGAGGTTAGGTGACTTGACCAGGGTCACATAAATGAATGAGGCAGGATTTAAACTCAGGTTTTCCTGATTCCAGGCCCATCACTCTATCCATTGCATAATCTCTTGGCCTCAGTTTCCTTAACTGTATAATTAGGGATTTGGAGGGAAAATCTTTGAAATCCCTCATGGCTGTTGTTAATCTTTGGTTCTTCCACAATTTGACAGATCAAGCTTGGCCCTGGAGAAAAGAAGGAAGGAGAGAAGGCAGAAAATTCACCCCCTTCCCTTCTTTGCAGGGATGGGAGACTCCAGGAAGCTGAGCAACTATCAGGATTGGTTAGTTTTACTGACCTGCTTTTTCCCTCTCTTTGTGACAAGGGCTGGTGCACTGGGGGGAAGAGAAAGAAGGAAAAAAGGGGAAGAAAAAGGAAAAAAATAATTTTTTTGCGTGCTCACTAGTGGCCTCTGGTGGCTACATGGCCTCACTACAAGAGGGAGGGGTGAGGGGCGTGGTGAGGACAGGGGGTGGGACTAAGGGGCGTGGCTGTGTTTGCCAGAAACCAAAATGGAGGCTGTGGCTACAAAACGGGGCTGGCTTTGTAAGGGGCCTAAAAGGGGTCACAGGTGGAAACTGGGAGTTGAGGCGGTGACGTCACTTTCTGAAAGGCAAGTTGGGGCAGGGAGGGAGCCAGGAGGCAGGCTGGGGTGGCTGAAAAAGGTCAGGATCTCCCCAGGCCAAGGCAAAGAGCCCGGCAGAGGTTGGGGCGCCTGTGAGGAACAGGGGCTCCCCTCGGGCTGGCGCTGGCAGAGGGACTCCTTTCAACTTAGCAGTCGCGGAAGAAGGGGCAGAAGCAGGGATGGGCGCTGCGGCTCAGCCAGGAGGTGGGCAGGCTGCACGGGCTGGCAGTGGCTGAAGGCAGCGGGAGGCAGCGGGAGCCCCTTAAGCCTGGCGGGGCCCCAAAGGCTTGAAAGAGGCGGAGCGTGGGGCAGCCCCGGGGGAAGCGGGGAGCTCTGGGAGAGCCCACTGGAGGCTTGGTGGGCGAGCTGGGAAACTAGTTCTGCGGGGATCTGAGGTGAGGTTCCGGGATCCTTCGTGAGTCGCCAATTGTAGGTTTTAAAATTAATATTTAACGCCTCCAAAGTAGGATATTTATAAGGATTTATTAATATAAAGTTAGAGAGCTAGAGAGGCCCTGGGAGCCTTTCCCACTCACCTCACTTGGAAGAGAGGCTCCGCCCACCAGGACAGATCAGCACTCCATTCACGTGCAAGAGAGGGGGCGTGGCACAGCAAACCCTAATTAAATACAGACCATTTACACAGGCACCTATACACAAGGCTAAAGGAATTGTGGGTAATACAGAAAGGAAGTTTGGGTAATGTAGTTTCAAGGGTTCAAGATTTTCCTACTATACAGAGGGAAGGAAGAAGGAAGGAAGAATAAAAGTAAGAAGGGAAAACATCTATATAAAGGGGAAAAAGAAAGAGGGATCTTTAGAAATAAAAAATATCACAGACTGGTAAAAATTGTCAACAGAGCATCAGACCTCTAATGACCCTACTATCTCTGCGACTCTTTTGGAGTTCATTGTAGTGGTCATCAGGTAGCTAGTTGTGGCCATAGTTCACAGAGCACCAGGCCCTGAGTCAGGAAGACTCATCTTCATTAGTGCAAATCAAGCTTCAGTTAATTACTAGCTGTATGACCCTGGGAAAGTTACTTAACCCTGTTTGCCTCAGTTTACTCATCTGTCAAATGAGTTAGAGAAGGAAATGGTAAATTACTCTATAATCTTTACCAAGAAAGCCCCAAATGGGGTCATGAAGAATTGGATAAGGCTAAAAAAATGGCTAAATATATAACTAGTGGTGACCACGGAAGGTAATGCACTCTATCTCAAGTGAGAGGCAGCAAAGTATATTGGACTTGATATCAAGAAGACCAAGTATCCCATCTCTGATACTGGATATGTGACCAATGATAAGTCACAAAAACCATCTAACTTTCCTCATATGGAAAATAAGGGGACTGGGTCTGATGACCTTGGACATTTGATCTGAAATCAGGAATATTTTGGTTCAAATCCTGCCTCAAACAGTTCCTGGCTATGTGACAGTGAGCAAGTCTGAGCAAGTCTTTCAAGTTACTCTTTGTGCCTGTTTCCTCATGTGTCAAATGAGAAGGTTCTCAGGGGCTCTTTCCAGTTCCAAATCTATAACTATGACCACTAAAGTGTCATCCAACTCTTAATCTGTAATGTTATGATTTTTTTCGGATGATTCTCATTCTATCACTCTCTTGCTCAAGCATTTTCAGTGGCTCTCTAGCAACCATAGGATAAAAATTCTAATTCTTGAGGCATTTAGGGTCCTTCATAACCTGGTTTACAAATCTACCCTTGTTATCTCATCTCCCAACACTACTCTTCAATGGACTTTACCTTCTAAGGAAATTGAATTGTTCTAATCCGGAGGGATTTATGAGAAAGAACCTTCTCCACATCCAGAGAAAGAACTGTGGGAGTAGAAATGCAGAAGAAAAACATAGGACTTATCACCTGGTTCAATGGGTATATGACTGGGGATGTTGACTTTAACTCATCACTCTATTGCAAATATTAATAAAATGGAAACATGTATTGAACACTGATACATGTGTAACCCAGTGGAATTGCTAGTCAGCTTCAGGAGAGGGGAGGGAAGAGAGAGGGAAAGAACTTGAACCATGGAACCATGGAAAAATATTCTTCATTAATTAGTTGTTTTTAAAGAGAACTCAAATTGTTCTTAGAAGTTAACATGTCATCTCCCACTACCATATAATTGGACCTGTTCTGTCCTATGCCAGGAATGCTCTCCCCTCCTTTTCTCCACCTTTCATAAGCTTTGTCTTCCATAAAGGCCCAAGACAAAGATCTCCTTCATGGCAAACTTCCTTGATCAAGACCCTGCCCTCCCACACCCAACTGTAAGTGTTTTATCCTTCCTCAATTTTACTTAGAGCATTTTATCTGCACTTCCCCTTTGCCCTATCAGAGAATTACCTTTTTTATAATTTATTACCACACCTCCTTTGATGTCATTAAAGGCTTTGAAGGCCCAAAAGTCGTAGTGCAATTTTAAATTCTAGTTGTTGCCCTCTTAAGCTGTTCAAGCTACTAAACACTGCACCAAGGTTTTTGTTTTTAAATCAAATATATTTTATTTTCCCAATTACATATAATAATGATTTTCCACATATATTTTCCAAAATTCCAACATCCAAACCATCTCTCTCCCTCCCTTCCCTCCCCCACTCAGAGATGGTAAACAGTTTGATTTGGGCCATACGTGTATTATCATGAAAAACACACTTCCATAGTGCTGATTGTTGTAGCAGCACACTCATACAAAACCAAAACTCCCAAAGGAAACCATAAATACAGGGATGTGGAAGACAGTCTGCTTTGATCACAGCCTTCTGACTCCAAAAATTCCTTCTCTAGATGCACCAAGGTTTTTGGGACACCTTGTATTTTAGCTTTATTAGGTCTAATCCCATCACCATGCCTTCTAGGTGTAAAATGTGGAATGAATGAATTCTGCATTTTCATCTTTTAAATAATCTGCGAATGCAAAATTATAGCATCCATTCAACATACTTAGATTAAGCACCTTCTATGTGCAGAGCATTGTGTATAGACAGTGGATGTGATGCAAAGTTCAAAGATGAGACAGTTCCTCTGCCCTTAATCAAGCTCACAGCCTAATTTCTAGCTTCTGTAAAGACACATTCCTCACATGTATGTAATACACAATGTCTAATAATGTGGAGTTTTTTTCTTGATTAAATCATTTCATATTGGCCCCAAATTATAGTAACTGTAGTTGCTACCCTCATAAAATGTTCTTGTTTGTCAGTGGTCTTCCTGCTGTGCTAGTGATTCTCTCTCTCTCTCTCTCTCTCACACACACACACACACACACACCCCTCATATCTCATCTTTGAGGCCAAGCTTGGTCATTATAATTTTAGAGCATTCAGTTTTGATCATTTTTTTATTGTTATTTACTTTGCTTCCCCTCCCCACACCTGGTTCTTCTTACTTCACTCTGGATCAGTTCAGAGTCATTCATGTTTCTCTGTTCTCATCATTATTCTCATTTCTTTTATCACTTATATGGTAGCCATAGAACATAGTTCATTAACAGAAAGAAGAGCAAGATAGCCAAGTGAAAATTCATCTTTGTATATCCTGGCCAGACGTCTGTGGTTCGAGGGAAGCTGCTTTCCTGGATAGCTTTCCCCAGTGAGATTATGTATTCTGTACTGTGAGCATCCTGGGGGAAGGTTTTTGGTTTTGGTTTTTCCTTTTTACATTGGCCTGTGTGACAGAGTATGAAAAGAGAACAACTAACTGGTGAGTCAATGAGGACACATGGGTCCCCACACCCACCAATGATCTACTTAGCACTGGATCCGTTTAAGGGTACAAGTCATGTCCCTGACACTAGTGATCCAAAGACATGGAGATGGATAGAGACTAGCCCCTCAGATGTGGGCGTTTGTTCAGAAGCAAGAAACTTGCCATCCAAGTGGAATCAGCAGAGAGTTGACAAAGAGAGGGTCGAGTAATTGAGAAATAGTAACTCTACAGGCAAGAGTAAGAAGCCTCTTTTCCTGGTTATGTGCTTAGGAGCCCAGCAGGTTGTGCATTTATTTTAAAGTCAAGGTTCTTGATTAAAACATCAGGGAAAGAAGGGCCCAATGGTTGGTGTGGTTGTCTTATACATCAAGCATTGCTCTTTCACATAGCAATAAAATGAGGAACAACCATTGGTCAGATTTGGCCTCCAACATTTGTTTTTCTGATTTGTCATTTTCTCAGCCCCTTGGGAAATGAGTCTAGGGGCTGTCAGTAGATCCAGAGATCAAAGGGAGAATGAGATCAGTGTGTTTCTGTGAACAGATCTGTGATGCTGTGCTGGTGGCTGCCTGAGGTCTCAGGTACAAGATATACCCCAAAGCTGGGCAAAGATGATTCCATCACAAGGCAGAGTTCTTGGCAACCCCTTCTAAGTCCTTCCTCTTGGGAATGCCTTTGTCAGAAACCACTGGACCCCAACACACAAAGAAATAATGAAAACTGGGTCTTCTGCAACAACAGTATGTTTAGGAGGTTCTCAAGCCCCCCAAATAGGGACCAGAACATTTTAGTAAATGGTAGCTTAGGCAAGTGCTGAGCCATCAAAACAGAGAGAGGCTACTTGTATGGATGGCCATAAAAAGGCCCCCTTTAATAAAAGCAGAACTAAAGTTGTTGATTATTTCTACTAGCTTTTCAGTTGATTCTCTAGGATTTTTTTAAGTAGATCATCATATCATCTGCAAAGAGTGATAGCTTAGTCTCCTCCTTGCCTATTTTAATGCCTTCAATTTCTTTTTCTTCTCTAATTGCTACTGCTAGTGTTTCTATACAATGTGAATAATAGAGGTGACAATGGGCATCCTTGTTTCACACCTGATCTTATTGGAAAGTGTAAAAAGTGGATTTTGGGAAATGTATAAAACTACATTTCCCGTGATCCAACATGGTCCAACTGGTTTCCGTTTCCGACGTCTTGACGCAGGGGAGCGCTTAAATCTCGTGGGTTAGGAGGGAGTGCTCGCTCTTTTGCCAGTAGGCGGTCTCTTCTTTGGCGAGTAGGGCTTGGCTAGGAGGCAGTATGGAGGCGGCAGTTTTGAATGCTTACAAGCGCGTGGTCTAATGATTTTATCTATCAACATGGCTTTAATTAAAATACTAATATATATATTTATACCAGTATTTATCATTTTTCATATTAACAATTTGGCGACCACGAAGGGACGAAATTCGAACTCTAAATCTTCCAGATAGCCTAACGATAGCCATGCCTGCTTTTTGGCCATCTGGCTCAGCTCTTTTGAGCACTTTTTTAAAAAAGGAAAGTGACTTTCCTTGCCATGCTTTTGCTAAATGCAAGAGCACGTTTTTGCCTCCAGTGGGACTCAGCCGGCCAGTCCAGCCCAAGCCACCTTGGGCGGGAGGTCAGGCCAGCCGATTCGGGCTTTTAGCTTTAAACTAAAATGCCGGAGCCCAGACAGTGTGTCTCTGCTGCTTCTCTCTGCTGCTGATCTCCATTCCTACTGGCTATCTCCTGACTTGATCTCCATTCCTGCCGCGCCGAAAGCCTACAAGCCTGCCAGCGTTCCAGTCCCTGTGATCCCCGATCCTGACTGCTGATCCTGCTAATTCCACTCCAGAACCCCGAGCCCCAACAGCGATGACCTGCCACCTTTGCTGAGATCCAGACCTCCAGAGACTGCTTCAGCTCTGATGCAAACCATTTGGGTATATTCCCCTTTCTCTCTACTTTCTTATAGGAGGCATTCTAGCCTTCCACGTGTTTTCTCTAAAGACCTAATTAGGCAACACCCACACAGACTCTACACGTGGGTATTTTCCTGAGCTTTTCTCCACTAACCCCGAGCCCACGTGGACAATAGGGTCTGGACCTAGCAACTCGCGTTTACCCTTAATGGGGCCGAATGGCCTATTGAGACTTGCTTGTGATTAAAAAACTGAACTTAGGGGAAGCCTATTCACCCCATACCTGCTCAGAACTTTGAACTGATAGCAAAGACTGGTGATAAAAAAAAAAAAAAAAAAACACCCTTAAACTCAGCAGAACTCAATCAAAAGAAACTTAAATTGAAACCAGGGGTGAACTTTTAAAACCTCGGAACTGAATGAGCTTTATTTCTGTTTTAAAAAGACTGTATCTTACTGTATTTTGCTAATTAGTGTTTTGTAAATTAATCTTGCTTATTTCGTTGATTTTCCTGTTGCGCTGAATCATTTTAAGTTAATGTAGTTTGTGGCTGCTAGATTAATTCTGTTATGATTTTATTGTAACTCCCAAATAATGAGAAAAATCTATTAGAACTGGTAAGAGGTTTTGACCAGCTTGTTGATCTGATACTACTGGATTTATAGAGCACATGTCTTTTAAAATTTATTCTGTCTTGGTAATTGCAAAGAACCTTGAAAGTTTTCCATGCTTTGAATATTACCTTGTAATTTTACAAGAGATCTTTTTAACTTTTACTTTAAATCCTTAAGAATTGTTGTCTTAAAGGATAAAGCTTTTATATATTTTATTATAAGAGATATTATTGCCTTAAATGGGTAGAAGCATTTCCTACCCAGGATTTTTTTAAAAACAGGAAGCCAAGGAGCTCCTGTATATTCTTATCTGAGGATGATTATACCAGAAGGTTTCTTTTTTAAATATCACATTTTTCTATGGAAGCAATAACAGCATTTGCCAAGGGTTAAAAGTTGTAACAAGTATATGATTTTGAACATCACTGTTTATTGTTTTGAAATGTGCTATTGGAAATAATGGTACTCTATTTGAATGTACATTGTGAATCTGCTTTTTGTAAGATCCATTTACACTCACAAAATGAAAACCTCATTTTTGGGTTACATAACCCTTCTAGTTCTAAGCTATATATATATATATATATATATATATTTTTGATTTTTAAAACATTTTTTTTAATGAGAGCAATTGATTTTTCCTTTTTCTCATCTTGTACTGGAAGTACATATATAATCATTATTTATCCTTTTTCTGATTCTACAGCAAATACCTGAGCCTATAGGACTGTGAATTAAATGCCTCTCTGATTCCAGAAGGGAATATGAAAGCCATTAATAGTGCTAAAGAAAGCACATGGTCAGAGACTTGACTGACTAAGATCTGCAAAATAGCAGTTCTATGCCAATACATTAGGGCTTGAAATTGGGTTTGAGTCCTGGAGTCCCAGTCTTTTCTAAAACTTTAGAGGACGTGGGTCCCCTCGACTTAGATTCCTAGAAAGCACCTAAGATTGGTTATTTATTTGGCTCACTTCCCTAAAAAGCTGATGATAAGTCAGATCAGAGAGAGACATTTTCCTTAAGTCCCGGCCCTGGATGGGTAATTGCACACTGTTGAATTCACTTTAATTAGACCTTCATTCAAAGGTCTAAGTTTATTTTCCCTAGATTTTGCACATTTTACATTTACAAGTTAATTTTTTCTTCTTTTTTTCTTGAATTTTATTCTTTTTTATTTTGCCAGTTGACTTCATATAACCCCCAGGACTCAGCCACTCATCCTTAGCTGACCTGAGGTACTTTTTTTTTTAGAAAAAAGGTGTGTTTAAGATTGACCTCACGGGGATATCTGTTAAGTTTTCTAAAATTCGATAATGTAAAATATATGTATATTTATTTAACTCTTTTAGGAGTAATTTCACGGGGAATTATATAAAATCTTAGAAGAAAATGTATGTTTTGTAATCTATAATGTAAAGTTTAAATTCTTTTGAGAATAATTTCAGGATAAAGATCTTGCCATCTCCCCAGAATCCAGACAACGAACTTGTTTTGGTGAAGACACCATGAAGATGTCTGAAAAGCCTTCACTGTACCATGAAGACCAAAAATTGAACTTTGGGGTGCAGTTGATTGAACTATGGGGAGTTGAAATTGAGTTGTATGTATTGTTTTAATTGTACACTGTTGTGCCAGTGGGGGACAGCCCCCAAATTGTTTTTTTTGTCAATGCGTCTAATTTTAACCATTTGTTCATCTATTTCTTTATCCCCAATTTCCTGAAAAATTTAGAAGTTGTCTATTTTTACAAAAGGCTTCTAATTTATACCCATTGCATATGATGCTTGTTGATGGTTTAAGATAGATACTGTTTATTATTTTTAGGAAAGGACCTTCTATTCCTATACTTTCTAGTGTTTTCAGTAGGAATGGGTGTTGTATTTTGTCAAAGGCTTTTTCAGCATCTATTGAGATAATCATGCAGTTTTTGTTGGTTTGCTTGTTGATATGGTCAATTATGTGGATGGTTTTCCTAATGTTGAACCATCCTTGCATTCCTGGTATAAATCACACCTGATCATGGTGGATGATCCTCTTGATCACTTGCTGGAGTCTCTTTGCTAATATTCTATTTAAAATGTTTGCATCTATGTTCATTAAGGACATTGGTCTGTAATTTTCTTTCTCTGTTTTTGGTCTACCTGGCTTAGGAATCAGTACCATATTCGTGTCATAAAAGGAATTTGGTAAGACTCCTTCTTTGCTTATAATATCAAATAATTTGTATACTATTAGGATTAATTGTTCTTTGAATGTTTGATAGAATTCACTTGTGAATCCATCAGGCCCTGGGAATTTTTTCTTAGGCAGTTCTTTGATGGCTTCTTCAATTTCTTTTTATGATATTGAATTATTTAAGTATTCTATTTCTTCTGCTGTTAATCTAGGCAATTTATATTTTTGTAAATATTCATCCATATCACCTAGATTTCTAAATTTATTGCCATATAATTGGGCAAAATAGTTTTTAATGATTGTCTTAATTTCCTCTTCATTGAACAGTAGTAAGTAAACCATTTCCCCTTAAACCCTTCCTTTCTGTCTTAGCAACAACTCTAAGACAGGAGGGCAAGGGCTGGGCAATCAGGGTTAAGTGAATTGCCCAGGGTCACGCAGCTGGGATGTGTCTGAGGTCACATTGGAACCCAGAACCTCCCAACAACTCTGCTTTCCATCCAGTTTAACACTCCGCTGACTGAGCGAACCATTTCTGGAGAGTTTTAGTAAAGAGATGAGGGTAGGAAGGGAGGTCGGGGTCAGATGGTGGAAGGCCCTGGGAGTCAGATCTTATAGAGAGGGGCCTGGAAACTGAACTCTAACACATTGTCATTAATATGGCCTTCCATGAAGGTGGAATATTTTAAAGTAAGTGATTAAGTCTGACCTGGGCCTGGGTGCTTCTACACGTTTCAGCTTACGGAGCTGTTAGAAGAGAGATCAGACTCCTGCCAGAGAGTTTTTCCCCGTTCCTTTCCCTCGGTGCCTCAGTTCCCTGAGGGAGGCTCAAACCCACCTACTTCACTTCTTCTCTGTCTGAAAGACGACTCTGGATGTGCCGAGAGCGTGCGGCAGCGATAACTATCACAGTGAAATTTCAGTTCAGTGAGAGCATCCCGGCAGTGCTGCTGAATCCTCAGTCATTGCATTTGCCCAGGATAGAAACTGATCTTCATGTGTTTGAAAGGAAGCGTCTTAAAATAGGTCAACAGACATGCTGGTTATTGACTTCACTGGTGCGAGAAATTAATTTGGCCTCAAAAGTTGAGGCACGTCTAACACTAAAGTGCTGCATCCCACTAGACTGATTTCTGTTGATTGTTGAGCATTAATCAGCTTTCTAAGGCCTTGGAAATTCCCATTTGTCTCCTTTCATTGTTTCAAGGAGCCTCTGAAATCTTTCAGTGTTGTGATTCACACAGCAAATAAGCTACTATTCTACCAGCGACCTGTTCTGCACGTGAGATCCATATGTGTGTTGGGTTTGGTTTGTCAGTCATCATTGTGCTATCAAGCTTCACCCAAGTGTGTGTGTGTGTGTGTGTGTGTGTGTGTGTGTGTGTGCCCGCGCGCACATGTGCAATGGATAGAGAGCCAGGCCTGGATTAGGGAGGACTTGAGTTTAAATCTGGCCTCAGACACTTCCTAGCTGTGTGACCTTGGGAAAGTCACTTAACCCCAGGTGCCTAGTCTTTACCCATCTTCTGCCTTGGAATGGATACTTGGTATTGATTCTAAGACAGAAGGTAAGTGTTAAAAAGAAATAAATAAACATGTAATTGGTGAAATAAATAAATTAAATGGAAAAATATTTTCTGATTTCTAGTAGTCAAGAATTAAGAAACTTGACTTGATCATCTTGTCCTTCTCCCAAAAGTTCAACTTTTGTGCAGTGCGAGAGTTGAGTGGCGTCGCCTAGATTTTAATTTTAGTAGAACCGGGTCAAATCATGGAGACAGAAAAGAATGTTTTGAATAACATGATACAAATATTCTCTCTCCCACTTCTAGATTCCCAACTACTCTGAGAGCATTTCTTTTTCTCCTTCATTTCTATTTAGTCCCGCCATCAGTCGTCGCCATTTATTGTGATTCTGTGCTCTGCAGAGGCCTCTCCTAAGCACCTGGGGGGAACTGCAAAGGAAAGGTTGGTTGAACACGGGCTCTTTTATTTTGGTGGGGGGAGGTTTCCCAGGAGAAGTGCAGTGGCTAAGTGGATATCAGAAAATCCTACCATATCTGAAAACAGAGGAAGGGGATTTCCTCTTTAAAAACATCTTCCCAGAGCATCCCTGTTAGGAAATTTGCAGCATTACAAGATTGTGATATGAGAGGAGAAGAGTGCAAAGGAAGGGAAGGCCATTTATATAATGCCCACAGTGTGCCAGGCTCAGTGGTTAGGGCTTCTTCCAATACCATCTCATTCGATGCCCTTCAGAACAGTGTTTCATAGCTGGTGAAAGACAACAAGAATTTGTGATTTCATTAAGGTGAAACTGCTACCACTAACACTATCTGGTTTTGCATTGTTTAGCATTTCAGCATGTCTGAGACATGCTTAAAGGACACAGAGGTTAAGTGACTTGCACAGGGTCACACAACTAGAAAGCATGAGAGATTGTATTTTGATATCAGATCTTGCCTCTTTGGCTGGTGAAATGCTCACCAGCGAATAATGGAATTGTTCACATTGATTGAGGAAATCTGCAGACACAAGGCCCAGTCCAAGTGAGGTGGTCTTTTATTGAATTATTTTCACCCCTTTGAAATATATTGATTGCTCAAAGAGAGCTTGCTGGGAGTATCCTCAATAGGGCAAATTTGACCATACAGTTAAGCTCCTTTTAAAATATTTATTCGTTAAAAAAAACCCTTACCTTCCATCTTTGAATCAATACTAAATATTGGACTTAAATTGGTTCCAGGGCAGAAGAGCAGTAAGAGCTGGGAAAGGGACTTGCCCAGTCACACAGCCAGGAAGTATCTGGAGCCAAATTTGAACCCAGAACCTCTCATCTCTAGGTCTGGCTCTCAATTCACTAGTTGCCCCTCCCTGTACAGTTCTTACATTGTTTTCACATTGTATTTGTGTAGCTTATGTCTCAAGTGATTATATAATCTAGAGCTGAAAACTAGCTGGTTGCAGGAGCCAGTGAATCTTGCTGCAGATTTTGGGAAATCTCAGTTCTGAGCTCCTGGTAGCTCTTTTGTAGCATGACTGCAGAGAGAGCTGAGATGGGACCTAGTGTGGAGGGAAGGAGACAACCCACTGCTACTTACTCAGGACCTCAGTTCCTTCATCTGTGAAATGGGAGGGTTGCTTAAGATGATCTCAAAGGTCTCTTCCAAGGATAAATTCTCTCATCCTGGGTTGGTCTCTAGGAGGCAGTTCATTTATTTGTTTGTTTGTTTGTTTTTCTTGGTTGCAATAAATCAAGAAGCATTTATTGGGTATTTACCATGTGCCAGGCAATGTCCTGGGCACTAATGTAAGAATTAAAATTAGGCTTGACTCAATATGAGAGTTATAAAAGTGAAATTGTGGTCACTGTTTATAAAATATTAGCCCTCAAGTCAAAAATAACTGTTAGCAGCTTTTATCTTACAACAAGATAGATATTGAGAGTGGGAAATGTAGGAAAGAGACAGAGCCTTGTCTAGCCTACCGCCCTAAGTGCTGCTCTGGTGAAGGCCAGCTCAGCCCCTAGCAGGGGCTCCCTCAGGTCCTGATCTCCATGTGGAAGTCCCAGTGGCATCTTCAGCCAGAAATCCACCAACACAAGCCTCTTCCTTCAGCCCGAGTCACTCACCCAAGTCTCTCCAGAGGAGAAAGCTCCAGCCCAGAACGATTCCAGGAAAAGGTGACTGTCACCAGAGCTCACACTGAAGAGAGTGTCCCACCAGAGCACCAACCAAGAGTGGGTCTTCTCATCGAAGAACCAAGGAAGCCAAGAGTGCATCTTGTCCTTTGGCCTCCCCTTTTATAGTTCTTTTTCCATGTCACTTCCTGTCTCTCCCTCTCTTCACAGGAACCAATCAAAATCTTTCCATTTGCCTCACATTGCCCAGGGGGAGGGGCAGTGCTTGTGGCCTTTGGAGGTGTGAGCTAGTAAGTGACTTTTGAACTCTCCTACCTAGCGACCTACTTGATTTGATTAACTTAAAATAGACGAAGGGAGAGTTCATTCTATCTTCATTCTAGGGATACAAATACAAAAGTTAGACAATTTTTATCATCAGGAATTCAACACTACTGAAACCGAGTATCTCTTGATGTCTAGAAGGCAGTTTAGAGAGAACGCTTGGAGAACTTCAGAGATCCAGGAATAAGGAGCTTTGGGGATTGCTCATTGAGAAAGCATGAAGGAAGGACTTGGATTTTTGTCTGTGGTGTGCATTTGCAGGCAGCCCCTACCCCATGACCTCTGAGTTAAAAGACCACCAAAAGTAGCAAGGGGTGTGTGTGTGCACAAATGGATGGTAGTGGTTGGTTACTTCGACTGTTTCAAGTTTGAGTCTTCATGACCCCATTTGGGGTTTTCTTGGTAGAGCTATTGGAGTGGTTGGCCATTTCCTCCAGCTCATTTGACAGATGAAGAAACTGAGGCAGACAGGGTTAAGTGACTTGTCCAGGGTAATGCAGCTAGTAAGTGTCTGAGGCTGGATTTGAACTCTGGTTTCCCTGACTTCAGGCACCCCATCCACTGTACCCCATTTCTTATTAGCATAGCTGAAGTAACAATAGACGCTTTTGAGCTGTGAACCTGTCTGTGCGTGATGTGAAACTTTGTGAATTTTGTAGTAGAGGAGATACTGTGTAATGTATGCTCCAGTGGTATGTCCTAAAGAAGACAGAGGAACAAATTTTTGCCAGGAATTATGACAATTACTGAGAGCTCCTCCACTCCCAACGTTCCCTTTCACAGGCTCTCATCTCCTATTAAACTGTAAGTTCCTTGATGGAAGAGACTTTTTGGTTTTGTGTCTCCATCACTTACCCCAGTCCTGGTATATGGTAAGTGTTGAATAACTATTTTCATTCATTCATTCCCTCTCGCTTTAAATGTAGTGATCTCCTTTTTGGTCTACTGATTGTGTAAACCTCTTTTATTCTTTCTCTCTAAGGGCAGAAGCAGAATGATGGATCTGGAATTCAGTCCTGTTTGGAGCATGTTTTACTTTTGACTTCATGAGGTATTCACCCATTGCCACGACCAAAAATGGTACCTACTTCACAGAAACATGGTGGTTGATGCTTTGAGTGGGAGGCTGAATTCAAGAATTGATTTCCTCTGGTATTGTCATCTTCTTAGGGAAACTGCCCCTCCTGGGCTGGAGCATGACACATGGAGTTATTGTCGTTTTCTGAGTGTTTCAGTTGATTCCAACAGTTATGAACTGTTTCTTTGCTGGTGTGGGGGAGATGCTAGTATAATCTCTCCAATGATTCAGTTTGCAGCCTGCTTCTCCCAGTGACCCTTGTTCATATCTTCCCATACACCTTCCTGTCAGCCCATCATTCCTGGGGCTTTCTCTCATCTCTTCTTGACACTGTACAACTCAAAGTCCCACGGATTATCACTTTCTCTTATGTGATTGGCCCATCTTTTTCCAGCCATAAATTTTTCTGCTGATCCCTCTGTGGCATGATTCCTCATTTGTAATGTTTCACAGCCTGTTCACCCCTCCCACGAGGCTCTCCTCTGGTTGTTTTTTTTTTTTTTTGGTGATTTTTAACTTAGAATCCCCAGATACTCTAGTCTTCTTTAACTTGTATCTGTATAATAGCACTGGATGAGTATCGATGGTGAAAGAGGGTTTGGGGTTTCAGGTAGAAGCTTGTTTTCATTAAAGCTGTTATTATGAAAAGAACAAGACCATCTCCCCAAAGGTAACCTAGACTGCTCTTCTGTTCAGCTTTGCGCCTCATTCATTGTCCATCTTCAGCGTGTGCCCTGTATATATGTATGTGTTGTGTATATGTATGTGTGGCTATGTCAATATATATTCTGATGGACCAGCATTATGGGCTTTCCACCCCGTTATGTTTCATAATCTGGACAACTATCATTCTTCATCCTCTTGGTTTTTCCTATGGGGATGGTTGGGCTTAATTTGAGAATAATGACAAATCTGGCTTTGGAGATTTCAGGCTTCTGCAGTTGTCTCAGTATCACCCACAAACAAGTTATAGATATAAGACTTCACCATTCACGGAGATTCCTGTGGTATAGTGGAAAGAATGTGGGTTCAGGAGTCAGAGAACCAGCATTCAGTCCTGCCTCTCACCTTGAATGGGAACAAGACCGTGGATGCATCACCTCACTGTTCTGGATTCAGTTTGAGGGGTTTGGGGTTAGCTGGCCTCTGAGGTCCCTTCCAGCAGTTCACTTAGGAGTCTATGATTATCTTTATTTATCTATTTCTCTAATTGTTGAAAATTTTTATTTAATTAATTAATTAATTTAGGATATTTTCCCATGGTTACAAGATACATGTTCTTTCCCTCCCCTCCCTCCATCCCCTTCCCATATCTGTCGAGCAATTCCACTGGGTTTTACATGGGTCATTTATCAAGACCTATTTCCATACTATTGATATTTGCATTAGGATGATAGCTTAGAGTCTTCATCCCCAACCATTTCCCCATCAACCCACATTACCAAGCAGTTGTTTTTCTTCTGTGTTTCTACTCTTGCAGTTCTTCCTCTGAATGTGGGCAGCGTTCTTTTCCATAAATCCCTCAGAGCTGTCCTGGGTCATTACATTGCTGCTAGTACAGAAGTCCATTACATTCGATTTTACCACAGTGTATCAGTCTCTGTGTACAACGTTCTCCTAGATCTGCTCCTTTCACTCTGCATCAATTCCTGTAGGTTGTTCCAGTTCACATGGAATTCCTCCATTTCATTATTCCTTTGAGCACAATAGTATTCCATCTATGATATCTTTAATTTGAACTCTCAGCCTGAAGCTAGGTGGCAAGTGGTTAAAGTGCCAGGCCTGGAGTCAGGGTGACTCATCTTCCTGAGTTAAAATCTGGCTTCAGGCACTTCCTAACTGTGTGATCCTGGGTAAGTCATTTAATCCCATTTGCCTGAGTTTTCTCATCTATTGGATGAGTTGGAGAAGGAAATGGCAGAGCATTGCAGTATCTTTGCCAAGAAAGCCCCAGATTGGTTCCCAAAAAGTCAGACATGACTGAAAGTAACTGAAGGACAACAACAGAATTGTGGCAGGACCTTTGGTGAGCATCCATCTCCTGGCTTTCTGCTGTGCTTGCTATTCATCCTCAGAGGACTGTCAAGCAAAGTGATTTCTTTTGTTGCATTTTTTCAAAAAATAATGTTTGATTTTCACATAAGCATCTTATTTTATAGGCAACAAACAATAAGCCGAATGGGGTCTGGCCTTCTCGGCACTATTAGTTATGTGACTATAAAGTTGTGGCCCCCCGCAAAGCCTTCCTGCTCCCTTGCCATACCTCCAAGGATGCCCTTGGTGCATGTATAATTATTACCCTAAAGAACTTAACAGAAATGGAACAGTCATTGTGGGGGTTGGTAGTTACTGCTATCTCACAGGCAATCTTGTAATATTTTATGAATACAGTTAGATTCCAAATCCCTGCTGCCTTTGGCTTTTCTCTCTGCCCCTGCTTGGTGCGTATTTCAGGCGTCTGCTGACCAATGCCACTTCTAACTCCTTTGATCTCTTCATTACAGCAATTGACTCACATCCATGAAACTTCCTTGGGAAATTGTTAAAATCCATGCCAATCCTATTTCCCAACCACGTCCTAGTTTTCAGCACCAACAGCTCACTTAAATAGCTCGGGCTGGTGTAGCTTTAATTGCTTGCCATCTTTTTTTTCTCATAGTTCTTACAGTTTTATGTGAATTTTGGATCTTTGCTCTGTCATTTAAAATTATTGTGAGCCCTGGGAATCCCCAGGGCTCCCTGCTACAACTTCCCCCAACATCTCCCACTTCCTTTGTGGGAGGTGTCAGAGAAGGAATAAGAGAGAGGCTTTGGGGGCCTTTTTGTGTTCACTCTCAAGCCTGGAGGCTGGCTGATGCTGTCTACCCTGAGTTCTCTCTCTTGGTGCCTTTTCCCCCTTCTATCTACCTCCTAGTTTTTCCCTAGACCTTTCCCTTTCTAATTTAAATAAAACCCAGCTATTTAAGTTGTTTTAAAACTTAAGTTTTAAGTTGTTCTCTGATCTTTTATTTGAGCCTTCCTTTCCCTTCCTCTACCTTCCTCTCTCCTTTCTTCCATCCATCCTTCCTCCCATCTGCCTTCCCTTCTCCCTCTCACAGCTTTAACAATCTGTGATCTGACTGATTTGTGAATGGCACACCAAAAGCAGTTTTCCCCCTCTCTCTGTTAAAATAGCATTTTCATTTTTTGTTATGTTATTTGGTGTGTTCCATGTCCAGGGTCTCCTGATTTTTTTTTAAAAAAAATATATAGGCATGAGACTTCTGAATACTCCACTAGCCTCTCACTTTTCTTAGAAGGTGTTTGGTGTACAAAGACAAAGCCTGCTTGGTGGCTCAGTGGATTGAGAGCCAGGCCCAGAGATGGGAGGTCCTGGGTTCAAATCTGGCCTCAGACACTTCCTAGCTGTGTGACCCTGGGCAAGTCACCTGACCCCTATTGCCTACCCTTACCACTCTTCCAGAATTCCCAGTATTAATTCTAAGACAGAAGGTGAGGGTTTAAAAAAAGCCAAACGTACTCCTGTGCTTGAGGTGCTTACAGATGTAAGGGACGAGTGATGATTTTCCTTATGATTGACATCCTTGTTACTCATTAAAGGATGAGGAGTGGAAAGGGCAGTGACTTAGAGAACTGCCCCCTTGGCACTTACTCCTCAAGCGGCCTTGGAGGAATTACTTAAATCTCTCTGAGACTCGATTTTCTCCCCTGCTAAATAAGAGTCAAATCTGAACCAGCCTTTTGGTTCCCTTCTCCATATAGGACTATGGCCCTACATGTCTTTAAGATTATTCTAGGGGCAGCTAGGTGGCTCAGTGGATAGAGCCAGAGCTGGAGATGGGGGGAGGCCTGGGTTCAAATATGGCCTCAGATGCTTCCTAGCGGTGTGATCTGGGCAAGTCACTTAACCCCAATTACCTAACCCTTACTGCTCTTCTGCTTTAGAACTGACACTTAGTATTAATTCTAAGACACAAGGTCAGGGTTCAACAAATATTCCAAAGGAAAACTTACAGTGACATTAGCCTTAAGTTCGATCTTTATAGTGATATCGCAATTATGTTATAGTTCATTGTAAACAGGGGTTCTGAAACTGAGGTTCCATGGATGGATTTCGGGGGGTCCCTGAACCCGGATGGGGAAAAATGCATCTTTGTTTCCATAGAATTGGTTGGATTCTGTCATCCTATACATTTTATTTTCTGCATTTAAAATCCATCTGGGGTCTCCTAAGACTACCCAAAAAAGGTGGAAGGACCTCCGATTTGGAGTCTCTCAGTGACCTGCTGAATTTTTTCCATCTGTGAGTGGAAATAAGACATTGTTTACCTGAAAGAATCATTTGTTTACAAGATTGAAAAGACCTCCAAAGATCTTCTAAGCAGGACTGTTCCCGAACCCTGCCTCTCTCCTCTCACCCCCAAGCAGGGGTTTATCTGATTAGAAAAAATGACTATTTTTTGTTGCGGAACTATTGAGTGCCCCATGCATCGTGGGGTAATAACTCATAATCCTGCGTATTTCCTGGACTATTACAGTGCATTGAGATTCTCCCATGGAAGGTGTGGGGACTCTTGAAATGAAGCTCTGGCTTACTATAAATAGGGGATGTGAAACCAAAGATAACTTTGGCATGTAGCCCTTCAAATATCCAACTCCTGGAAAGCATGGTTTATGGGGCAAAGAACTGTGGACTGGGTGGGCGTCGGGAGATGTCGATTCTCCTCCCGGCACCATCAGCGACTGCCTTGGTGTCCTTGGACAAGTCCCTTGCCTTCCCTCATGTATGAAATGGAGGCTTGGACTGGCTGATCTCCAAAGTTCCTTTCAGTTCTTTTTTTTAAAACCTCACCATCTGTTTTATAATCAGTACTAAGAATTGGTTCCAAGGCAGAAGAATGATGAGGGCTAGGTAATGGGGGTTATAAGTGACTTGCTGAGGGCCACACAGCTAGGAAGCATCCGAAGGCAGATTTGAACTCAGGACCTTCCATCTCTAGGCCTGGCTCTCTATCTACTAAGCTACCTCACTCTTCCTTCTTTCACTTCTAAAGCTGGTCCAGGATGAAGGTCAGGTGCCAGCTTTCATCTTCCCTGGTCTTCTGTCTCCATAGGGTGTGACCTCCTGTGGAGAAAGCTCAGCCAGCAACCTCACCATGGCCAACGTCCCTTGGCACGAGGAAGTGACACGCTTTGTGGAAGAGCTTGTGGGTCTGCTCCCCCGATACGAAACTGCCTGTGAGCACGAACCCTCCAGTTGTCTCCTGATGGCTCACACCAAGGTAAGGATGGATGGAAAACTCTCTCTTCTCTGACCGCTGCCATTCTTCTACATCAGAGCTATGTGGTGTTCCCCTTCTTGCCCTTTTTCTACAACTCCTCTTGGTGACTTTGCGGACTTCCTTCTAGTGACTTCAAGCCATTCCACGCCTGTCCCCATCATTCCCTCCTTTTTTGAGCCATTACCAGGGTGCCCCAGTGCTTCCCGGGCTTCCTTCTGTAAGAGCTGGAGGCTCAGAAACTTTCCTTGTCGTCACCCCCAGCCCCTGCCTGAAGTGAAGGAGAAAGGCTTGGAGACTGTGAACCATCCAGCCATGAGTGCTTCTACCTGGCAGGAAGACAAACAGAAGCCCTCGTCATATTCTTGGCATTGCTGGTGTGCGCGGTTTTGCCGGACGATTCTATTCTATCTGTTCTATGTCCTCTTTCTTCTATGTGCTCTACCTCTTCCATCCATTCGATTATATCTTTTGTACATGTTCCATCTACACTATGTGATTTACCTCTTCCCTTTATTCTACCTGTTCTGTGTTCTACCTTTTCCATCTACTGTGTCTGTCTCCTATCTGTTCTTTGTGTTTTATCTCATCCTTCTATTCCATGTGCTCTATTTATTGTTATCTATTCTGTGATCTCACTCTCTTCCATTTCTATGTTCTATCTCTTCTTTGGGTTCTTCCTATTCTTTCCATCTATTTTTAGTATGTATATGTTCTATGTGATCTCTGTCCTAACCAGTCTACATGTGGTCTTGTGTCTAATTGATCTTTTCTATGACCTCTGTCTTTCTCATCTATTCTATCTTTTCTGTGTTCTCCATGTTCCATGTGTTCTACCTCTTCAGTCTATTCTGTTATATCTTTTGTAAATGT
>NC_058136.1:76381608-76399729 GCF_016433145.1 Gracilinanus agilis | reverse complement strand
GAAGATAATAAGAAAAATAGGAAAATAAACAACAGGAAGAAATTTTTATTCCCTAAAGAAGCAGGTGGGACCAACAGGGAAAAATAACAATAAACTGTAAGAGTAAAGAGGTTAGAGAGAGGAAATATTCAATACTTAAGTGCATTGAAATCAACTTAAAAAGGAAAGAACAATGGGATCCACTGGGGCAGAGAATTGATTCACACCCTATAGAGAAGTAGAAGGGTAACAAACGGGCTGGTGGGGAGGGAAGCAATACTAGTGAGGGAGAGGGCTTGGGGGAGCAGGGCGTAGATTTAAAGAACAATAAGAGGGGAATAAGAAGGGAGGGGGGAGAAAGGGAAGTACAAGAAGGGAGGGAATTATAGGAACTGATTAAAAACAAAACACTGGTATAGAAGGAAATAGTGAAAGAAGAAAGGGCAGGACAAGGAGAGAGAATAAAAATGTCTGGGAATACACAGTTGATAATTATAACTAGCTATTCATCTCTTTTGTACCTAGTTATTCTATCTGATCTCTTCTATGTATTCTAATTTCTATTCATCTATCTTTTTTCTATGAATTCTGATACGTGTTCTAGTCTATGTATTCTAATCTATACATCTATGAGTTCTATCTGTTCTCTGAGCTCCCTCTTCCATCTCTTCTATGTGTTCTATCTATCCATCTGTTTATTTTGTCTGTTACATCTAGTCTATCTGCTCTGTGAGCTCTCTATATTCCATCTCTACATTCTATCTCTTCTATATGTTATTTTTATTCAATCCTTCTGTTTTTTGTATCTATATGTTCTAGCTGAACTCTCTGTCCTAACAAGTCTACATTTTCTGTGTGGTGTCTAATTTATCTATTCTATGAGCTTTATCTCTTCCATCTATTCTATCTGTTCTATGTCCTCTTTCTTCTATGTGCTCTACCTCTTCCATCCATTCGATTATATCTTTTGTACATGTTCCATCTACACTATGTGATTTACCTCTTCCCTTTATTCTACCTGTTCTGTGTTCTACCTTTTCCATCTATTCAAACTTTTCTAACTACTGTGTCTGTCTCCTATCTGTTCTTTGTGTTTTATCTCATCCATCTATTCCATGTGCTCTATTTATTGTTATCTATTCTGTGAGCTCTCTCTCTTCCATCTCTGTTTTCTATCTCCTCTATGACTTCTTCCTATTCTATCCATCTGTCTTTAGTATCTACATTTATATATGATCTCTCTGTTCTAACCATTCTACATGTTCTATCTACTTTATGTACTCTCTCTGTTCCATGTGCTCTACTTATTCCATCTATTCTCTCAAACTGCTCTTCTACCTTTTGTATCTGTGTTCTATCTGATTTATTGGTTCTTTCTACTCTGAGTGTTATATATTTCATCTCTTCCGTGAGTTTTCTTCCACCTATCTTCTATCATCTATCTTTAGTACCTATATGTTCTATGAGTTCTATCTTTTCCATCTATTCTATGTGTTCTATTTCTTCTATCTGTTCTGTGTTCTATCTATCCTTCCTTTTTAATGTGCTCTACCTTTTCATTCTATTCTAACTTGTTCTAGCTCTTCCTCTCTTTTATATCTAGTTATTCTATTTGATCTCTTCTCTGTGTTCTAATTTCTTGTCGTCTATCTTTTATCTATGTATTCTGATCTGTGTTCGAGTGTATGTATTCTAATCTATATATCTATAAGTTCTATCTGTTCTCTGAGCTCTCTGTCTTTCATCTATTCAGTGTGTTCTACATGTAGTATCTCTCCATCTTTATAGTCTGCTTGTTCCATCTCGTCTATCTGATTTGTGAGCTCACTCTCTTCCATTTCTATGTTCTATCTCTTCTTTGGGTTCTTCCTATTCTTTCCATCTATTTTTAGTATGTATATGTTCTATGTGATCTCTCTGTCCTAACCAGTCTACATGTGGTCTTGTGTCTAATTGATCTGTTCTATGACCTCTGTCTTTCCCATCTATTCTATCTGTTCTGTGTTCTCCATGTTCTATGTGTTCTACCTCTTCAGTCTATTCTGTTATAACTTTTGTAAATGTTCTATATGTATCCATTCTACAAGTTATATCTATTCTATGTGTTTTATCTCTTCCATTTATTCTACCTGTTCTATTTTCTGCCTCTTCTATCCTAACTTTGTTCTATCTTTGGGTCTGTGTTCTATCTATTCTTTGAGTTATATCTCTATCTATTCCACATGCTCCATCTATTGTCATCTCTTCTGTGAGCTCACTCTCTTCCATCTCTGTGTTCTATCTCTTCTACGTGTTGTTCCTATTATATCCATCTGTTTTTAGAATCAATATTTCTATCTGATCTCTCTGTTCTAACTATTCTACATGTTCTATCTATTCCATGTGCTCTACATATTCCATCAATTCTCTATAACTATTCATCTTCCTTTTGTATCTGTGTTCTATCTGATTTATGGGTTCTTTCTACTCTGTGTGTTACCTATTCTATCTGTTCTGTGAGCTCTCTTCCATCTGTGTTCTATCATCTATGTTTAGTATCTATATGTTCTATGAGCTCTATCTTTTCCATCTATTCTATGTGTTCTATTTCTTTTATCTGTCTGTGTTCTATCTAACCTTTCTTTTTAATGTTCTCTATCTCTTCATTCTATTCTAACTTGTTCTAGCTATTCATCCCTTTTGTTATCTAGTTGTTCTATCTGATCTCTTCTATGTATTCTAAATTCTATTCATCTGTCTTTTTATCTATGTATTCTGCTCTGAGTTCTACTCTATGTATTCTAATCTATACATCTATGTGTTCTATCAGTTCTCTGAGTCCTCTCTCTTCCATCTATTTTATGTGTTCTATGTGTACTAGCTATCCATCTTCATGTTGTTTGTTCTATCTAGTCTATTTGATTTTTGAGCTCATTCTCTTCCATCTCTGTGTTCTATCTCTTCTATGGGTTCTTGCTATTCTTTCCATCTATTTTTAGTATCTATATGTTCTATGTGACCTCTCTGTCCTAACCAGTTTATATTTTCTACGTTTTGTCTGATTTATCTGTTCTATGAGCCCTATCTATTCCATCTATTCTATCTGTTCTGTGTTCTCTTTCTTTTATGTGTTCTACCTCTTTCATCCATTATATTTTTTTGTATGTGTTGTATTCTCCGGGTTCTATCTCTACATTCTACATGTTCAAAATATTCTATGTGGTTTACCTGTTCCCTTTATTCTACCTGTTCTGTGTTCTCCCTCTTCCATCTATTCAAACTTTTCTAACAAGTGTGTCTGTCTCCTATCTGTTCTTTGTGTTCTATCTCATCTATTCTATGTGCTCTATCTATTGTTATCTATTCTGTGAGCTTACTCTCTTCCATCTCTGTGTTCTATCTCTTCTATGATTTTTTCTTATTCTATCCATCTGTCTTTAGTATCTATTTTTCTATCTGATCTCTCTGTTCTAACCATTCTACATGTTCTATTTTATGGGCCTGATGGATACACAAGTGAATTCTATCAGATATTCAGAGAACAATTAATCCCAATACTATACAAATTATTTCATATAATAAGCAAAGAAGGAGTCCTACCAAATTCCTTTTATGACACAAATATGGTACTGATTCCTAAGCCAGGTAGATCAAAAATAGAGAAAGAAAACTACAGACCAATCTCCCTAATGAACACAGATGCAAAAATCCTAAATAGAATATTAGCAAATAGACTCCACCAAGCAATCAAGAAGATCATCCACCATGATCAGGTGGGATTTATACCAGGAATGCAAGGATGGTTCAACATTAGGAAAACCATCCACATAATTGATCATATCAACAATCTAACCAACAAAAATCGCATGATTATCTCAATAGATGCTGAAAAAGCCTTTGACAAAATACAGCATCCATTCCTATTGAAAACACTGAAAAGTATAGGAATAGAAGGACCTTTCCTAAAAATAATAAACAGTATATACCTAAAACCATCAACAAGCATCATATGTAATAGGGATAAATTAGAAGCCTTCCCAATAAGATCAGGAGTGAAACAAGGATGCCCATTATCACCTCTATTATTCAGCATAGTACTAGAAACACTAGCAGTAGCAATTAGAGAAGAAAAAGAAATTGAAGGTAGCAAAATAGGCAATGAGGAGACTAAGCTATGACTCTTTACAGATGATATGATGATCTACTTAAAAAATCCTAGAGAATCAACTATGAAGCTTGTAGAAATAATCAACAACTTTAGCAGAGTTGCAGGATACAAAATAAATGCACATAAATCATCAGCATTTCTATATATTTTCAACACATTAGAGCAGCAAGAGGTAGAGAAACACCATTTAAAATCACCCTAGACAATATAAAACACTTAGGAATCTATCTACCAAAACAAACACAGGAATTATATGAAAACAACTACAAAACACTTTCCAAACAATTAAAACTAGATCTAAACAATTAGAAAACAATTGATTGCTCATGGGTAGGACGAGCTAACATAATAAAAATGACAATTCTACCCAAATTAATTTATCTATTTAGCGCCATACCTATTAAAATGCCAAAAAACTTCTTTACTGAATTAGGAAAAACTATAACAAATTTCATATGGAATAACAAAAGATCAAGAATATCAAGGGAAATAATGAAAAAAATGTGAAGGAAGGGGGCCTAGCAGTACCAGATATTAAAGTATATTATAAAGCAACAGTCATCAAAACAATATGGTACTGGCTAAGAGACAGAAGGGAGGATCAGTGGAATAGACTTGGGGTAAATGACATCAGCAAGACAGTGTATGATAAACCCAAAGAGCCCAACTTTTGGGACATGAATCCACTATTTTGACAAAAACTGCTGGGAAATTTGGAAAACAATATGGGAGAGATTAGGTTTAGATCAACATCTCACAGCCTATATCAAGATAAATTCAGAATGGGTGAATGAGTTGAATATAAAGAGGGAAACTATAAATAAGTTAAGTGAACACAAAATAGTATACTTGTCAGATCTCTGGGAAAGGAAAGACTTTAAAACCAAGCAAGAGTTAGAGAAAATTACAAAATGTAAATTAAATGGTTTTGATTATATTAAACTAAAAAGCTTTTGTACAAACAAAAACAATGTAGTCAAAATCAGAAGGGAAACAACAAATTGGGAAAAAAATCTTTGTAACGAAAAAGTCTGACAGGGGTCTAATTACTCAAATACACAAGGAGTTAAATCAATTGTATAAAAAAATCAAGCCATTCCCCAATTGATAAATGGGCAAGAGACATGAATAGGCAATTTTAAGGTAAAGAAATCAAAAGTATCAATAAGCACATGAGAAAGTGTCCTAAATCTCTAATAATTAGAGAAATGCAAATCAAAACAACTCTGAGGTATCACCTCACACCTAGCAGATTGGCTAAAATGAAAGAAGGGGAGAGTAATGAATGCTGGAGGGGATGTGGCAAAATTGGGACATTAATGCATTGCTGGTGGAGCTGTGAACTGATCCAGCCATTCTGGCTGGCAATTTGGAATCATGCTCAAAGGGCTATAAAAGAATGCCTGCCCTTTGATCCAGCCATACACCATTGTTGGGTTTGTACCCCAAAGAGATCATAAATAAACAGACTTACACGAAAATATTTATAGCTGCGCTTTTTGTGGTGGCAAAAAACTGTCCTTCAATTGGGGAATGGCTGAACAAACTGTGGTATATGCTGGTGATGGAATACTATTATGCTAAAAGGAATACTAAACTGGAGGAGTTCCAGGTGAACTGGAGAGACCTCCAGGAACTGATGCAGAGTGAAAGGAGCAGAGCCAGAAGAACATTGTACACAGAGACTGATATACTATAGTAAAATCGAATGCAATGGACTTCTGTATCAGCAGCAATGCAATAACCCAGGACAATTCTGAGGGATTTATGGTAAAGAACGCTGCCCACATTCAGAGGAAGGACTGCAGGAGAGGAAACATATAAGAAAAACAACTGCTTGAACGCATGGGTTGGGGTGGACATGATTGGGGATGTAGACTTGAAACTACCACACCAATGCAACTATCAACAATTTGGAAATAGGTCTTGATCAAGGACACATGACAAAACCAGTAGAAATGTGCAGCAGCCATGGGTGGGGCGAGTGAGGGGGGTGAAGGGGAAAGTAGGAGCATGAATCATGTAGCCATGTTAAAAATCAATATTAACAAATGTTTAAATTAAAAAAAACTGTTTTCATTTTTCAATAGCATAAGCTAAGCTGTCCATTTGCCTAGTCTATAAATGTGTACTGTTAGAGGAAAATAGGATTTAAGAGTAGGAAGCAGATTTAGCCAGGTAGGCTGACAGGAACTTGAACATTCCAAACCTGGAATGCAGCAGAGGAACATACTCACAGAGGACTCTCTCTAATGGCAGTTGGTTTGGAGGAGTTGGAGTTATAGCCACTGAAAAAAGAGCCTGTGGATTTTGTAGTTATCTCTGTTCTTTGGTAAGGATCTGCACGATCATCATATCATCTATCAAGTTCAAGTTCAGGCTGAGATTAGCTGTCTTGTATGGTAAACATACAAGATACATCTTTCTCCCTGACTTCCTAGTGGATTTACTTGGCTATTTACCTGTGTTCCTGGTACAAGCTGATACATCTGATCAACAGCCCAAGGACATCTTCATGAGAAACACTTTTCCCTTGTGTCCTGGCTGCCTGCTATAGTATTAGTGTATTGATTCCCAGACCTCCAGCCAGCCCTGAGTTTATCCCATAACTTTTTTTTTAAACCCTTGTACTTTGGTGTATTGTCTCATAGGTGGAAGATTGGTAAGGGTGGGCAATGGGGGTCAAGTGACTTGCCCAGGGTCACACAGCTGGGAAGTGGCTGAGGTCGGGTTTGAACCTAGGACCTCCTGTCTCTAGGCCTGACTCTCACTCCACTGAGCTACCCAGCTGCCCTATCCCATAACTTTTAAGTGTAGCTTGACCCTCTACCACATCAACTTCCCTCAATTTACAACATTAAACTGCTTTTACCTACTTCCTGTTGCCTTCCTTAACATCCAGGATAGGACCCACAAAAAAGAATAACCTTCCTCTTTGGTTTTCCCTGGTTTGGTGGTGACTGGTAACTGCCAACTGTCATATTACCAACTAGTGGGGTTCACCTAATTCCCACATCCCTTGTGCAGGCCCAAGGTTACCCTGTTTCATTCCTGTCACTTATGGGTGTGTGGGTGTACCCTAATTGTGATTATCACCCTGTGTAACCAGTTACCTATTTCAGTTTGGCATCCTTAGGTAGCTTGGGTAAGAGAGATAAGCAGGAAGTTGCTTCTTGAGTGGCTAGAAGCACACTGGAAATCAGCTCTGAGTAGAACATTCTATTCAGCTCCTCAGTGGTAAGTTGAGAACTGAAGATTGCAAACCAATCAGGACAGTCTTCTCCCTTCATTGAGTCATTGAGAAAACCTCTGCTGAGTTCTCAAACTACTACTGGTCACTATAAAGCTTCAGAGAAGGTGTTTTTAACCTTTCTTTTTTGCTTTTTGGTGTTTTCCCCTCCTGTATCTTGGTTTTATTGGTAATATTGTTAAAGTCTTGCTGTATACATTGTATATTTGTTTGTATCTTATATACATTGTTTATTGGCCAATACATTGTGGATTATAGTAATAACACCACTGTACTAGCACCTAGTCTATTTGTTGTAAAGATATTGACCAGGGTAATTATGGAGGATATAATTCATTACTGTATGTACTATTTGGGCATATAATATTGTGAATTCCGTATTTACGGTTTAAATGTGTTTTTCTGGATGTTGAAATGGCACAGCCTACATGGGAAATCACGGAATTGGATATTATAACACACATGCCTGTTGTGTTGTTGTATACTTATATAGTTTATAGAATACGATGGGTATTCTTTTCTATGAGTTACACGGTTAAGGTGATAATTATCTGATTTTATAAGGATTCGGAGGTGAAGTTAATGTTGAGGTTGTTGCCAATACAAATGCAAAATATGGAATTGTATATACAAAACCACATGATTTTGGATGAGCACAGTGTAAATCTAATGAAATACCTGACGTGGCAAGTAGTGAAACTAAAGTGGAACAGGAAAATGAAGCCCAAGAGAAAGATAACATGCCAATTTATATTTTTCCCTTGCGTGATCTTACAGTGGTTAGGGATGATGGGATTTTCCATGTAAAGCAACAAACAAGGTTTAAGGCAGAGGACATCGACTCCATTAAGAAGAAAGTTTCAAAATTCTATGATGAAATTGTCCCAATATACTAGTATTCGTAACTTCCTTTAAACATTTATTAATATTCATTTTTAACATGGTTACATGATTCATGCTCCTCCCTTCCCCTTCGCCCCTCGCAATCCCCCCACCCATGGCTGATGCACATTTCCACTGGTTTTGTCATGTGTCCTTGATCAAGACCAGTTTCCAAATTGTTGGTAGTTGCATTGGTGTGGTAGTTTCGAATCCACACCCTCAATCATGTCCACCCGACCCATGCGTTCAAGCTGTTGCTTTTCTTAGATGTTTCCTCACCTGCAGTCCTTCCTCTGAATGTGGGTAGCGTTCTTTACCATAAATCCCTCAGAATTGTCCTGGGTCACTGTATTGCTGCTGGTACAGAGGTCTATTACATTCAATTTTACCATAGTATATCAGTCTTTGTGTACAATGTTCTTCTGGCTCTGCTCCTTTTGCTCTGCATCTGTTCCCGGAGGTCTCTCCAGTTCACCTGGAACTCCAGTTTATTATTCCTTTTAGCACAGTAGTATTCCATCACCCGCATATACCACAGTTTGTTCAGCCATTCCCCAATTGAAGGACATACCCTCCTTTTCCAATTTGTTGCCACCACAAAAAGCATGGCTATAAATATTTTCATACAAGTCTGTTTATCTATGATCTCTTTGGGGTACAAACCCAGCAATGGTATGGCTGGTTCAAAGGGCAGGCATTCTTTTATAGCCCTTGGAGCATGATTCCAAATTGCCAGCCAGAATGGCTGGATCAGTTCACAGCTCCACCAGCAATGCATTAATGTCCCAATTTTGCCACATCCCCTCCAACATTCATTACTCTCCCCTTCTTTCATTTTAGCCAATCTGCTAGGTGTGAGGTGATACCTCAGAGTTGTTTTGATTTGCATTTCTCTAATTTTTAGACATTTGGAACACTTTCTCATGTGCTTATTGATACTTTTGATTTCCCCTCTGATTTTGACTACATTGTTTTTGTTTCTATTTGGTACTGCTAGGCCCCCTTCCTTCACATTTTTTTTATTATTTCCCTTGATATTCTTGATCTTTTGTTATTCCAAATGAAATTTGTTATAGTTTTTTCTAATCCAGTAAAGAAGTTTTTGGTAGTTTGATAGGTATGGTGCTAAATAGGTAAATTAATTTGGTTATACTGGTCATTTTTATTATGTTAGCTTGTCCTACCCAGAGATCTGACAAGTATACTATTTTATGTTCACTTAATTTACTTACAGTTTCCTTCTTTATATTCAAGCTTTCACCCATTCTGAATTTATCTTAGTGTAGGGTGTGAGATGCTGATCTGAACCTAATCTCTCCCATATTGTTTTCCAAATTTCCCAGCAGTTTTTGTCAAATAGTGGATTTTTATCCCCAAAGTTGGGCTCTTTGGGTTTATCATACACTGTCTTGCTGACGTCACTTACCCCAAGTCTATTCCACTGATCCTCCCTTCTGTCTCTTAGCCAGTACCATATTGTTTTGATGACTGCTGCTTTAGAGTATAGCTTAATATCTGGTACTGCTAAGCCTCCTTCCTTCACATTTTTTTTCATTACTTCCCTTGATATTCTTGACCTTTTGTTCTTCCAAATAAACTTTGTTATAGTTTATTCTAATTCAGTGAAAAAATTTTTTGGTAGTTTGATAGGTATGGTGCTAAATAAGTAAATTAATTTGGGTAGAATGGTCATTTTTATTATGTTAGCTTGTCATACCCATGAGCACTCAATGTTGTTCCAATTGTTTAGATCTACTTTTAATTGTTTGGAAAGTGTTTTGTAGTTATATTCGTATATTTCCTGTATTTGTTTTTTAGATAGAGTCCTAAGTACTTTATACTGTCTAGGGTGATTTTAAATGGTGTTTCTCTTTCTATCTCTTGCTGCTGTGATGTATTGGAAATATATAGAAATGCTTCAAATGAGAAAAAAAGGCAGGGGTGGCTATCATGAGCTCTGACAGAGCCAAAGTAAAAATAGATAAGGTTAAAAGAGGTAGGGAAGGTAACTACATTCTAATAAAAGGCAGTATAAACAATAAAGAAATATCAGTACTCAATATGTATGCACCAAATGGTATGGCTTCCAAATTTCTAAAGGAGAAGCTAGTGGAGCTCAAGGATGAAATAGATAGCAAAACCATACTTGTGGAGCACCTCAACCTTCCCCAATCAGATCTAGATAAATGAAACCAAAAAATAAATAAGAAAGAGATAAGAGAGGTGAATGAAAGCCTAGAAAAATTAGAGTTAATAGATATATGGAGAAAAATAAATAGGGACAAAAAGGAACACACCTTCTTTTCAGCAGCACATGATACATTCACAAAGCCAGACCATGAATTAGGGCATAGAAACATGGCAAACAAATGAAAAGAGCAGAAATAATAAACTCAACCTCATCAGATCATAATGCAGTAAAAATAGTTATTAGTAAGAATACATGGAGAAGAAAACCAAAAACTAATTGGAAATTAAATAATATGATTCTACAAAATAATTTAGTGACAGAACAAATCACAGAAACAATAATTTCATTGAAGACAATGACAATGATGAGACATTTTACCCAAACCTATGGGATGCAGCCAAAGAAGTTCTAATGGGAAAATTTATATCACTGAGTGCATATATTAACAAATTAAGGAGGGCAGAGATTAATGAATTGGGCATGCAACTTAAAAAACTAGAAAATGACCAAATTAAAAATCCTCAGATGAAAACTAAATTAGAAATACTAAAAAATCAAAGGAGAAATTCATAAAATCGAATGTAAAAGAACTATTGAATTAATCAATAAGACTAGAAGCTGGTATTTTGAAAAAACATAAAATAGACAAAGTACTGGTGAATCTAATAAAAAAGGAAAGAAGAAAACCAAATTAATAGTATGAAAGATGAAAATGGAGACCTCACCTCTAATGAAGAGGAAATTAGGCAATCATTAAAAACTCTTTTGCCCAATTATATGGCAATAAATTTAGCAATCTAGGAGATATGGGTGAATATTTACAAAAATATAAATTGCCTAGATTAACAGCAGAAGAAATAGAATACTTAAGAAGTAATCCAATATCAGAAAAAGAAATTGAATAAGACACCAAAGATCTCCCTAAGAAAAAATCCCTAGGGCCTAATGGATTCACAAATGAATTCTATCAAACATTCAAAGAACAGTTAATCCCAATACTATACAAATTATTTGATATAATAACCAAAGAAGGAGTCTTACCAAATTCCTTTTATGGCACAAATATGATACTGATTCCTAAGCCAGGTAGATCAAAAACAGAGAAAGAAAATTACAGACCAGTCTCTTTAATGAACATAGATGCAAAAATCTTAAACAGAATACTAGCAAAAAGACTCCAGCAAGTGATCAAGAGGATTATCCATCATGACTAGGTGAGATTTATACCAGGAATGCAAGGATGGTTCAACATTAGGAAAACCATCCACATAATTGACCATATCAACAAGCAAACCAACAAAAACCACATGATTATCTCAACAGATGCTGAAAAAGTTTTTGCCAAAAATATAACACCCATTCCTACTAAAAACACTAGAAAGTATAGGAATAGAAAGTCCTTTCATGATAATAATAAACAGTATATCTCTTAAGCCATCAACAAGCATCATATGCAATGTGGATAAATTAGAAGCTTTTCCAATAAGATCAGGTGTGAAACAAGGATGCCCATTATCACCTCTATTATTTAACAATGTACTAAAAACACTAGCAGTAGCAATTAGAGAAGAAAAAGAAATTGAAGGTATTAAAATAGGCAATGAGGAGACTAAGCTATCACTCTATGCAGATGATATGATGGTCTACTTAAAAAATCCTAGAGAATCAAGTAAAAAGCTACTAGAAATAAACAATTTAGTTCTGCTTTTATTAAAGGGAGCCTTATTATGGCCATCCATACAAGTAGCCACTCTCTGTTTTGATGGATCAGGACTTGCCTAAGCTACCATTTACTAAAGTGTTCTGGTCCCTATTTGGGGGGCCTGAGAACCTACTAAACATGCTGTTGTTACAGAAGACCCTGTTTTCATTATTTCTTTGTGTGTTGGGGTCCAGAGATTTCTAACAAAGGCATTCTTAAGGGAAAGAAGGACTCATAATAGGTTGACAAGAACTCTGCCTTGTGATGTAATCATCTTTGCCCAGCTTTGGAGCATATCTTGTACCTAAGACCTCAGGCAGCTGCCAGCACAGCATCACAGATCTGTAAACAGAAACACACTGATCTCATTCTCCCTTTGATCTCTGTATCTACTGACAGCCCCTAGACGCATTTCCCAAGGGGCAGAGAAAATGACAATTCAGAAAAAAAAATGTTGGAGGCCAAATCTGACCAATGGTTGTTCCTCATCGTATTGCTATGTGAAAGAGCAATGTTTGATGTATAAGACAACCACACCAACCATTGGGCCCTTCTTTTCCTGTTCTTTTAATCAAGAACCTTGACCTTAAAATAAATGTACAACGTGCTTGGCTCCTAAGCACCTAACCATGAAAAGAGGCTTCTTACTCTTGCCTGTAGAGTTACTATTTCTCAATTACTAGACCCTCTCTTTGTCAACTCTCAGCTGATTCCACTTGGAGGGCAAGTTTCTTGCTTCTGAACAAACGCCCACATCTGAGGGGCAAGTCCCTATCCATCTCCATGTCTTTGGAACACTAGTGTCAAAGACATGACTTGTACCCTTAAATTGATCCAGTGCTAAGTAGATCATTGGTGGGTGTGGGGACCCATGTGTCCTCATTGACTCAACAACAGATGGTTGTTCTCTTTTCAAACTTTATCACACGGGCCAACATAAATAGGAAAAACCAAAACCAAGAACCTTCCCCAAGGATGCTCACAGTACAGTACACATAATCTCATTGGGGAAAGCCATCCAGGAAAGCAGCTTCCCTGGAACCACAGAGGTTTGGCCAGGATATGCAAAGATGAATTTTCACTTGGCTATCTTGCTCTTCCTTCTGCTAATAAACTCTGTTCTGTGGCTACAATATAAGAGATATAAGAAATAACAATAATGAAGAGAACAGAGAAACATGAAAGACTCTCTGAACTGATCCAGAGTGAAGTAAGGAGAACAAGGGATGGCGAGGGGAAGCAAAGTAAATAACAATAAGAACAAAATGATTAAAACTGAATGCTCTAAAATTATAATGACCAAGCTTGGCCTCAAAGATGAGATATGAGGTGTGTGTGTGTGTGTGTGTGTGTGTGTGTGTGTGTGTGTGTGTGTGAGAGAGAGAGAGAGAGAGAGAGAGAGAGAGAGAGAGAGAGAGAGAGAGAGAGAATGAGAATCACTTGCATAGCAGGAAGGCCACTGGCAAACAAGAACATTTTATGAGGGTAGCAACTACAGTTACTATAATTTGGGGCCAATATGAAATGATTTAAACAAGAAAAAAGCTCCACATTATTAGATATTGTGTATTACATACATGTGAGGGATGTGTTTTTACAGAAGCTAGAAATTAGGCTGTGAGCTTGATTAAGGGCAGAAGAACTGTGTCTTCTTTGAACTTTGCATCACCTCCACTGTCCACAATGTTCTGCACATAGTAGGTGCTTAATCTAAGTATGTTGAATGGATGCTATAATTTTGCATTTGCAGATTATTTAAAAGAAGAAAATGCAGAATTCATTCATTCCACATTTTACACCTAGAAGGCATGGTGATGGGGTTAGAGCTAATAAAGCTAAAATGCAAGGTGTCCCAAAAACCTTGGTGCATCTAGAGAAGGAATTTTTGGAGCCAGATGGCTACAGATCAAAGCAGACTGTCTTCCACATCCGTGTATTTATGGTTTTATTTGAGAGTTTTGGTTTGGTATGAGTGTGCTGCTACAACAATCACCACTATGGAACCGTGTTTTTCATGATAATACATGTAGGGCCCAAATCAAATTGTTTACCATCTCTGAGTGGGGGAGGGAAGGGAGGGAGAAAGATTGTTTTGATTTTGGAATTTTGGAAAATATATGTGGAAAATCATTATTATATGTAATTGGGAAAATCAAATATTTTTGATTTAAAAACAAAAACCTTGGTGCAGTGTTTAGTGGCTTGAATAGCTTAAGAGGGCAACAACTAGAATTCAAAATTGCACTACGACTTTTGGGCCTTCAAAGCCTTTAATGACGTCAAAGGGGGTGTGGTAATAAATTATAAAAAAGGTAATTCTCTGATAGGGCATAGGGGAAGTGCAGATAAAATACTCTAGGTAAAATTGAGGAAGGATAAAACATTTACAGTTGGGTGTGGGAGGGCAGGGTCTTGATCAGGGAAGTTTGCCATGAAGGAGATCTTTACCTTGGGCCTTTATGGAAGACAAAGCTTATGAAAGGTGGAGAAAAGGAGGGGAGAGCATTCCTGGTATGGAACAGAACAGGTCCAATTCTATGGTAATGGGAGATGACATGTTAACTTCTAAGAACAATTCGAGTTCTCTTTAAAAACAACTAATTAATTAAGAATATTTTTCCATGGTTCCATGGTTCCATGGTTCAAGTTTTTTCCCTCTCTCTTCCCTCCCCTCTCCTGGAGCTGACTAGCAATTCCACTGGGTTATACATGTATAAGTGTTCAATACATATTTCAATTTTATTAATATTTGCAATAGAGTGATCAGTTAAAGTCAACATCCCCAGTCATATACCCATTAAACCATATGATGAATCCTATGTTTTTCTTCTGGGTTTCTACTCCCACAGTTCTTTCTCTGGATGTGGAGAAGGTTCTTTCTCATAAATCCCTCCGGATCAGAACAATTCAATTTCCTTAGAAGGTAGAGTCCACTGAAGGGTAGTGTTGGGAGATAAGATAACAAGGGTAGATTTGTAAACCTGGTTATGAAGGACCCTAAATGTCTCAAGAATTAATATTTTTATCCTATGGTTGCTAGAGAGCCACTGAAAATGCTTGAGCACGAGAGTGATAGAATGAGAATCATCTCAAAAAAATCATAACATTATAGATTAAGAGTTGGATGAGGGGCAGCTGGGTAGCTCAGTGGATTGAGAGTCAGGCCTAGAGACAGGAGGTCCGAGGTTCAAATCCGGCCTCAGACACTTCCCAGCTGTGTGACCCTGGGCAAGTCACTTGACCCCCATTGCCCACCCTTACCAATCTTCCACCTATAAGTCAATACACAGAAGTTAAGGGTTTAAAAATTAAAAAAAAATGAGTTGGATGACACTAGTGGTCATAGTCATAGATTTAGAACTGGAAATAGCCTCTGAGAACCTTCTCATTTGACACATGAGGAAACAGGCACAAAGAGTAACTTGAATGCCTTGCTCAGACTTGCTCACTGTCACATAGCCAGGAAATGTTTGAGGCAGGATTTGAACCAAAGTATTCCTGATTTCAGATCAAATGTCCAAAGTCATCAGACCCAGCCCCTTATTTTACATATGAGGAAAGTTAGATGGTTATGTGACTTACCATTGGTCACATATCCAGTATCAGAGATGGGATACTTGGTCTTCTTGATATCAAGTCCAATATACTTTGTTGCCTCTCATTTGAGATAGAGTGCATTACCTTCTGTGGTCACCACTACTTACTTGTTTAGCCATTTTTTTAGTCTTAACCAATTATTCATGACCCCATCTGGGGCTTTCATGGTAAAGATTCTAGAGTAATTTACCATTTCCTTCTCTAACTCATTTGACAGATGAGTAAACTGAGGCAAACAGGCTTAAGTGACTTTCCCAGGGTCACACAGCTAATAAGAAACAGAGGCCTGATTTGAACTAATGAAGATGAGTCTTCCTGACTCAGGGCCTAGTGCTCTGTGAATTATGGCCAGGACTAGCTCCCTGATGACCACTACATTGAACTCCAAAAGAGTTGCAGAGTTAGAAGGGTCATTAGAGGTCTGATGCTCTGTTGACAATTTTTACCAGTCTATGATATTTTTTATTTCCAAAGATCCCTTTTTCTTTTTCCCCTTTATATATATTTTTTCCTTCTTACTTTTATTCTTTCTCTTTCTTTCATTCTTTTTACTCTTTCTTTCTTCCTTCCCTCTATATAGTAGGAAAATCTTGAACCCCTCAAACTACATTACCCAAACTTCCTTTTTGTATTACCCACAATTCCTTTAGCCTTGCATATACCTGCCTGCTAAGTGGTCTGTATTAAATTGGGGTTTGCTGTGCCACGCCCCCTTTCTTGCACGTGAATGGAGTGCTGACCTGTCCTGGTGGGCGGAGCCTCTCTTCCATGTGAGGTGAGTGGGAAAGGCTCCCCGGGCCTCTCTAGCACTCTAACTTAATATTATTAAATCCTTATAAATATCCTAACTTGGAGGCATTGAATATTAATTTTAAAACCTACAATTGGCGACTCACGAAGGATCCCAGAACCTCACCTCAGATCCCCGCGGAACTAGTTTCCCAGCTCGCCCACCAAGCCTCCAGCAGGCTCTCCCGGAGCTTCCCGCTTCTGCTGGGGCCACCCCACGCTCTGCCGCTTTCAAGAGATGGAAGGCATAGAGCATTCAGAATGTTTAGAACACATAGATGTAAAGGTCAAACAAATATAATGTAAAACAGAATAGATGAAAAGATAGAGAACAGAGAGAACACACAGAAAAGGACAGATACATGGATTGTTAGAAAAAATAGAACACAGAATGGAGAAAACACAAAGTCAAGATTGACATAGAACAGATAGAACACAGAACACAATAGATGGAACAGACAGGACATAAATGATAGCTAAAAATGGAATACAAAGTGTGGAGATCTCTTTATCATCTCAGATAATCTGATAAGGACAGTTCAGTTGATAAAGAAGTAAAGAACATGGAAGATCTTTTCCTCAGCTCATGCTTCCAGCTCTGGCTCCAGGAGCATGGAGTTTATTATATACTATTTTCACACAAAGAACACAAAGAAAAACTTTATAGCTGATAGAGGTTACAAATCATACAAAAGAAAATCCTTGGAGGCTTCAAAGTAAAGATAGAACAGGGTCTAAGGCCGAATTCTAGCCGCCTGGATGTCAGCAAACAAATTCTGAGAATTGTAAATATATTCTATAGATATCATAAATGAATTAAGTCTTGTATTTTTATCGGGAGGACTGCACATGGTTGGATAAAGTTTTGTCTATCTCTGACCTTGGCTGACTTAGGAATATTCTTAGAGTTTAGGGATCTTAATTTTCTTGTAGAGAAATTATTAACCCAGTAAGTGCTGGTTTGTTTAAAGCTTTCCAATGGGACTCATGATGTTATTAAGAAAAGGTGTGGATCTGAAAAAGAGTCAAAAGAGGAATCTCATTCATCTATTTAAGACTCTGTTCCTCTTATTGGCCTGCCACAACAAAGAACAGATAGAACACATAGAATGAAAAGAATAAACATATAAAATAGAATACTTAGTATGGATAGGAAACAGAGGTAAGATAGAACATATAGATGCAAATGATAGATGGATAGAAAAGTTAGAGTAGATGGAAGAGGAAGAGCAAATAGAACAGAAAGAATGCATAGAAAAAAACTAAAGAATAGATAGAACACATGGAACCTAGAAGAGATAGAACATTCATGGATAGAACACAGAGATACAGAAATAAATGAATAGATGGAAAAGGTAGAGCATGGAGAAAAATAGAACATATTACAGAGAGAATAGATGAAGAGGTGGAGTCATAGAAGAGATAAAAGACACTGAATGGATAGAACATATGGAATGGATAGATAGAACACATAGAATAGATAGAACATTAGAATACATATTCAAAAATAGATGGATAGAACAAAGAACTCATAAAACAGAAGAGATGGAAGAGAGAAAGCTCATAGAACAGATAGAACACATA
>NC_058136.1:76365699-76381108 GCF_016433145.1 Gracilinanus agilis | reverse complement strand
TGTGCCAGGCACTGTGCTGTGTGTGTGTGTGTGTGTGTGTGTGTGTGTGTGTGTTTCTCAATGACTTACTCTATACATAACGCTAGTGCTCGTTCAGCCCAGGAGCCACTGACAAAATATTATGTCCATCATGGTTTCCCACTGGTAGCCCATCCTGTGCTTGTCAGGTGACTCTGTGTGTCTGCTAGACCCTCACACACAAGAACTTCTCTTCTCTTGGAAGCCAACTTCCTCCAAACCAAGCAATCACATGTAGAGGCTGTCACCAAACAGAGTCAGTTATGCTGGATTCACAAACGTATTCTTCTTGTGTCCGTGAGGTCTTGAAACTTCTCCCTGCCCAGGGTCTAGAAGACCATTTATCCGGCATGGCATACTTCTCTGCAGGGGAGATGGGCTCAAAGGCAAACTCTTTCCATTCCCAAATGCCATGATTCCGTGGGAAGAATTCATACCTTCATGCCAAGAAGGGCCCGGAAGGAAGGCTGCAGGGATACAACTGAAAGGGGAACTCCTCTGACTTCCTGCAATACTCCTCTTGTGGTGTCCAGGCATCCCTGGCCAGGGCTGTGACTTGGAGGTCTTCATGATATCTCAAGAAGCCAATAGAATTCATTAAGAACAACCAGTCTTTCCTTCTTTGGGACAAACCTTCCCTCATACAAGGGAATGTTGGACAGTTAAGAGGAGCTCCAGGGGAGGAAATCAGAGGGCAAGGCAGGAACAAGAAGACAAACAGATAACCAAAATGGTTGCCAGATGGAGAAGCCTCATGTCAGCTTTGACATCTCCAGGGTTATGGTCACTCTCGACTGTGTGACAGTCAGCTAAGGACCCGTATTCTTAACCGAGACCGTGCTCCAGTACCACCCCTACCCCTCAGACATGGGCCTGTTTTCAGGCAGCCCCTTCCTAAAGCACTGCCACAAGCTGCACAATGTCCTAGGCCAGTCTACCTCCTGGCACATCACTGAGACTTGCCAGGCCCAGGAGTTTCACGGGAAAGGCCAGGAGCCGGGCCTCCATCTGCTACTACACTGGCCTGCTTTCTCACTCCTGCTCTCAGAGGCAGGGAGGTGCCCATTCCTGAGGCTACATGGCTCAGAGAGGGCTTCCAGAATCAGGTTTCAGAAAAGGGGGCAGGGGCCAACATGGGGAGAGATCTCTGTAAAGTATACGTAGCCTCTGACCAACAAAGCTAGGCCTCAGAGCCAGGGTAACAAGGACATGTCCAATGAGCAGGTGGAAATGCAAGACTGGTGGTCAGCGGAGAAGAGAAGGCTCCATAAGTAGACTGGAAAATCCTTAGCAGAGAGATGGTCACTGAGTCCATGGGAAGCATGTCATAGCCCAGTCTGCCAAAAACTCATCATGGGAGGGGAAGGGGGCAATGAGGGGTTCTTGGTAATCATGACCCAGGTATAGGCTCTGACAGGTTCTACCAAGCTGTAGAAAGGCTTCAGAGAAAAGCTTATCATTGACTGGGTGACCACAGAGGAGGAAGGAAGGATCGACTGAGCTGACTGCTGAGAGGCCAACATGCTAGCCAGCCCTTGGTTAATGAGAGGGTGAGTGGGGAAGGTCTTTTCTCTTCTGATATTCTTTATTCTAAGTGTATAAACTTGATCCAGTAATAATCATTGTATATACAATATTTGAATATTCTTTCTGACATTCTATATTCTACATTTTAAGATTCCTTTGCAAACTACGGTTTCCAGGAAAAATATTCTCAAATTCTTTCCAATTTTGACCTACCATATGCTGCTTTATGACCGTCTAATAAAATTTATTGTGTGAACTATATTCTAAAGTTCTTTCAAGTCCTAAAATTCTATATCCAATGTTGTTAGGATCCTACCAATGCAAAGTGTTCTATATTCAATGTTCTAAAAATATTTCTACCTCTGACATTCTGTATTCTCTATTTGAAGAATCCTCCCTCTGCCAAACATTCTGAGAAGAATATTCTAAATATTTTTATCATTGTGACATTCTTTATTCTTACTTGGAAGGCCTATTCCATGGCTAAGCGGTCTAAACTCAGTATTTCAAAGTTCTTTCTTATTCTGACAGGGTATATTCCATGTTTTAAAATTCCTATCCAAACTGAGCATTTAAAAATTATTTTTTTTTCTAATTTTGAGATTCTATATTTTAATGTTTGTCAGATTCTTACATTGTTAGGTATTCTATACTCGATATTCTACATATTTCCAGCTTAGATGTTCTACATTTTATATTTGAAGAGTATTTTCATTGCTAAACATTCTGAGAACAATATTCTGCAGTTCTTTCTTCTTCGGATAGTCTAAGGAAGGCCTATGTTTTAAGATTCCATCCATTCCTAAATATTACATAGTAAATATACTAATATTCATTCCATTTCTGACATTCTATATTCTCAGTTTGAAAGTTCTTTCCATTGCTAAACATTTAAACTCAATATTCCAAAGTACTTTCCTATTCTCACTTTCTATATTATGTGTTTAAACATCTTGCAAAACTAAGAATTCTATAAATATATTCTAAAGTTCTTTCAAATTCAGACATTCAATAATATATCACTTTGGCCTACTCCATCAAATGCTAAACACTCTTTAAAAATATTCAGAAGTCCTTTCAAATGCTAACATTCAATATTGTATTTTGATAGGATCCTTCCATTGCTAGACATTGGATACTCAATTTCTAAAGTTCTTTCCAGCTCTGACATTCTTTATTCCATGTTACCAATCATAGCATTGCTAAGCATTCTGAGAATAATGTCTTAAAGTTCTTTTTTGTTCTGATAATTTATAGCCTCTGTTTTAAGACTCCATCCATTCCAAAATATTCTATGATCAATATTCTAATCTTCTTTCAAGTTCTTACATTCTAAAATCTCAGTTTTGAGGTCCCTTTTCATTGTTAAGCATTCTCAACTCAGTCTTCCAATTATCTTTCCTATTCTGACATTCTGTATTCTTTGTTTTTGCACTCCCCCAAAATTAAGCATTAGATAAAAAATTCCAAATTCCTTTCAAATCCCAATTTTCAATATATTTTTTTAAAAGATCCTTCCATTACTAGGCATTTTAAACTCTAAATTCTATAATCAATATTCTAGAGTTCTGAAATTCTATATTCTTAAATTCTTTCCTGCTTGGACATACAATATTCTCTATTTTAAGACTTCCTCCATTGGCAAATCTTTTGAGAAAAACAATCTCAAATTCATTCTTGTTCTGACATTCTGGAATCTATGTTTTAAGGCATCATCCATTACTAAACATTCCAAAGTTTGATTCAATTCAAATGTTTGCTCATGTGCTGACATCCTATATTCTCGGTTTGAAGGCCCTGTTCATTGATAAGTATATTAAACTCTGTATTCCATATTCCTTCTCTATTCAGTCATTGTGTATTCCGTTTTAAGAGTCCTTACAAATATAACCATTCTATGAAATGTATTCTCTACTGAGGGAAGAGGAAGGAATGAGAGAGACTCTTGAGAATTTTAAGGGAAACAAAAAATAAATTAATAAAAAACAACACAAATAATAATAAGTAGCGCACAAAAATAGTTAATGCAGAAATCATGTACACTATAGGGTAAACCTTGCAACAAAGTGGACTCCACTACTATTATATATTAACCTGTATTCATATCTTCTCTAACAACATTGTGAGTGTAGAGTGTGAGTTCAATGGTGACACTTCAGTATGAATTACTATTTTAAATGAAATTATATTTTCCTTGTTCACAGCATAAATCTCAGTTTTCATTTGGCTCAGCTGTCTTCTCAGAATATGACGGAAATGTCTAACGTGGTAAAGTCCAATAAAGATATGGTTTAGAATGCTCTGAATTGTAATATTAGTTCCTGGCCATGAGAGAACTGACAAAAAGTGTAACACCTCAATTGGCCAAAATTGGCCAGGAAAAATATAGAAGCATTCAATAAAGTTTAGGGCAGAAAATGGTTCATGGAGAGCAGGATTGTGAATATTTTTCATATAGATCCGGGTTACATTCTGATTCATTTTAATTGGATTTTATTTAATATGACAACTTAGTCACTGAGAAGAGAGGAATAACAATGCCCAATCAAATATTTCAGAGTAAAAATCAATTCAGGCTAAGCTATCAAAAATCAAAGGACCCGAGGCAGCTGGGTAGCTCAGTGGAGTGAGAGTCAGGCCTAGAGACAAGAGGTCCTAGGTTCAAACCCAGCCTCAGCCACTTCCCTGCTGTGTGACCCTGGGCAAGTCACTTGACCCCCATTGCCCACCCTTACCACTCTTCCACCTATGAGATAATACACCGAAGTACAAGGGTTTAAAAAAAAAAATGAAAAAAAAATCAAAGGACCTTTTACACTATGAGTCCAGTCACAGAAGACATAATGCATACAGGTTCTTATCTCAGAAGGATATTCAACTTATAGGTCTCTAGAAGTTCTAAGAAGTGTAAGAAATCAATCTCTCTTTTAATTTTCAAAGAAACATGATCTCCCCACAAATCAGTTTCACTCAGTAAACATTCATTTGTGGGTTAGAATAGAATCTTTAAATTTCTTTTCTCCACGATACTATTTCCTGTGGGTGAGAATTCCTTAATCTCAGCTTTACCTTTTGAAGAAATGAACTTTGGAAAAGATTTCCATAATAACTTGGTTTATGGCAAATACCAATGGCTATAAAAATCTTCACTTCTGCAGAATGATAGTGAAAAGGGTCTGCAGGTATCCTATCATGGAAACAATTTATATCCTCTAGTATTCACAAATGCATCAGAGATGGCATAGGATGACCTGGTAGTGCTCCCACCCTGATATTCTAGGGAAAAATTGTGTCTGCCAGAGTGCCACAAACATATTACCTCAGTTCCAGAGTAGAGCCAAGATGGTGAAGTAAAGCAGAGAAGCTCAGAGTTGCCATGAGAATCCTCTCCAACCAATATTAAAATAATGCCTCAAAAAATACAGGAGAGAAAGAACCAACAAGGAGACAGAGTGCAACAACTTTCAAGAAAAGGAAAAGCCAAAAGGTAGGCAGAGAACATCTGTGGCAGTGGGGTGGGAGGGGAACAGAGTCTGCAGGAGACTTTAGCAAAGAGTGAAAAGCAAGCCAAGAGCAAGCAACACAACCCCACTCTACATCTCTTGTTCCAGGTTCAGAATTTAAGCCCAAACCAACAACCAGATCCTGAGACCCTGCCTGGGCAAATAGAGGTTGAAATTCTAAACCTGTGGGGAAGTCTGGAATCCCAGCCCAGGACAGTCTGTGTGGAAGTGGACTGATCTGTGTGCGTCCAGAGTTTACTGGGGATTCCCAGTCTGGGTGTGGGGTAAGGATATAGATCCCAGTTTGGAGTAGTAGGTAGTCTAAAAGTGGGTCCAGATCTTTTTGTGGAAATTTCAGGGTATCGCTCCAGGACAGGGCCATTAACCGTGTACCCCATTAGATCAAGTACACAGTGAGACAAAAAAAAACTTACACGTAAGCCTGAGGATGGAATTTGACCAAGCTCAGAGTAAGATCAAAAGCTTATGCTCCATCAGTGGGAGGTGATTCTTAGAGCTCTCAGTCCTCAGGTCACCATACCATATTTGAAAAACTGAAATTGGTAGAAAACCAGAAAAAAGCTAAGGGTAGCATCAAGGAAGGAATGAAGTTTAAGAAGGTACCCTAAACTCCCAGAAAACAGAGCCTTACTATAAAAAGGTAGGGAAAATGAGCAAACAATAAAAAAGCAACTAATTTTAAAGAATTTTTATTGAGATAAGGAGCAAGATACAAAGAAGGGGACAGTAAAAGCAAAGAAAATACATGCAAAATCTAAAAGAAAGACATGGATTGGACATAGATTCTGGAAGATCTCGAAAAGGATTTCAAAAACCAATTAAGAGACACAGAAAAGTGGGGAAGAGATATGAAAGCAATGCAAGAAGAAATGAAAAAGGAGACCCAAAAGCTAATGGAGGAAAATCAGGCCTTAAAAATTAGAATTGAGCACCTAGAAACAAATGATTTCATCAGAAATAAAAAACAATTAAGAAAAAGAAAACATGAAATGTCTTACTGAAAAATCAACTGACCCAGAAAATAGATCCCAGAGAGACAATTTAGGAATTATTGGACTACATGAAAGTCCTGATTAAAAAAAATATTGGCATTATAATGAAATAAATTATCAAAGAAAACTGCCCATAAGATATATAAAAAAAGGTTACAGGGCAAAAAAGAGGATTGCCCCGAGAGGAAAGGGGAGGGAGAGTTAGAATGGGGTAAATTACATAACATAAAGAGGCTTGAAAAATCATTATGAAGAGGGAAGGATAAGGATGGTGACAGGCTGTGCTTAATATTACTCTCATCGTACCTGGCTCAGAGAGGGAAAAATATGTATACTCAATGAGGTATAGAATTCTATCTTACCCTACAGAGAAGTAGAAGGAGAATAAGGTAAGGGAAGGGGGGAGGTCATTGGAGGGAGGGGAAGTGGGAGGATGTGATAAAAAAAAAAAGCAAAACACTGGTGAGGATTGTAAGAGGGTGATTTTAGGGGATATGACAAGAATGGTTAATATAGGCCAGTATCAGAAGATTTAATAGGTTTGGGAAGGCTAACAGAACCAGTGTTAATAGGGTAACTGTGGATTGATAGACTGACAAGACCCAGGCAGGCAGAGCCTTTGCTGAGCTAACACACAGAGACCACTCAATAACAGGGATAGTTGTAGGATTTATTACAATAAGTAAAGGTGGAAAAGGAATTTGCGTAACCCTAAACTAATATCAACTACTTAACCCCCCCCCCCCCACCAGATCTAAAGTTGTTCCCTTGCGGTAAGTCTTCAAAGTAATTTCCTATTCTGAGCCTAGCCTCTCTGACCTAAAAGATCCCTAGTCCTACTGTAGCAAAGGCTGCATTAAACCAAACCCCCCTTTTGATGGTAATGGAGAAGTGGTCTATGGCAGGTATCTGGGCCCAGGTATCTTGATTTCTCTCTCCCTTTCTCTGTGTCTCTATCTCCCAACCCTTTTCTGGGTATCTCAGTTTGTCCATCTGTGTCTCTTTGACTAGTGCAGGCTCTCTCTATGTGTGTCTATTTATTTTGGTCTCTCTACATTGATATTTCTCTGAATCTGTCTCTGTCTTTCATTCACTCTTCCTCTCTCTGTATTTCCTTCCTATTTTTCACCCTGTCTTACCTTAGCTCTCTCAAATCCATGTTGCTGTCTTTCTCTCCCCCTCCCTTTCCCCTCTCTGCCATTTCTCTTCCTCTCCATGTCTCCATGTCTCATTCTGCCTCTCTCCCTTCATCCAACTGTCTCACATCTCTTCTCTTTCGCATCCTCTCTCACTCTCTGCCTCATATAGATTCATTCATTTCTCTTCTTTCCAACTCTCTGTTCTCCATCACTTTCTGGCTATATCTGTTTCTTTTTCTCTTGGTCTCTTTCTCCCTCTTCCAGTGTCTTTCATTCTGTTTCTTCTGTCTCTCCCTCACTTCCTCTCTCTCTCTCTCTCACTGTATCTCTCTGACTCTTTCTTTCTGTCCTTGCCCCATTATCTTTCTGTGTCTTTATGTCTATTCTTCCCCTTCTTTCTCTCTCATTCCTTCCATCTCCCTCACCTCTCAATTTGTCACTCTATCTCTCTGATTTGGTCTCTCTTCTTTATGTCTCACCTTTATGTCTCTCCTCTTATCTATCTCCCTATCTCTGTACCTCTGTCTGTCTCACTGTCTTTCATATGCCTATCATTCTCTCTCTCTCTCCCCCTGCCTTTTTCTCTTATTGACATCTCTCGCTTTGTTCTCTTTCTGTCTCTCCCTGTACCTCGCTCATTCTCCTCCTCTCATTCTTTTGCCTCCTTCTCACTCTATCATTCTTGGTCTCTCTATCTCTGTCCCTCACTGACTCATCTATATGTCTCTTTGCGTCTCATTCTGTCTCTATCTTCTATCCTTTTCTGTTTCTCCATCCCTCTATGTCTCTTTTCCTCTATCTCTATTTCTCTCTCTCCCTCTCTGTGTCTTATCTGTCTCTCCTGGCTTTGTCTTTCTCTTTACACAAATACACACACACAGAGAAGTCTCTGAACATCACCTTCACTCTCCCTCTGACTCTGTGTCTCTGTTTCTCTATCTTTGGGATCTATTGCTTTGTTTTTCTATATCTCTTACAATGTTTCCTAAATTTCTAATCACTCTCTCTGCCTCTCTTTCCCTGACTTGGTCTGTCTCTCTCAATCTTCTTCTGTCTATCTCTCCTCTCCCTCTGTCCCTGTCTTCCTTTCCCTCTCTCTATCCCACATTCCTTCTCTGTCCCTCTTAAGATATCTCCCTATTTCTCTTGTCTCTCTGCATCTGTCTGCTTCTCTCTCTTGCTACCTGAGGTCAATCCCAGACTGGCTCTGTCAAGGGGAATAGGGACAAAACATGAGTGTGGATTATAGAAACTCGGAAAAATAAGTACTCAAGAAATAACAGAACAAGAATTGTGTACTAAAGACATCATCCCCCAAGCACATTTTCTCTCCTGAGGCCACCCCAGTTAGAGCAGGAGATTCTAAATGTTCAGTACCTGCCATGAGCCCAAGCCCCCTGTCCCTAATACCTTGCTCTCTGAGTTAAAATTCCTCTGCATCACAGACTTTCTAAGATGACTGGTGTCAGAGGGGATGTTGGCATAATTTAATATTCTGTATGTATGGAAACAGGATGGAGTCATTTCCATTCCCTCATCATCATTTTTTGTTGTTTTTTTGTGGACTTTTTTTTAAACATTTATAAATATTTATTTTTTGAAAAGTTAACATGGTTACACAATTCATGCTCTTACTTTTCCCTTCACCCCCCGAGCTCCCCCTCCATGGCAGATGCATATTTCCACTGGTTTTAACATGTGTCATTGATCAAGACCTATTTCCAAATTGTTGATAGTTGCATTGGTGTGTTAGTTTCAGTCTACATCCCAAATCATGTCTGCCTCAACCCATGTGTTCAAGCAGTTGTTTTTCTTCTGTTTTCACTCCTGTAGTTCTTCCTCTGAAAGTGGGTAGCGTTCTTTTCCTTCTATCTTATCAGTCTTTTGACTTTGTTTTATTTGTTCTTGCTGTCTTGAGAGATCATTAGCTTCTAATTGCTCAATTCTAGCCTTTATGGGCTGGATTTCCTTTTCAATCTGGTCATTTCTTGTGTTCAATTTGCTTATCATTTCGTTTGATTTCTGAGCCTCACTTTCCAATTGCAAAATTCTGCCTTTTAAACTGTTATTTTCTTGCCAGATCTCTTCCATCTTTCTCATCATGTCAGATTTGAACTCTTCATTAGCTTGTGACCAGTCTTCATTATTTTGTGAAGGTTTGGATATGATTACTTGTTTGTTCTCCTCTGCTGTTTGCTCTGTTGTCTGGAGTTTTTCTGTGTAAAAGTTGTTGTGTGTTACAGATTTCTTCTTGATGATCTTTCTCTTTTGGGGTTCTTGTCTCTGGCTTGCCATTGTTAGCCCTGTGCCCTCTCAGGTTTATCCTGCAGGGTCTGTCTGCACTCTTTAGGCTCCTGAAGTCTCAGGTCTAGTTGTTCTCAGGGTCAAGCCTCCTGTTGGTCCCCTTGCTTGTTCCTCTGCCCGAGGTTCCTTTAACAGTCTCAGGGCTCTGCTTCCACAGTTGTGCACCCTCTGCACTGGGTCCCCACTCAAGATCCTCACCTGTGCTCAAGATCTGAGTCCACACCTACACTCAGGATTCCTATCTGGGCTTGCATCTGCGCCCACACTTGTGCCTGCTCTCAGGGTCTGTGTTCAAAGTCCACGTGTTCTTTAGCCTCTTGTGGTCTTAAGACTTGCTGCTCACAGGAGCAGGCTGTGGTGACCCCAGGTAGCTGCCAAAGACTAAATGTGTGCCCTAACCTTGCTTTAACACTTGTGCTCTGGCTTTGGCACTGTAGGTGGTGTGTGGTGGGGTAGGGGGTTGCCCAGCTCGCGTTTTAGTGAGAGCTGTTTCATATATATATACACACATACACTTATGTTCTAGTCTATATATTCTAATCTATAGATCTATGCATTCTATCTGTTCTCTGAGCTCTCTCTTCCATCTATTCTATGTGTTCTATGTGTACTACCTATCCATCTGTTTATTCTGTGTTCCATCTAGTCTATCTGCCCAGTGAGCTCTCTATATTCCATCTCTGTGTTCTATCTCTTCTATGGGTTCTTTTTATTTGATCCTTCTATTTTTTATATCTATATGTTCTATTTGATCTCTCTGTCCTAACCAGTCTTACATGTTCTGTGTGGTGTCTAATTTATCTTTTCTATGAGCTTCATCTCTTCCATCTATTATATCTTCTCTATTGCTCTCTTTTCTATGTGCTCTTTCTCTTCTATCTATTCTGTTTTATCTTTCCTATGTGTTGTATTTTCTGGGTTTTATCTATACATTCTACATGTTCTTTCTATTCTATGTGATTTACCTGTTCCCTTTATCCTACCTGTTCTGTGTTCTGCCTCTTCCATCTATTCAAACTTCCCTAACTACTGTGTCTGTCTCCTATCTGTTCTTTGTGTTCTAGCTCATCTATCCATTCCATTGCTCTATCGTTATCTATTCTGTGAGCTCACTCTCTTCCATCTCTGTGATCTATCTCTTCTATGACTTCTTCCTATTCTATCCATCTTTCTTTAGTATCTATATTTCTATCTGATCTCTCTGTTCTAACCATTCTATATGTTCTATCTATTTTATGTACTCTGTTCCATGTGCTCTACTTATTCCATCTACTCTATATAACTTTTCATCCACCTTTTTTATCTGTGTTCTATCTGATTAATGGGTTCTTTCTACTCTGAGTGTTATCTATTTCATCTGTTCTGTGAGTTTTCTTCCATCTGTGTTCTATCATCTATCTTTAGTATCTATATGTTCTATCAGTTCTATCTTTTCCATCTATTCTATGTGTTCTATTTCTTCTATCTGTTCTGTGTTCTATCTATCCTTCCTTTTTAATGTGCTCTACCTTTTCATTCTATTCTAACTTGTTCTAGCTCTTCCTCTCTTTTGTATCTAGTTATTCTATTTGATCTCTTCTCTGTGTTCTAATTTCTAGTCATCTATCTTTTATCTATGTATTCTGATCTGTGTTCAAGTGTATGTATTCTAATCTATACATCTATAAGTTCTATCTGTTCTCTGAGCTCTCTGTCTTTCATCTATTCAATGTGTTCTACGTGTAGTATCTCTCCATCTTTATAGTCTGCTTGTTCCATCTCGTCTATCTGATTTGTGAGCTCACTCTCTTCCATCTCTGTGTTCTATCTCTTCTTTGGGTTCTTCCTATTCTTTCCATCTATTTTTAGTATGTTTATGTTCTATATGATCTCTCTGTCCTAACCAGTCTACATGTTCTATCTTCTGTCTAATTTATCTGTTCTATGACCTCTGCCTTTCTCGTCTATTCTATCTGTTCTGTATTCTCATGTTCTATGTGTTCTAACACTTCAGTCTATTCCTTTATATCTTTTGTAAATGTTCTCTCTCTCTCTATATATATATATATCCATTCTACAAGTTATATCTATTATATGTGTTTTACCTCTTCCATTTATTCTACCTGTTCTATTTTCTACCTCTTTCATCTATCCTAACTTTGTTCTCTCTTTGTGTCTGTGTTCTATTTGTTCTTTGAGTTATATCTCTTCTATCTATTCCATGTGCTCCATCTATTGTCATCTCTTCTGTGAGCTCACTCTCTTCCATCTCTGTGTTCTATCTCTTCTACATGTTGTTCCTATTATATCCATCTATTTTTAGAATCAATATTTCTATCTGATCTCTCTGTTCTAACTATTCTACATGTTCTATCTATCCTATATGCTCTACATATTCCATTGATTCTCTATAACTGTTCATCTGTTTTTTGTATGTGTGTTCTATCTGATTTATGGGTTCTTTCTACTCTGAGTGTTATCTATTTCATCTGTTCTGTGAGTTTTCTTCCATCTTTGTTCTATCACCTATCTTTAGTATCTATATGTTCTATGAGCTCTAACTTTTCCATCTATTCTATGTGTTCTATTTCTTTTATCTGTCCTGTGTTCTATCTATCCTTCCTTTTTAATGTGCTCTATCTCTTCATTCTATTCTAACTTTCTAGCTCTTCATCTATTTTGTATCTAGTTCTTCTATCTGATCTCTTCTATGTATTCTAAATTCTATTCATCTATCTTTTTATCTATGTATTCTGATCTGTGTTCTACTCTATGTATTCCAATCTATACATCTATGTGTTCTATCAGTTCTCTGAGTCCTCTCTCTTCCATCTATTTTATGTGTTCTATGTGTACTATCTATCCATCTTCATGTTCAATTTGTTCCATCTAGTCTATTTGATTTTTGAGCTCCTTCTCTTCCATCTCTGTGTTCTACCTCTTCTATGGGTTCTTGCTATTCTTTCCACCTATTTTTAGTATCTGCATGTTTTATGAGACCTCTCTGTCCTAACCAGTTTAAATTTTCTGTGTTTTGTCTAATTTATCTGTTCTATGAGCCCTATCTATTCCATCTATTCTATCTGTTCTGTGTTCTCTTTCTTTTATGTGTTCTACCTCTTCCATCCATTCGATTATATCTTTTGTATGTGTTGAATTCTCCAAGTGCGATCTCTACATTCTACATGTTCCATCTCTTCTATGTGGTTTACCTGTTCCCTTTATTCTACCTGTTCTGTGTTCTACCTCTTCCATCTACTCAAACTTTTCAAACTACTGTGTCTGTCTCCTATTTGTTCTTTGTGTTCTAGCTCATCTATCTATTCCATGTGCTCTATCTATTGTGATCTATTCTGTGAGCTTACTCTCTTCCATCTCTCTGTTCTATCGCTTCTACGATTTCGTTCTATTCTATCCATCTGTCTTTAGTATCTATATTTCTATCTGATCTCTCTGTTCTAACCATTCTACATGTTCTTTTTATGTGCTCTACATATTCCATCTATTCTCTATAACTGTTCGTCTACCTTTTGTATCAGTGTTCTATCTGATTTATGGGTTCTTTCTACTCTGTGTGTTATCTATTCCATCTGTGAGCTCTCTTACATCTGTGTTCTATCATCTAGCTTTAGTATCTATATGTTCTATGAGCTCTATATTTTCCATCTATTCTCTGTTCTATCGTTCCTTTTTAACCTGCTCTGCTCTATCTCTTCATTCTATTCTAATTTTTTCTAGCTATTCATCTCTTTTGTATCTAGTTGTTCCATCTGATCTCTTCTATGTATTTTACCTTCTTTTCATCTTTCTATCTATGATTCTGATTTCTATTCTAGTCTGTGTATTTTAATGTATACATCTATGTGTTCTATCTGTTCTATGAGCTTTCTTTCTTCCATCTCTTCTGGTTTATGAGTTCTTTATTCTATCCATCTCTTTTTGAATACGTATTCTAATGTTCTATGTATTCTATGTGTTCCATCTATCCATTCAGTGTCTTCTATCTGTTCTATGACTCCACCTCTTCATCTATTCTATCTGTAATATGTTCTATTTTTCTCTATGCTCTACCTTTTCCATCTATTCATTTATTTCTGTATCTCTGTGTTCTATCCATGAATGTTCTATCTCTGCTAGGTTACATGTTTTCTATGTATTCTTTTGGTTTTTTTCTGTGCATTCTTTCTGTTCTATTTGCTCTTCCTCTTCCATCTACTCTAACTTTTGTATCCATCTATCATTTGTATCTATATGTTCTATCTTACCTCTGTTTCCTATCCATACTAAGTATTCTATTTTATGTGTTTATTCTTTCCATTCTACGTGTTCTATCTCTTCTTTGTTGTGAGAGGCCAATAAGAGGAACAGAGTCTTAAATAGATGAAAATCTGAGATTCCTCTTTTGACTCCTTTTCAGATCCACACATTTTCTTAATAGCATCTTAAGTCCCATTGGAAAGCTTTAAACAAATCAGCACTTACTTGGTTAATACTTTCTCTTCAAGAAAATTAAGACCCCAAAACTCTAAGAATATTCCTAAGTCAGCCAAGGTCAGAGATAGACAAAACATTATCCAACCAGGTGCAGTCCTCCTGATAAAAAATACAAGACTCAATTCATTTATGATATCTATAGAATATATTTACAATTCTCAGAATTTGTTTGCTGACACCCAGGCGGCTAGAATTCGGCCTTGGACCCTGTTCTATCTTTACTTTGAAGCCTCCAAGGATTTTCTTTTGTATGATTTGTAACCTCTATCAGCTGTAAAGTTTTTCTTTGTGTTCTTTGTGTGAAAATAGTATATGATAAACTCCATGCTCCCTGGAGCCAGAGCTGGAAGCATGAGCTGAGGAAAAGATCTTCCGTGTCCTTTACTTCTTTATCAACTGAACTGTCCTTATCAGATTATCTGAGATGATAAAGAGATCTCCACACTTTGTATTCCATTTTTAGCTATCATTTATGTCCTATCTGTTCCATCTATTGTGTTCTGTGTTCTATCTGTTCTATGTCAATCTTGTCTTTGTGTTTTCTCCATTCTGCATTCTATTTTTTCTAACAATCAATGTATCTGTCCTTTTCTGTGTATTCTCTCTGTTCTCTATCTTTTCATCTATTCTGTTTTACATTATATTTGTTTGACCTTTACATCTATGTGTTCTAAACATTCTGAATGCTCTACCCCTTCCATCTCTTCTAACTGTTCTATCAATCTATATATTCTGTTTGTTCTATGTTCTATCTATTCTGCGGTGTCTGTTCTATGAGCTCCATCTATTTTATCTGTTTTATGTGTTCTATCTATCCATTCCTTATGTTCTAATATTAATGTTCTAGGTGTTCTGTCTGTCCATCTATTTATCCATGTGTTATATCTATCCATTTATATGTTCTATGTTCTCTTTGTTGTACCCATGTGTTTTATTTCGTCCATCTCTTCTATGTGTTCTGTTATATGCTTTCATGCCTTCTGTTTTTTTCTATCCATCTACCTTTTCTTTGTGTTCATTTTCTTCTATCTAATCACCTATGTTTTCAGTCTGTTCTGTGTTCTGTCTCTTCCAACTACCTATTCTATCTGTTCTATGTGTTCTATCTGATCTATTTGTTCTATTTATAATCTATCTGTTCTTTTCATCTACCCATTCTGTATTCTCTCTCTTTTATGTGTTCTCTCTTCTATCTGCCCATCTATTCAATGGGTTCTAACTATCCACCTATTCTATTTGTTCTGTTCTATGTGTTTTAGATATCCTTTCAATCAGTCCATCTATGCATTCTATATATCCATCTATTCCATTTATTCTACTTATCTGTTCTACGTTCTATCTATCCATCTCTTCTATCAATGTATTTTGTCTAATCTGTTTCATCTATCTATATCTTCTGTCTGTTCTGTGTTCTCTCTATTCATCTACTCTA
>NC_058136.1:76349017-76365199 GCF_016433145.1 Gracilinanus agilis | reverse complement strand
AAGAAACTTTCTCCTCCAATTCAGAGCCTTGCCTGCTACAATTTAAAATATTTGCATTGGGGGGCACTGAGAAGTTAATTCCCTGTATAAGGTCAATATGTATCAGAGAAGAAACAGGAACCCAGGACTTGCTAACTGCCAGCTATTTCCATGGATACAAGCTGCCTCTTACTGATTCTGGAACATTTTAGGTATTCTACTGCTCGCAGAATTAAACTGAATTAAATCTACAGCTTTATTTTTTAAACCCTTACTAACTTCCACCTTAGAATCAATACTACATATTAGTTCCAAAGCAGAAGAGCGGTAAGGGCTAGGCGATAAGGGTTAAGTGACTTGCCCAGGGTCACACAGCTGGGAAGTGTCTGAGGAAGTTCAAATCTGTTTGAACCCAAGACCTCCTGTCTCTAGGCCTGGCTCTCAATCCACTGAGCTACCCAGCTGCCCCCAATCTAAAACTTCAAAACCCTCTTGAACCTATTTATACTTTCAACCTGCATTTGTCTAATCGACCTAATGAGCTATTTCATCTCATCAGCATGCCTGTAGCGTCTCCTTTTCTTAGTAGGCAGTTTGCTCATTTTTAAGCTTCTTGGTACCCCTCTACCCCCACCTCCCTGAATTCCAGTGTTCCAGGATTCAGTGAAGACAATCATGTCCATTCTGAACATATTCTTATTTGTTTTACACACTAACGGACTATCCCCATCTTAGCCTTCGTCTTTCCAGCCCAAATATTCCAATTCTCGTGGCCTCATAAACCTAGAAACATAAATCTAATAGAACCCCCTCATTTTACAGAGCAAAGGACTCAGACCAGGTAATCCAGAGAGCAAATGGAGGAAGCAGGGTTTTGAACCTATGACCTCTGAGTCCAAACCCAGCGCTCCCTCCACTACACGCTGCCTGCACCTGTTGCCCTCATCGATCCCTTTGGCTCATGGGTTTTTTGCCCTTCTCTAGACCATCTCTCACTATGTTCCTCTTTTTTTCTGCCATGACAAAAACTATCTAACCCCAGTCCCATCCAGCTGCAGGCACTCGGGGGCTTATGTAAGGGTGCAGTAGATGGGGCTTTGTTTCTAGGAGGCTTTCTGGATGGTGCTTGGCCATCTGTTCATCCCAGCTGCTGGGGGAGGGACTTGGACTCTTCCTGCTGAGCCATCTCATCCAGGTTAATCATTTGGTCAAGGTACAAACCAGGGTCAAGAACATCCACTCCAAAACCCCCACTAAGTTTAGGGACTAAAGAGTGAAGAGGCAGGGCACACTGGGAAAATCCCAGGGCAAGGATGCCAAACAAGGGGGTTCTAGTCGGGGCTTCATGACCCATTAGACTGGCCCCATGACCTCCATCCCGTTATACCTCTTTCTAAATGGGGATACCACCTGCACTTCCCTCAGAATTCAGATATGACTTGTGGGTCACAAGAGAAGCAAAAGCTCTTTGGAAAGTATCAGGCACTCAACACATGGAGGACATTATTATTCTAAATTTGTTCTCAGTAATTGGACTATACCAGGGTCTAGCCAGCACCTGCCTTTGGCTCTGCTCTGCAGGAGTCCATTGGGACCAGCCTGCAGTTGTATTACCACCTGCTACTTCGAGCTGTTTCTACTGCTCAGAAAAAAAATACAGATGAAACAATTTTTTAAAAAGAGAGAAATTTAAGTCCCAGGCTGGTTAACTACAACATTTTACCCCCCCGTTCCCCCGCCCCAAAAGGGGATCTCAAAAGGAGCTGCTTCTTTGTCAGGAGGCAGGGGATGAGCTACCATATCTGATGTCACATAGAAACTCTACCTGTGAAATAACTGTCCCTTCCTGATCTGAAACACACAGTTCCATTGGGTTGACTCAGGTAACGGTTTAGAGGCAGCTAGGTAGTTCATCTAATAGAGTGCAACAGGGCCTGGACTTGGGAAGACCCGAGTTTAAATCCAGCCTCAGACATTTGCAAATTGCATGAACCTGGGCAAGTCACTGAACCTGTTTGCCTCAATCCACTGAACTATTTCGATATCTCTGCCAAGAGAACTCCAAGGACGGTCTGTTTCTACAGGGTTACAAAGAGTTGGATACAACCAAACAAATGAACAACAAGCATTAATCAAGCACTGGAAAAGGAGTCGGGAAGACCTGGGTTCAAATCCTGCCTCAGAAACTTCCTGGCTATGGGACTTTAAACAAATCATTTAACTGCTAGCAGTTTCAGTTTCCTCATCTGTAAAATGGGTATAACAATAGCACCTTCCTCACAGGCTATTGTCAGGATTGAATGAGGGAACATATGTCATGCATGCTTTGTAAACTGCATGATGGTTGTCCTAAAATCCAGAATTTGAAATCTTTTAAAGGAATTTTAGAAGAAGAAACTCACCAGTGCCTCGAATCGGGAAGGCAAATTTTTTGAAGAGAGTGCCATGGAGATGCCTGTGGAAACCACACTTTGCATCAAGAGATCCAGAGTGAACTGAACTGAAGGGGGTTGAACACATTTATTCTGAACATAAACTGTTATGCCAAAGGAGACTGCCCCAATTGGTTTTATGTCAATGCATCTATTAATTATTGGTTTTGTTTTCTTTCTTTTTTATTTCCCTCTTGTTCCCAGGTTGCTGCAATTTCCCCTTACGAAGGGCAATGTTTTATACACCTTTAGGGGGAGAATCCTTAGAGATATATGTTGGTTATTTGAAATGATTCATTGGGGAGACTAGGCATGTTAATCTCCCAAGACCCTCAATTGAGGAGATTTCAACACACTCATCTCCCAATAGAATCACAGGGGGGGATTGTGAGAAGGGAATGTGTATTTTGATTTGATCAATCAGGGATTTAGACTTCCCTTCCATTTGTTTTGAATTTGGGTCAATCAGAAACCAAGGAATTGATCCCACAGGCACTTCCTCCCTGGGTGGTACCAGGCTAATTGAGGAATTGTGATTGGTTCCTGGGGAGTGATGCAAGAAAGCTAGTGGGTGTAGTAAGGATTTATAAGATGAGACCCAGCAGGAAGCTGGGGTGGGGTGTGTGTTATTTTCTGAGGCTGAGATTCAGAGACAGACACTTGAGTTGTTAGGCTCTGAATTATTAGGCTAGGAAATTCTTCACCTCCTTTCTATATTTCTCTCTTATTAATAAATCTAGCTATTAACAGTCTTGTGACTTAAGGGTTAATTACAATTTTTGGTGACCACCCATTCTAACCATTATAAAACTAAAAGTATCATACCAATGTTCGTTATTATTATTAAAGAAAGGAAAAGTATGAGTGTGCAAAAGGCAACACTTCAACATAGTTTTTCTATTTGCAAAACCACCCGTCAAAAAGAATGACAGGCAAAAGGTAGAGGGACCCCATTAATGATGATTCACCATGGAGAATCGCCCAAATTGAAAGCAGTTGCTCAGCTCACTTTGAGAGCTGACCTCTCAGAAATCTCAAAATGATTCTGCTTCTGGCAGGCAGCTGCTGCTACTCCAAGAGCCTCCACTGGACATTTTGGGAGCCAGTTTGGCCAGAATTTCTAGGGGAGCAATAAAAATCTGCCTAGCTCCCAATTTGAACTGAGAGGATGGTTTTGTCACACATGCAGCTTTATGGTACCCTTTGGTGATGTGTCTAATCATAACAGGCAAGTCCTTGTACCCCTCCTAGCTTGGTGAGACCTGTTAGTGAATCAATCAAAACCACTAAATAAGGGGGCAGCTGGGTGGCTCAGTGGATTGAGAGCCAGACCCAGAGATGGGAGGTCCTGGGTTCAAATCTGGCCTCAGACACTTCCCAGCTGTGTGACTCTGGGCAAGTCACTTGACCCCCATTGCCTAGCCCTTATTATGTTTCTGCCTAGGATCTGATATACAATACTGATTCTAAGGCAGAAGGTAAGAGTTTAAAAAAGGGAAGCAGCTAGGTGGCTCAGTGGATAGAGAGCCAGGACCAGAGACAGGAAGTTCTGAGTTCAAATCTGACCTCAGACACTTCCTGACTGTGTGACCCTGAACAAATCACTTAACCCCTATTGCTTGGCCCTCACCACTCTTCTGCCTTGGAACCTATCAAGACACAGCATTGATTCTAAGACAGAAGGTAAAGCTTTGAAAATACAAAACAAAACATTGATCAAGCACCTACCTCGTGCCAGACACAGTGAAGCCCTGGGGGGTACAAAAAGAGGCAAATGATAATCCCTACCCTCAAGAAGCTTACAATTTAATAGGAGCCTGTGATCTGCCTTCTGAAATCCTGGATCTCCTCCATGCCAAGACATTGCCACAGAAAATATTTTTTTTATTTTATTTTTTGTTTATTTTAAACCCTTAACTTCTGTGTATTGACTTATAGGTGGAAGAGTGGTAAGGGTAGGCAATAGGGGTCAAGTGACTTGCCCAGGGTCACACAGCTGGGAAGTGTCTGAGGCCAGATTTGAACCTAGGACCTCCCGTCTCTAGGCCTGGCTCTCAATCCACTGAGCTACCCAGCTGCCCCCCACAGAAAATATTTTTTGTGGAGCATTTCATTACATTTTTGTTCAACTCAGTTTGGTCTCTCCTATCTCTGTAAAAAATCAGTGGGAAATCAGGGAGGTGGGAGCATAGTATAAAACAGAAAAATGACATTAATGCCGAAACAAAAGACGGGACCCTTTTTTAAAAAAAAAAAACCTTACCTTCTTTCTTGGAGTCAATACTGTGTATTGGCTCCAAGGCAGAAGAGTGGTAAGGGCTAGGCAATGGGGGTCAAGGGACTTGCCCAGGGTCACACAGCTGGGAAGTGGCTGAGGCCGGGTTTGAACCTAGGACCTCCCATCTCTAGGCCTGGCTCTCAATCCACTGAGCTACCCAGCTGCCCCAGGGACCCTTTTTTTAAGTGACATGTGCCAAGGAAGGTGCCAATCTGCATTAGTAGAGTGAATTTCCTCATCCAGAAATTCCCTATACCTATGAAACCCCAAGTCCACTCCCTAAGTATGTAATGAATGAATATGCCCATTTCCTTCAATATTAACATGTTCATCTTCCCTCCAATAGTGCAGACTGTGACCCATTCCTGTCTTCTCCCTCTTGCCCATGGCCACCTATGACTTGTCTAAAAAGAGTCCTTCCAGCATCCCTTGCTCTCACTACATGATTGGCTCGCTTGAGATATGATTAAAAGAAAAGCAGTAAGATAGTGTACTTTAGAGAAACAACATCAGGAAACCAAGGTCGGACTCCAGAGAGCAACCCCACCGGACCCTAAATTCTTCTACCCAACCTACTAGATGTACACAAAAATTAGCAGAACCCTATTATAACCTTCCCCAAAAGACATTTTGTCTGTGAAGCTAGATAACATAGGGCTATAAAAAGATAGGCGGTATAATAAGATTGAATCACCAAAGTTGGAATCAGAAAGATCTGAGTTTGAATCCTGCCTAAGATGCCATCTACATTAACCTAATCAAGTCACTTATCCTCACTCAGCCTCAGGTTCCTCCTCTGTTAAAAGGGAATAAAAATAGCATAAGGTTATTGTGAGCATCAAATGTATTAAAGCAATATGTATAAAGGTGCTTTATAAACCTTACTTAACTAAATATCAGCTGTTGCTATTGTTACAAATCAAAATCATACTTCCCCCCACCAAGAAAATTTGACTCATCTAAAACCTGAGCAGCTTGAAATGTATCTTACTTTTCAACATATAACTATGTGCCTTCCCCCATACTCCAAGCACAAAGAGCTCTTTTATATCAGTGCAACTGACATTCATGGGGAGCCCAAATAGACTTGAAATACAGAAGTATTCTTACCTTTCCTGAGCCAGCTCAAACGCCACTCCCTCCATTAATCACTCCAACAAGGGTACCCCCACCCAGAAGGGCTTTCTCCCTCTTCTGAAATCCCATAGCACATTGTATTTTTCCATTCCTTCTTTTAAAAAAAACCTATGATAGAATACTATTGTGCTGAAAGGAATGATGAACTGGAGGAATTCCATGTGAACTGGAACAACCTCCAGGAATGGATGCAGAGCAAAAGGAGCAGAACTGGGAGAACCTTATACACAGAGAAGGATATATTGTGGTACAATCGAATGTATTGGACTTCTCTACTAGCAGCAATGCAGTGATCCAGGACATTTCTGAGGGACTTATGAGAAAGAACGCTACCCACATCCAGAGAAAGAACTGTGGGAGCAGAAACGCAGAAGAAAAACAGTTGATTGATCACATGGTTCGATGGGGATATGATTGGGGATGCTGACTTTAAATGATCACTTTAGTGCAAATATTGATAATATGGAAATAGGTCAAAAAGATTCTCAGTTAAATTCTCCAAAAATTCCCCAAAATGATACAGGAATTCCATACCAAGTCCTTTTATTTTAACAAGAAGTAGTAGGAATTCTCTCTCATTGACTCTTGCCAATAATGGACTTGATAAATCTATTGACTGGTACTTTTAGTTCTTAGGGTGTCACAAGCCTGAAGCTATTGGAGAAACTGAAGTACAAGGTAGTTTGTTCAAGGTGAGGCAAAGGTTTACCCAATGGCCATCTTGCCACAATAGGCCTCATTTGGTCTCATTCATGGGGAGTCTTTAGAGTTAGAGGTCTATAAACGACATGTATTGGGCCAGGAACCACAAAAGTTCTTCCCAATAAATTGTTTTGTTCAAGCTGAAAAAAAAACCCTAACCTTCTATTTTGGAATCAATACTTGTACTGATTCCCAGGAAGAAGAGCGGTAAGGACTAGGCAATTGGAGTTAAGTGACTTGCTCAGGGTCACACTGCTAGGAAGTTTTGAGGCCAGACTTGAACCCGGGCCCTCCCATCTCCAGGCCTGCTTCTCTATTTACTAAGCCACCCAGCTGCCCCTCTCCATCCCTTCTTGAGGGATAGTTACTTTGTCAGATCATAGATTTAAAACTGAAAGGAATTAGAGACCACTAACTCCCTCATTCTTCTTTGAAGAACTGATGTTCAGAGAGATTAAATAACACACATCAGCAGGAGGTAGCCAAGCTGAGATTCAAACCCAGGTCCCAAACCCAGGGCTGATTCTACTGTACCGTGCTACCTCTTAACTCCTGGATATCACCCGAAACTCCAGATAGGCAACAAGCAGACAGGTCACTCTTCAGGGTCTTCACAGAACTCAGCAGTGCTGAATGTTGCTTGAAGTCACTAAGTATGATAGAAGCCTGGCCAGTGGAGCGCCATCCTCAAGCTAGCCCACAGGGAAGAGGTCAGGGGCCCTGCTTCCAGAAAGACATCATGACACACACCACCAGAGCCATATTCCCAATGTGGAATCTTCACTGATATTCTCTAACCAGTTTTGGTCTGTCGGCCTTGTGGGGAAGAAACAGACTGCTGATTGGCCACTGAGTTGGAACTGGGGTACATTCAAAAGGTACTAACTGGCCAAAGGGGGTCTTGGTCTCTTTCTTTCATCCTAGCCTGACTGTGTTCAAATTAGGAGGCAAGAGCTGCTGGAAGGTCTCAGTGGAGAAAGAGGCCTCAGGCCTTTATCTCTTCACTAGGACCCCTGCCAGGTAGACTGTGAGCATGCACACAGCCCTGCTGTTGTTTCTTCCTCTGTTCTTGTCTGTTTTGTCGGCCTTTTTTAGGTGAAGCAGCACCAGAGCAGCCTATGATTTTGTGTTGTTTCCAAAATTCCGAAGAGGAAGCCACTCCAGGTCTACGAGCAGGGGGCCATGCCACGCCAAATTTTGTGGCCAGCTATGAAGAAGAAAGTTCTGAGTGACCTTCCAGGCCCAGCATGAATACTAGGCAGCCAAGTGGAGGGCCAAGGACTCGTCTGTTGGTTATGCCGCATTTGGAAGGGAACTTTTCTGAGCAGCCATGTTAAGTTTGAGGTCATTCTCTCCCAGGACCAAGGCGGCATGAAGGAGAGAGTGAACCCAGGAGATGGGGAAGGAACCATTGGCACTTCGGCCCTTGTGACATCTTCTCGTAAATATCTCTTTGTAAAAGCTAACTGATGTTAATTGGTTAAATGTAACGGGCACCCATCTCTGGCAGTTAAAAATGAGGAAAACACACCAAAGGGGGCACTTGAGCTAATGGCATTAGAGAAGAATGACCCCAAACTCTGAGGAGTACCTCTAGATCCCTGAGGAGGAAACGTAGCCTTGTTCTAGGGAACTCAACTCATCAGAGCTGGAGTTGGGCTACAGATCCCCCCCCAGAGCCTTATAAAGCTTACATAAAGAAATTAAAATAGCTTTGGAGGTCTATTGCCCTCAGTTACACATGCATACAGCATGATGTGGTCAATTCAAATCAATTCAGTTCTCTTCAAAAAGCATTTATTACACCTTCTGGGTACCAGACACTGAGCTTAAATACTCTATTGGGTGAAGCAACTTCTATATCAATAAGTAAACCCAAAAAGATATCCAGAGTAATTTCAGTATGAAGAGGGCATTAGGAAATGAGGGGATCAGAAAGGCTTCATGTGAGAGATGTCACTTAAGCTAGACTTTATGGAGGGAAGCAGCTAGGTGACTCAGTGGATTGAAAGCCAGGCCCGAGCCAGTAAGTTATGGGTTCAAATCTGGTCTCAGACACTTCCTAGTTGTATGACCCCGGGCAAGTCACTTAACCTCCATTGCCCAGCCCTTACCATTTTTTGCGCCTTGGATCAGATACACAGTATTGATTCTAAGACAAAGGGTAAGGGTGCTAAAAAATAAAATAAACTGTATTGGGAGCTAATATTTGTTGAAAAAATATGTACTCTAAAGACCAAACACCAAAGCGGGCCAAGGGAGGAGTCTAAAAAAAGTCACTTGAAGAATTCTGTCCACCCCCAAGAGAATCGTGCAGTGTTTGCCAATTACTCTGAAGAAGAGCATATATGAGAGCTTTCTTTCTAGCTTTTCAGTGATCAAGATAGCCTATAAGTGAACCTCCACTTCCCATTTATGAGTTTCTGCAAAGCTCACTTCACCCCTTCTCTCTGAAGAAAACTTAAAAAATCAAATAAGATGTTTATGTCTGTAGAGTTAATAGCTTCACAAGACCCTGGTCCACTTCATCTTTGCTGCTGACTGCATCCATGCAAATCCACCTGGCTCCAGTTCGTTGTGGGTTGTCAGTCATTTTCTCTATTACAGGCGCTTGAGAGTTTAGACACCCAATAGGAGGTGACCTCATCTTGCTTCATCTTTGATTATGAAATGCCTTAAGATAGATTTTCCAGGTAACCTTCTTATCGTCAATATTAATTAGGTAGTGAGAATTCAATCGTTTCTGACTCTTGGTGATGACATTTGGGGTTTTCTTGGCAAAAATACTGGAGTAGTTTGCCCTTTCCTTCTCCAGTTCATTTAACAGAGAGGGAAACTGAGGCAAACAAGGTTAAGTGACTTGTTCAGGGTCACACAGCTAGTGTCTGAGTCCAGATTTCAATTCAGATCCTCCTGACTCTAGGCCCAGCTCTATCCACCGTACCACCCAGCTGCCCCCAATATTAATTTTTATTTTTAAAAACTCTTACCTTCTGTCTTAGAATCAATACCAGGTATTGGTTCCAAGGCAGAAGAGTGATAAAGACTAGACAATAGGGTTAAGTGACTTGCCCCCAATGTTAATTAAGCATTTACTATGGGCCAGGCACTATACAAAGTGCTAAAGATAGATACAAAATTTTTAAAGACAATCTCTGCCCTTGAGAAGCTCAGAATCTAATCTGACTGCTTTAAAAATATATCACTTTGGAATATTATTGTACTGAAAGGAATAATGAACTAGAGGAATTCCATGTGAACTGGAACAACCTCCAGGAATGGATGCAGAGCAAAAGGAGCAGAACCAGGAGAACATTGTCCACAGAGACCAATACACTGTGGTAAAATCAAATGTAATGGGCTTCTGTACTAGCAGCAATGCAAGGATCCAGGACAATCAAGAGGAACTTATGAGAGAATGCTATCCACATCCAGAGAAAGAACTGTGGGAGCAGAAATGCAGAAGAAAAACAGATGATTTATCATGTGGTTCAATGGGGATATGATTGGGAATGCTGACTTTAAATGATCACTCTAGTGCAAATATTAATAATATGGAAATAGGTTTTAAACAATGATACATGTACAATCCATTTGAATTGCTCGTTGGCTCCAGGATGGGGGAGGATGGGAGGGAAAGAACATGAATCATATAACCATGGGAAAATATTCTTAATTAATTAAATTAAAAATGGAAAAATGAAAAGCATATATATATATCACTTGTGAGGGCAGCTAGATGGCTCAGTAGACTGAGAGCCAGGCCTAGAGAGGGGAGATCCTGGGTTCAATTCTGGCCTCAGACACTTCCTAGCTGTGCAACCCTGGGCAAGTCATTTAATTCCCATTACCTAGCCTTTACCCGTCCATCTTAGAGTTGTTACTAGAATAGAAAGTAAGGGTTTTACAATTAAAATTCTCTATTTAATACTTTGTCCATTTCATGACTCTTTCTTTTGCCTTCTTCTTTTTTTCATTTATTAAAAAAAAAACCTTACTCTCTATCTTAGTAAAACTCTAAGACCAAAGGGCAAAGGCTAGGCAAATGAGGTTAGGTGACTTGCCTAAGGTCACACAATTAGGAAGTGTCTGAAGCCAGAATTGAACCTAGATCCTCCCAACTCCAGGCCTAGCAATCTATTCACTGTGCTACCAAGTTGCCCTTCATATAGACTTCTTTCTTTTTTTATTTTTTCCCCCCATGGTCACATGATCCATGCTGTCTCCCTCCCTTCTTCCCTCCCCACTCCTGGAGCTGACAAGCAATTCCATTGGAACACATGTATTATCACTCAAAACCTATTTCCACATTATTCATTTTCTAATAATCTTTCAAAACCAAAACCCCAAATCCGATACCACATAAACAAGTGATAAATCATCTGTTTTCTTTTGCGTTTCTACTCTATCAGTAGAAAGTGGGATTTTAAAGGGGGAAAAAGGTCCTGGCAGCTATGGCCCCACTCTAAGACCAGTTCCACTGGAAACTTGGACCCCACTTCTAGATCTCCTTGCCTCTAAGAAGGGATTTCTTACTTTATCTTCCCTACTGTCTCTTTGCTGTGCCTTTTCCCACCTCCCCCCTTTTCTAACATCCTCTTTATGTGTTGTCTGTCCCCATTAGAATGCAAGCAACTTCAAAGGAGGGCCTGTCTTGCTTCTGTTGTGCTTAGCGTATACCTGGAATATATTAAATGCTTATTAAGTGCTCTCATTAGCTAGCTAGCAATCTAAGGGGGCAAGGAATTAATGCTGGGAACTTGAAGGGAGCAAAGAATTCCACAAGATGAAAGAAAAGAGGGAGAGCACTGAAAAGACAGAGTTGGGGCAGCTGGGTAGCACAGTGGATAGAGTTCTAGGCCTGGAATCAGGAGGACCTGGGTTCAAATATGGCCTCAGACACTTCCTAGCTGTGTGACCCTGGGCAAGTCACTTAACCCCCATTGCCTAGGCCTTGCAGCTCATCTGTCTTAGAACTGATACTAAGACAGAAAGTAAAGATTTTTTTAAGGGACCAGAGTCAGGAGAGGTGATGCTGTGTACCAGAAATGGCAAAAAAAAAAAAAAGCCAGTTTGGCTTCTGAGAGAAAAGAGGAAAACCAAGACCCAGAGAGAGGAAATGTCTCCTAAGAAACAGAGACAGGCTCAGAGGCCAGCTCCTCGGACTCCAGATGAAGCATTCTTCTTGCTTCGCCATGCCGCATTCTCCTCCAGAGAGAGAAGAGCAGTAGATTAAAGAAGACAGGTTTTTAGAAAAATAGAGAGAAGTCGCCGGAATGGAGTATTATGTACCCGGGCAGGTTTCTAAGTAGCTGTGATGAAAAAGGAATGCACTTTTCAGAAGCCCCCCCCCCCATCCCAAGAGAAAGGCAGCTCCTAGCAGGTTAAAAGACCCAGAGCTTTTTGTGGTTAAATGGGAACAAAACTAGATCACCAAGGCTAAGCAGAAAGGATTCCTAGTCGGCTACAACAAGGTTAGAGTTCCACTCAAGCTCTTCTACAAAATCGCTCGTAAATAAAGTGTGAAAACCATCCGGAATGACATCTTTTCCCCTAAAAGAATGTCACGTCCCCAAATTCAGCATTTTCCTACTGAGTGAAAAAGGTGGCAAAAATACTGTTGCCATTTGGAGTCTGGTAATTCAGTGCCACTCACTGGCTGAGATGGGAGTTTGTGAGTTCACCGTGAGCAATCAGAAAATAGGGCTCTGGTTTCTAGACCATTCAAGCTGGGGATACAATAGAACCCAAAAGTATGAAACAAGGGTCATATACTATGTTCACTCAGGCTGAAGTAATCTCTCCCGTACCCGAGCTCCCAGGGTTGTTGTGAGGGGCAAGTGAGCCGTGAAAGTGCTTTGAAAGGAAAGTAAATCACCATACACACAGCAAAGGACTATTGGTAGAGTCTACCCTAACACGACCTCTCTATAAAGTCTGTATGGAAGGGGGGTCTGAAAGGGAGAATTTCTGCAAATGGAGTCACACTGGAGGACCCAGGCCCATGGATTTCTTTTTGAAGTTGTAGCGAGCTCGGCCTATTGTTTGTACCCCACACTCATCTCCTGATAGATCTTCACACCACTGCATTCTCCCTTGTGAAAAAGAAAACAGTTAAGCCAGATCAATATAGCATCTAAAAGTGGATCTATCAATCAACAGGCGGTTATATTAGGCATCTGCCCCATGTCAGGCACCATGCTGGACCAGGGACACAAGTAGAAAGAATAAAAAAAAGAAAGAAATCCTTACTTGTTTTGTGCTTATGTTCTAACAGGGTAGGGATGGGGGAAAGAAGAGATAGGCACATATAAAAAAAATCTATACAGCAGGAGCAGCTGATTCAGGAGCTCAGCAGATTTAGAGCCAGGTCCAGGAACAGGAAGTCCTGGGTTCAAAGTGGCCTCAGATACTTCCCAGCTGCGTGACTCTGGGCAAGTCACTTGACCCTCATTGCCTAGCCCTTACCGCTCTTCTGCCTCAGAACCAATATACTGTATTGATTCTAAGATAGAAAGTTTAAAAAAATCTATACAGCATAAATCTGAAGTTGCAAATACATCAAATGCATCTATATATGTTCACACACACACATATAAGAATGGTAGTTAAATACAGAGTCATTTGGGAGAAGAAAAGCACAACTGAGTTGAGGGTGGGGGAGAGGTGGAGGAAATTTTCAAGAGAAAAAAACCACCATCTGGGAGGAGAGGAAGAAGACTGGGTGAATTCCGGCGCATAGAGGTGGGAGATGGGGTGCAATGAGGCCTGTTTGGCTGGATCCCAGAGTCTGGGCAGGAAAGTCATACCCAGTGAGGGAGGCTGGCCATAGGACTTTCAGAGCTAAATAGAGGGGCTTAGAGCTCCTTTATTGAGATAGTCACTTTCTCACAGGAGTCTGGAACCAAACCCACAATATCTGTGAGATATGCCTGTAGTAGATGCTTAATAAATGTTTATTGCCTTATTATTGGCTTGAATTCAGAGCCATAGGTGTAATGAATGGCCTGAGAAAGTCCTGAGGGTTGGAAGGAATGAATGTCTCAAAGAAGGCAAAGAACAGGGGTGGGAGGAGGGAAGGAAGGAGAGGCGGTATATAGGATGTCACGGTCATATGGGGGAAGTTTCCCAGCGATCACTGGGGTTCTCTCCAAGACCTAGCCAGGAGCGTTCCATTTGCCCCTCATAGCTCTCGGCATAGTATTAGTCCCACCAAGTTCCAAGTCTGAAGCCCCCCTGGGACTTTGATCCTCAGACCCCAGTTTGTCAGGACGTTGCTACAAGATTGGTTATGATATCAGGCCTGGAACCCCGGGCTCCTGGGTCCCCATGGCTCAGGCCCCTAGGTCCCGGATGACATTCAAACCCTGCATCTAAAACAGACCAAAACCTGAAGCCTATTTCTCAGGGCCATGTGGCCCCAGGGAAGGGGAAAAGGAAGGGGCCCCTCAGGATCTTCCTTCCTCCATTGCATCACCTCGGTGAGTAAAGTCTTAAACCCCTGGACTCCACAAACAACACAGGGAGGGCCTGGGTCCCAGTCGGATAGACCTAGACGCAGCTAGGCTCACACCGAGCTAATGGGGAAAGGCTGTTGCCAGCTATTTGGCACTCCAAAAGAGAATGTCCGGCTTGGTGGCAGTTCTCTTGCTTCCCAGAAGCTGGGATGTCTCCCTGGCATCTCTCATGGGGGTGCCTCCATTTTAGTTGGGCTGGGCATGTACCTAACCCTGTTACATAAGTAAGGCATTTTTAGGTAAGGCTGGCTCCAGCCTGTGCATGACCATCTCTCTGGACAGCCAAGGTGTTGGGAAGGAGAAGGTCACGGGGCTTAAGGAGGCTGAGGAAATACATTGTGGAGTTTAAGGGAGCACACACCTGCCACGTCATCCCCACTTCCTGGGCTTGTGGAGCTCCTTGAGAATGACCTGGGGGTCAGTACACTACAGCCACCATAATTTTGATTGAGTGGAAAACTATAATTGTGTGCATTTCAAAAGAAGAAAGGTTACTGAGTGAAGGAGACAAAGAGAAAGTGGGGAAGTGATGGTGGGGAGCAAGAAGTATTTGGGAAGGGCTTACTGAGGGTAGCGAGGCGGGTGGGGCACAGAAAGAAGTCCAGATTGGCCTGGAGAGGAGAGCCGGGGCACATAGGGTCATCAGAAGTGAGTCAGGTCTCTATGAGGGCTAACAGATAAAAAGAACAAGGGAGAAGGAGGTCTAGGACTCGGGGGAGTTTGTTTACTTATGGATTGGGAATTCCAGAGGGCACAGAAGGATTAGATGAAGACAGAGTCCAGGACAGACTGAGGGGACTGAGAAGGACAGAACAGGAACACGGGGGCAGGGGATGGTTTCCCCTTAAATGGCCACTGATTATTAAAGGGATAGGAAGAGAAAAAGGAAAAGCCACAGTGGTACTAGTGGGGGGCGGAGGAAGCTCAATCTCTCCATAGGGTGTTTTAGGGAGGTCTGGGCCAGCTCGGGATAGTTCCCTTCACCTGGGAAGTGGATGGAGAGGGACAAAGAGTAGGGTGTTGGGAGGGGAAGGGGCCAAGTCAAACGGTCTCCTAGAGGGCAGAGGGCCCTGTACTCCTCCTCCAGTGTGACTGAGGGAAGTCGTGAGTAAAAGCAGAAAGATCACCATGAAGGGAAGGGTAGTTGAGGTACTTGCATCCATTAAAGAGAATGGAGAGTTGGACATCTATAAAGAATCTGACAGTCCCGGGTTCTCCTAGATCTAGACAGAAATCCTTTTTCTAATGGGGCAGATCACACGTTGCCTATAGCAGGTGACAAATCCAGGCAAAAGTTCCTCACATCTCCACTGAGAGGAGGACATAGTTCATTTTCTGTTCTACAGGACAAATAATCAGAATTTCAGGCCATTATAGTTATCAAAAATTAACTCTAGCTCTTTCTCAAACACATTAGCCTCTGTAGCAGAGGGTAGATTTTTTTTAAAACATCCCTCACAGGATGGTAGCTTTAAATCTGAAAGAGATCTCAGAGGCCATTTAGTCAGGTTTCCTCGTTTTACAAAGGAGAAATTGAGGCACAGGGAAGGATGCCCGCCAGGAAATCCCTACTTCAAGATTTGAACCCAAACTCCTCTGATTCTGAATCCACCATTATTTATCATACTACCATCTATCACTGCGGTATTTTTATAAATGGGCAACACTGCTTGCTTCTTATGCTAAGTAAAAAAGAGACTACAAAGAATACTTCCTGGGATACGTGTGCATGAGGACCAGAAAGAAGTAGCAAGCTGACCATTTAGCAACAGTGGAAAGGCAGAAAATGGCCACAAAAAGTTGAATTTCTGCCCTCTTAGCTCCAGTGCCTGATCCACCCAGTGCCTAAAACCCAGCAGACAGACAGACGCTCAACCAATCTGCTCAGGTAATGGAACTGCATGGAGAGCCCAATGTATGATCATAAAAACAGGAATGGAGGAGGCAGAGCTCACCTGCAGCTAGAAGGAAGTGCCATTTGTGCTGGGCACTCCTTGAGGCCAGGGACTGTCTCCTTTGGGTTTCTATATCCCCAACACCCAATGCATAATAGGCACTTGGGAAATGCTGGATACCAGACAGAATTGGTTAAGAGAGAGAGAGAGAGAGAGAGAGAGAGAGAGAGAGAGAGAGAGAG
>NC_058136.1:76311494-76348517 GCF_016433145.1 Gracilinanus agilis | reverse complement strand
TAAGGAAATTGAATTGTTCTAATCCTGAGGGACTTATGAGAAAGAACCCTCTCCACATCCAGAGAAAGAACTGTGGGAGTAGAAACCCAGAAGAAAAACATAGGATTCATCACATGGTTCAATGGGTATATGACTGGGGATGTTGACTTTAACTGATCACTCTATTGCAAATATTAATAACATGGAAATATGTTTTGAACAGTGATTCATGTATAACCCAGTGGAATTGCTAGTCAGCTCCAGGAGAGGGGAGGGAAGAGAGAGGGAAAGAACATGAACCATGGAACCATGGAAAAATATTCTTAATTGATTAGTTGTTTTTAAAGAGAACTCAAATTGTTCTTAGAAGTTAACATGTCATCAACTACCATATAATTGGACCCTTTCTGTCCTATGCCAGGAATGTTCTCCTCTACTTTTCTCCACCTTTCATAAGCTTTGTCTTCCATAAAGGCCCAAGGTAAAGATCTCCTTCATGGTAAACTTCCCTGATTAAAACCCTGCCCTCCCACACCCAACTGTAAATGTTTTATCCTTCCTCAATTTTACCTAGAGTATTTTATCTGCACTTCCCCTTTGCCCTATCAGAGAATTACCTTTGATGTCATTAAAGGCTTTGAAGGCCCAAAAGTCTTAGTGCAATTTTAAATTCTACTTGTTGCCCTCTTAAGCTATTCAAGCTACTAAACACTGCATCAAGGTTTTTGTTTTTAAATTAAAGACATTTTATTTTCCCAATTACATATAATAATGATTTTCCACATATATTTTCCAAAATTCCAACATCCAAACCATCTCTCTCCCTCCCTTCCCTCCCCTACTCAGAGATGGCAAACAATTTGATTTGGGCCATACGTGTATTATCATGAAAAACACACTTCCATAGTGCTGATTGTTTTAGCAGCACACTCATACGAAAGCAAAACTCCCAAATAAAACCATAAATACACGGATGTGGAAGACAGTCTGCTTTGATCTGCAGCCATCTGGCTCCAAAAATTCCTCCTCTAGATGCACCAAGGTTTTTGGGACACCTTGTATTTTAGCTTTATTAGCTCTAACCCCATTACCATGCCTTCTAGGTGTAAAATGTGGAATGAATGAATTCTACATTTTCATCTTTTAAATAATCCGCAAATGCAAAATTATAGCATCCATTCAACATACTTAGATTAAGCACCTACTATGTGCAGAGCATTGTGGATAGACAGTGGGGGTGATGCAAAGTTCAAATAAGACATAGTTCCTCTACCCTTACTCAAGCTCACAGCCTAATTTTAGCTTCTATAAAAACACATCCCTCACATGTATGTAATACACAATATCTGATAATGTGGAGTTTTTTCTTGTTTAAATCATTTCATATTGGCCCCAAATTATAGTAACTGTAGTTGCTACCCTCATAAAATGTTCTTGTTTGCCAGTGGTCTTCCTGCTGTGCAAGTGATTCATTCTCTCTCTCTCTCTCTCTCTCTCTCTCTCTCTCTCTCTCTCACTCACTCACTCACTCACACATACACATGCACACACACACACGCACACACACACACATCTCATATCTCATCTTTGAGGCCAAGCTTGGTCATTATAATTTCATAGCATTAAGTTTTGATCATTTTGTTATTGTTATTTACTTTGCTTCCCCTCCCAACCCCTGGTTCTGCTTACTTCACTCTGGATCAGTTCAGAGAGTCTTTCATGTTTCTCTGTTCTCATCATTATTGTCATTTCTTATATCGCTTATATTGTAGCCATAGAACAGTTTATTAGCAGAAGGAAGAGCAAAAAAGCCAAGTGAAAACTCATCTTTGCATATCCTGGCCAGACCTCTGTGGTTCCAGGGAAGCTGCTTTCCTGGATGGCTTTCCCCAATGAGATTATGTGTTCTGTACTGTGAGCATCCTTGGGGAACGTTTTTGGTTTTGGTTTTTCCTATTTACATTGGCCTGTGTGACAGAGTATGAAAAGAGAACAACCATCTGTTTGTTGACTCATTGAGGACACATGGGTCCCCACACCCACCAATGATCTACTTAGCACTGGATCAACTTAAGGGTACAAGTCATGTCTCTGACACTAGTGATCCAAAGACATGGAGATGGATAGAGACTAGCCCCTCAGATGTGGGCGTTTGTTCAGAAGCAAGAAACTTGTCATCCAAGTGGAATCAGCTGAGTGTTGACAAAGAGAGGGTCGAGTAATTGAGAAATAGTAACTCTGCAGGCAAGAGTAAGAAGCCTCTTTTCCTGCTTAGGTGCTTAGGAGCCCAGCAGGTTGTGCATTTACTTTAAGGTCAAGGTTCTTGATTAAAAGATCAGGGAAAGAAGGGTCCAATGGTTGGTGTGGTTGTCTTATACATCAAGCATTGCTCTTTCACATAGCAATACAATGAGGAACAACCATTGGTCACATTTGGCCTCCAACATTTGTTTTTCTGAATTGTCATTTTCTCAGCCCCTTGGGAACTGAGTCTAGGGGCTGTCAGTAGATCCAGAGATCAAAGGGAGAATGAGATCAGTGTGTTTCTGTGAACGGATCTGTGATGCTGTGCTGGCAGCTGCCTGAGGTCTTAGGTATAAGATATATCCCAAAGCTGGGCAAAGATGATTCCATCACAAGGCAGAGTTCTTGGCAACCCCTTCTGAGTTCTTCTTCCTCTTGGGAATGCCTTTGTTAGAAATCACTGGACCCCAACACACAAAGAAATAATGAAAACAGGGTCTTCTGCAACAACAGCATGTTTAGTAGGTTCTCAGTCCCCCCAAATAGGGACCAGAACACTTTAGTAAATGGTAGCTTAGGCAAGTGCTGAGCCCTCATAACAGAGAGCGGCTACTTGTATGGATGGCTATAATAAGGCTCTTTTTAATAAAAGCAGAACTATAGTTGTTGATTATTTCTAGTAGCTATTTAGTTGATTCTCTAGGATTTTTTAAGTAGACCATCATATCATCTGCAAACACTGATAACTTAGTCTCCTCATTGCCTATTTTAATACATTCAATTTCTTTTTCTTCTCTAACTGCTAATGCTAGTGTTTTAGTATAGTGTTAAATAATAGAGGTGAAAATGGGCATCCTTCTTTCACACCTGATCTTATTGGAAAGGCATCTAATTTATCCCCATTGCATATGATGCTTGTTGATGGTTTAAGAAATATGCTGTTTATTATTTTTAGGAAAGGACCCTCTATTCCTATACTTCCTAGTGTTTTCAGTAGGAATGGGTGTTATATTTTGTCAAAGGCTTTTTCAGCATCTATTGAGATAATCATGTGGTTTTTGTTGGTTTGCTTGTTGATATGGTCTATTATGTGGATGGTTTTCCTAATGTTGAACCATCCTTGCATTCCTGGCATAGATCCCACCTGGTCATGATGGAGAACCCTCTTGATCACTTGCTGGAGTCTTTATGCTAGTATTCTATTTAAGATTTTTGCATCTATGTTCATTAAGGAAATTGGTCTGTAATTTTCTTTCTCTGTTTTTGATCTACCTGACTTAGGAATCAGTACCATATTTGTGCCATAAAAGGAATTTGGTAAGACTCCTTCTTTGCTTATTATATCAAATAATTTTTATAGTATTGGGATTAATTGTTCTTTGAATGTTTGATAGAATTTACTTGTGAATCCATCAGGCCCTGGCGATTTTTTCTTAGGGAGTTCTTTGATGGCTTGTTCAATTTCTTTTTCTGATATTGGGTTACTTAAGTATTCTATTTCTTCTTCTGTTAATCTAGGCAATTTATATTTTTGTAAATATTTATCCATATCACCTAGATTGCTAAATTTATTGCCATATAATTGGGCAAAATAGTTTTTAATGATTGCCTTAATTTCCTCTTCATTAGAGGTGAGATCTCCCTTTTCATCTTTGATACTATTAATTTGGTTTCCTTCTTTCCTTTTTAAATTAGATTTACCATTACTTCGTCTATTTTATCTCTTTTTTCAAAATACGAACTTCTCATCTTATTTATTAATTCAATAGTTCCTTTACTTTCAATTTCATTAATTTCTCCTTTGATTTTTAGTATTTCTAATTTAGTTTTCATCTGAGGATTTTTAATTTGTTCATTTTCTAGTTTTTTTAAGTTGCATGCCCAATTCATTAACCTCTGTCCTCCCTAATTTGTTAATATATGCACTCAGTGCTATAAATTTTCCCCTTAGAACTTCTTTGGCTACATCCCATAGGTTTGGGTGAGATGTCTCATCATCGTTATTGTCTTCAATGAAATTATTGTTTCTGTGATTTGTTCTTTCACTAAATTATTTTGTAGAATCATATTATTTAATTTCCAATTAGTTTTTGGTTTTCCTCTCCATGTATTCTTACTAATAACTATTTTTATTGCATTGTGATCTGAGAAGGTTGAATTTATTATTTTTACATTTGTTTGCCATGTTTCTATGCCCTATTACATGGTCTATCTTTGTGAATGTTCCATGTGTTGCTGAAAAGAAAGTGTATTCCTTTTGTCCCTATCTATTTTTCTCCATATATCTATTAAGTCTAATTTTTCTAGGGTTTCATTTACTTCTCTTATCTCTTTCTTATTTATTTTTTGGTTTGAATTATCTAGATCTGATAGGGGAAGGTTGAGGTCCCCCACTAGTATGGTTTTGCTATCTATTTTATCCTTGAGCTCCACTAGCTTCTCCTTTAGAAATTTGGAACTATACCATTTGGTGCATACATGTTGAATACTCATATTTCCTCATTGTTTATACTGCCTTTTATCAGAATGTATTTATCTTCCCTATCTCTTTTAACCTTATCTATTTTTACTTTGGCTCTGTCAGAGATCATGATAGCCACCCCTGCCTTCTTTTACTCATTTGAAGCATTTCTTTATATTTCCAACACATCACAGCACCAAGAGGTAGAAAGAAAAACACGCTTTAAAATCATCCTAGACAGTATAAAATACTTAGGAATCTATCTAACAAAAGAAACACAGGAATTATACGAGCATAACTACAAAACACTTTCCAAACAATTAAAACTAGATCTAAAATTGGAAAAAACATTGAGTGCTCATTGGTTGGACGAGCTACCATAATAAAAATGACCATTCTGCCTAAATTAATTTACTTATTTAGTGCCATACCTATCAAACTACCAAAAAAGTTTTTCACTAAATTACAAAAACTATGACAAAGTTTATTTGGAAGAACAAAAGATGAAGAATATCAAGGGAAATAATGAAAAAAAACGAGAAGGAAGGTGGCTTATCAGTACCAGATATTAAGCAATACTGTAAAGCAGTGGTCATCAAAACAATATGGTAATGGCTAAGAGATAGAAGGGAGGATCAGTGGAATAGACTTGGGATAAGTGACATCAGCAAGATAGTGTATGATAAACCCAAAGAGCCCAACGTTTGGGACAAAAATCCACTATTTGAAAAATACTTCTGGGAAATTTGGAAAACAATATGGGAGAGATTAGGTTTAGATCAACTTCTCACACCCTACACCAAGATAAATTCAGAATGGGTGAATGACTTGAATATAAAGAAGGAAACTGTAAGTAAATTAAGTGAACGCAAAATAGTATACTTGTCAGATCTCTGGGAAAAGAAAGATTTTAAAACCAAGAAAGACTTAGAAAAAATTACAAAATGTAAATTAAATGGTTTTGATTATATTAAATTAAAAAGTTTTTGTACAAGGGAAAACTGCAACCAAAATCAGAAGGGAAACCACAAACTGGGAAAAAATCTTTATAACAAAAAATTCTGACAGGGGTTTAACTATTCAAATATACAAGGAACTAAATCAATTGTATGAAAAATCAAGCCATTCCCCAATTGATAAATGGGCAAGGGACATGAATAGGCAATTTTCAGATAAAGAAATAAAAAGTATCAATAAGCACATGAGAAAGTGTTCTAAATCTCTAATAATTAGAGAAATGCAAATCAAAACAACTCTGAGGTATCACCTCACACCTAGCAGATTGGCTAAAATGATAGCAGGGGGGAGTAATGAATGTTTGAAGGGATGTGCACGAATTGGGACGTTAATGCACTGCTGGTGGAGTTGTGAACTGATCCAACCATTCTGGATGGCAATTTGGAATTATGCTCAAAGAGCAATAAAAGAATGCCTGCCCTTTGATCCAGCCATAGCATTGCTGGGTTTGTACCCCAAAGAGATCATAGATAAACAGACTTGTACAAAAATATTTATAGCTGTGCTCTTTGTGGTGGGAAAAAAACGGGAAAGTGAGGGTATGCCCTTAAATTGGGGAATGGCTGAACAAATTGTGATATATGTTGGTGATGGAATGCTATTGTTCTGAAAGGAATAATAAACTGGAGGAATTTCATGTGAACTGGAAAGTCCTCCAGGAACTGATGCAGAGTGAAAGGAGCAGAGCCAGAAGAACTTTGTACACAGAGACTGATACACTGTGGTAAAATTGAATGTAATGAACATCTGTACTAGCAACGATGCAATGACCCAATACAATTCTGAGGGATTTATGGAAAAGAATGCTACCAATATTCAGAGGAAGAACTACAGGAGAGTAAACATAGAAGAAAAATAAATGCTTGAACACTTGGGTTGATGAGTACATGATTGGGGATGTAGACCTGAAAGGACCACACCAACGCAACTATCAATAATATGTAAATAATTCTTGACTGACCACACATGTTAAAACCAGTGGAAATGTGAGTTAGCTGGGGGGGAGTTTGCAGGGTGAAGGGTAAAGTAAAAACATAAATTATGTAACCATGAAAATTTTTTCTAAAAATAAAATTAATGAAAAAAACACATTAAAAAATAATAAAAAATAAAATAAAAGCCAAACTGCTTTAATGGGAATATAGGTCCCAGGGTTGGGAAGGCTTTCATCTAGTCCAGTCCCCTGTTTCCATGCAGGACTCTACAGAGGGCCTTCCAAATGTGATCATGTCTCAACAGATTTTAAAGAAATCAAATTCTTGGGTAGCTCATTTCAAGTCAATTTCTCCCCAAATTTTTGCAATCCCACTCTATGTTTCTGTGAAAGTATCCCTTTCTCTTACACCTTACAGCCAGATTGTATGCATTTCCATGATGATTAACTGCTGACCTTGGAGGTTTTTTCCTAGCCTGATCTTGGAATTCGTTCTGAAACCACCTAACACTGCCCAGATTCTGAACCTCACATGGAGGTCCAGTGAGTAATAACATGCTCAGTTCTAGTCATGGGTATATGAGTATGCCATGGCTAAAACGCTAAATGCCAGCTAGTGTTCACAACAGAGGAAAACAATTCATAACATCTCCCCTATTGTTGTTGAATTGTTTCAGTCATGCCCAATTCTTTGTGAGCCCATTTTGGGGTTTTCTTGGCAAAGATCTTGGTTTATCGAAAACTGTCTTGCTGAGGTCCCTTACCCCTAGTCTATTCCACTGATCCTCCCTTCTGTCTGTTCGCCAGTACCATATTGTTTTGATGGCTACTGCTTTATAGTATAGCTTAATATCTGGTACTGGTAGGCCACTTTCTTTCACATTTTTTTTTCATTATTTCCCTTGATATTCTTGGTCTTTTGTTCTTCCAAATGAACTTTTTATATTTTTTTCTAATTCAGTAAAAAACTTTTTTTGGTATTTTGTTAGGTATAGTACTATGTGGGAAGCCGTTCGATATAGTAAAGCCTTTGGAGAAATAGGATCAAATTTAGGGCCTGTTATCTGGATTCCCTACATGACCAATCCAGACTGAGACTGTCTTTGTGTTTGGTTCTGGTCACCTGAGCCCCGAAAAGCTCTGGTACCAGCAGGTAGGTTAATCCAAAATCAACTTGATCCCTCCAAGAGGCTATTAGGAGTCATTTAGAGAAACAGAGTCTGTAACAGATATTTTATCTGGATCCCATTACAAAATCATCGGCAAGTAAAACTGTGTGTATGATTTTTCTGCACTGCATGTCAGGAATGCAGACAGAATGGGCCATCTAAGATAAAAATCTGAGGCTCTTCTTTTGACTCAGTTTTGATCCCCACCTTTCTTAGAACTCCTATTGGAAAACTTTGAAGTGGCAGACCAGCATCTACTGAGTTAATGATTCCTCTCCTTGATAATTAAGAAGCTTGAACCCTAACAAACATTACTTAAGATAAGACTGCATACTTAGATAAGTATGGCGCTTTTAGTCTTGACTTTATTTGTCCAGGTGCCTATAATCCTGGAAGACAGAACTCAATAAGTGAGCATCTCCATAAAAATATTTCCTCTCCCAGAATTATCCCTACTAGTTGATGGTTGGAATTTGGCCATTGTCTTGGTACTTATACCTTTACTCTTTAGACTTTAATGGGTTATGTATGATCTGTTACCCCTTCATAGCTGTGTTCTTTGTTTGAAATCAGTATATAATAAACTCCCAAGCCCACAGACTTTGGGACAGCATGGGCTAACCACTAGTCTAGTTGTTCTCATTTTCTTTCTCCTGCCTTAACCATCCTATGCCACCACGCCGCTCAGGACCCCAAAAAATCATATAGAGGCATGGCCCCCTATAGTACTAAATAGGTAAATTAATTTGGGTATTATTATTATTCCTGTTGACTCCTTAGGAGCATAGGGCCGCAACCATCTCACGCCAGCGGACTCTGTTCTGGGCAACTTCCCCCAGCTGGGCCCATGTCATTCCGACTGTTTTTGTTTCATTTTTGGCAGATCTTCGCCAGGTCTGTTTTGGTCTTCCAACTTTCCTCCTCCCTGAAGTAGGATGGTCATTTTTATTATGTTAGCTCATCCTACCCATAAGCACTAAATGTTTTTCCAATTATTTAGATCTAGTTTTAATTGTGTGTAAAGGGTTTCATAGATGTGTTCATATAATTCCTGTGTTTGTCTTGGCAGATAGATTCCTAAGTATTTTATATTGTCTAGGGTGATTTTAAATGGAATTTCCCTTTCTAACTCTTCCTGCTGTGGTGTGTTAGAAATAAATAGAAATGCTGATGATTTGTTTGCATTTATTTTGTATCCTGCTACTTTGTTAAAGTTGTTGATTATTTCCACTAACTTTTTGGTTGATTCTCTAGAATTTTTTAAGTAGACCATCATATCATCTGCAAAGAGTGATAGCATGGTTTCCTCATTGCTTATTTTAAAACCTTCAATTTCTCTTTTCTTCTCTAATTGCTGCTGCTACTGTTTCCAGTACAATGTTAAATAATAGAGGTGACAATGGGCATCCGTGTTTCAAATCTGATCCTATTGGAAATGCTTCTAATTTATCCCCATTGCAGATGATGTTTGTTAATGGTTTTAGATATATAGCATTTATTATTTCTAGGAAAGGCCCTTCTATTCCTAAACTTTCTAGTGTTTTCAGTAGGATTGGGTGTTGTATTTTGTCAAAGACTTTATCAGCATCTATTGAGATAATCATGTGTTTTTTTAAACCCTTAACTTCTGTGTATTGGTTCCTTGGTGGAAGAGTGGTAAGGGTGGGCAATGGGGGTCAAGTGACTTACCCAGGGTCACACAGCTGGGAAGCGTCTGAGGCCGGATTTGAACCAAGGACCTCCCATCTCTAGGCCTGACTCTCAATCCACTGAGCTACCCAGCTGACCCAGTCATGTGGTTTTTGTTGGTTTGCTTGTTGATATGGTCAATTATATGAATGGTTTTCCTAATGTTGAACCATCCTTACATTCCTGGTATAAATCCCACCTGACCATAATGAATAACCCTTGTGATCACTTACTGGAGTCTTTTTGCTAGTATTCTGTTTAAGATTTTTTAATCTATGTTCATTAGGGAGATTGGTCTGTAGTTTTCTTTGTCTGTTTTTGATCTACCTGGTTTTGGAATCAGTACCATATTTGTGTCATAAAAGGAGTTTGGTAGAACTCCTTCTTTGCTTATTATGTCAAATAGTTTGTATAGTATTGGAATTAGTTGTTCTTTGAAGGTTTGGTAGAATTCACTTGTGAATCCATCTGGTCCTGGGGATTTATTCTTAGGGAGTTTTTTGATGGCTTGTTCAATTTCTTTTTCTGATATGGGATTATTTAAGTATTCTATTTCTTCTACTGTTAATCTAGGCAATTTATATTTTTGTAAATAATCATCCATCTCACCTAGATTGAGATATTTATTGCCATATAATTGGACAAAATAGTTTTTAATGATTGCCTTCATTTCCTCTTCATTAGAGGCAAGGTCTCCTTATTCATCTTTGATACTTATAATTTGGTTTTCTGCTTTCCTTTTTTAATTAGATTGACCAGTACTTTGTCAATTTTATTTGTTTTTTTCAAAATACCAGCTTCTAGTCTTATTTATTAGTTCAATAGTTCTTTTACTTTCAATTTTATTGATTTCTCCTTTGATTTTTATAATCTCTAATTTAGTTTTTAACTGGGGATTTTTAATTTGTTCCCTTCCTAGTTTTTTCATTTGCATGCCCAGTTCATTGATCTTTTCCCTCTCTAATTTGTTATTATATGCACTCAGTGATATAAATTTCCCCCTAAGTACTGCGTTAGCTGCATCCCACAGATTTTGGTAGGATGTCTTATCATTGTCTTTCTCTTCAATGAAATGATTAATTTTTTCTATAATTGTTCTTTAACTATCTGATTTTAGAGAATCATATTATTTAATTTCTAATTAGTTTTTTCATTTGCCTATCTGTGTTCCCTTACTGATTATTATTTTTATTGCATTATGATCTGAAAAGGTTGCATTTGTTGTTTCTGCTCTTTTGCATTTGTTTGCCATGTTTCTTTGCCCTAGTACATGGTCAGCCTTTGTGAATGTATCATGTGCAGCTGAAAAGAAGGTGTATTCCTTTCTGTCCCCATTTATTTTTCTCCACATATCTATTAACTCTAATTTTTCTAGGATTTCATTCACCTCTCTTATCTCTTTATTATTTATTTTTTTGTTTGATTTATCTAAATCTGATAGAGGAATATTTAGATCTCCCACTAGTATAGTTTTACTATCTATTTCCTCCTTCAGCTCTGCTAGTTTCTCCTTTAGAAATTTGGATGCTATACCATTTGGTGCATACATGTTGAGTACCATTATTTCCTCATTATCTATACTACGTTTTATCAGGATGTAATTACCTTCCCTATCTTTTTTAATCATATCGTTTTTTACTTTGGCTTCATTAGAAATCATGATTGCCACTCCTGCCTTCTTTTTCTCAGTTGAAGCTCAAAAGATTTTGTGCCAGCCATTGACCTTAATCCGGTGTATGTCCACCTGCCTCATGTGTTTTTCTTATAGACAACATATGGTAGGATTTTATGTTCTAATCCACTCTTCTATTTGCTTCTGTTTTATGAGTGAGTTCATCCCATTCACATTCATGGTTATAATTATCAGCTATGTATTCCCTAACATTTTTCTATCCTCTCCTAGTTCTACTCCTTCTTCTTATGCGGTTTCCTTTTAAACCAGTGGTTTGTTTTAAATCAGTTCCCCTTGTCCCCTCCCTTGGTTTACTTCCCTTTCCACCCCCTCCCTTCCCCTCTTATTATTTTTAAGACCTAATGAATTCCCTCTCCCTCTCTTCCCCTCCTTTTATGAACTCCTCACCCTACTGCCCATCTTGCTTTATCACTTCTGACTTTATACTTAGGGTTAGATAGAATTTGATATCCTAATGGATCTATCTACTCTTCCCTCTCAGGATTAATTCCACTGAGAGTAAGGTTTAAGTATTTCCTTTTATGCTCTCTTCCTTTCCTTCTTGTAATAGTATTCCTCCTTTCCACTTCCCATGCCCTCTTTGTGTGGTATAGATTATCCTATTTTTCTTATTCCTTCAAGTTATTCTTGGTGCCATCTTCTATTCCCCCACACAAACACTTTCCCTCCATATCATCTTCTCCTTATTACTAATTCTTCTAATTACTATAATAGTACATTTTTTTAGAATTACAGATAATATTTCTCCATGTAGGAATACAAATAATTTGATCTTTTTCAAGCTTTTGAAGAAGGCAATTTAAAGATAAGAGTTTTCTTTCTTTCCCCTCTGTTTCTCATTTACCTTTTCATGTTTCTGTTGGTTTTTGTGGTTGGATATCAAACTTTCAATTTAGTCCTGGTCTTTTCTGTGCAAATACTTGGAAATTTTCTATCTTGTTGAATGCTCATACTTTCCCCTTGAAGTATATAGTCATTTTTGATGGATAGTTGATCCTTGGTTGTAGAACCAATTCTCTTGCCTTTCTGAATATCATGTTCCAAGTCTTGTGGTCTTGTAGTGTGGAGGTTACCAGATCCTGTGTTATCCTGATTGGTGTTCCTTGATATCTGAATTGTCTCTTTCTGGTTTCTTGTAATATTTTTACTTTTACGTGGAAGCTTTTGAATTTGGCTATTACATTCCTGGGGGTTGTCTTCTGAGAATTTACCGTTGAGGGTGTTCTATGGGCTCTTTCAGTGTCTATTTTTCCCTCTTGTTCAAGGATATCATGGCAGTTTTCTTGGATAATTTCTTGTAGTATGCTATCTAGATTTCGATTTGTTTCCGATTTTTCTGGAAGACCAATAATTCTCAAGTTGTCTCTTCTAGACCTGGTTTCTTGATCTATTATCTTCTCATTGTGATATTTCATGTTTCCTTCTATTTTTTCAGTCTTTTGACTTTGCTTTATTAATTCTTGCTGTCTTTGTGAGATCACTGGCTTCTACTTCCCCAATTCTAGCCTTTAGAGACTGGTTCTATTCCTTTCACTCTGCATCAATTCCTGGAGGTCATTTCACTTCACATGGAATTCCTCTAGTTCATTATTACTTTTAACAAAATAGTATTCCATCACCAACATATACCACAATTTGTTCAGCCATTCCCCAATCAAAGGGCAACCCTTCATTTTCCAAATGTTTGCCACCACAAGGAGCACAGTATTGAATATTTTTGTACAAGTCTTTTTCCTTATTATCTCTTTAGGGCACAAAACCAGCAGAGGTATTGCTGAATCAAAGGGCAGGGAGTCATTTAAAGCCCTTTAGGCATAGTTCCAAATTGCCTTCCAGAATGGTTGGATCAATTCACAAGTCTACCAGTAGTGCATTAATTTCCCAGTTTTTCCATATCTACTCCAACATTTATTACTTTCCTTTGCTGTCATATTAGCCAATCTGTTATGTGTGAGGTGGTAGATGTAACTTTCAATAAAGTTGCTTTTGCTTGCTATCAGAGCCTCTAGACCTCCTGACCCCCTACAGCTGTTTTGTTTCATCCTTTCTATCACAACTCATTCTTCTTATCTATCTGGGACCCCCTGACAGTTTTAAATAATTTTTATTTTAAGAAAAGGTTCTTTTATTTCTATGTTTTCTAGTGTTTTAAATCAGAATGGGTGTTGTATTTTTTTCAAAGGCTTTTTCTCCATCTATTGAGATAATCATGAAATTTGTTATTTTCTGTTATTACTATGGGCAATTATGTTGATAATTTTCCTAATATTAAATCAACCTTGCATTTGTGGCATAAATTGCACCTAGTAACAGCGAATAATCCTTGTGTTATATTGCTGTAGTGGAGTGGCATTGCTAGCATTATATTTAAGATTTTTTTTCATCAGTATTCATTAGGAAAACTTGTCTGTAATTTCCTTTCTATCTTTTTGGTCTTCCAGGCTCAGGTATCAGCACCATATTTCTGTCATAAAAAGAATTTGGTAGGACCTTTTCCCCCTTATTTTTGCTTAATTTTGCCATATAGTTTGTATAATATTGGGATTAATTGTTTTTAAATATTTGATAGAATTCACTTTTGAATTGATTTGGCCCTGGAGATTTTTTCTTAGGGAGTTCCTTGATGGCTTTTTCAATTTCATTTTCTGAAATAGTATTATTTAAGTATTTTATTTCCTCTTTTGTTAATCTAGGAAACTTAAATTTTTGTAAATATTTACCTATTTCACCTCAATTGGCAGATTGTTTTATCATATAAATGGGCAAAATAGCTCCTAATAAATAGCTTTAATTTCCTCTTCTTTCGAGATGAAATCATCCTTTTCATTTTGTGATGTTTCTCTTCTTTCCTTTTTTAATCAAATTAACCAAAAGTAATCCATTTTATTTATCCCCCCCCATACAACCTGCTCCTATTCTTATTTTTTTTAGTTCAACAGTTTTTAAAATTTTAATTTTATTAATTTCTTCTTTTGATTTTTAGGATATTTAATTTAGTCTTCAATTTGAGATTTTTAATTTGTTCTTTTTTTAGATTTTTTAGTAGTATGCCCAGTTCAGTAATCTGCTTTTCTTTATATAAATAGTTCCCTGAGTACTGCTTTAGCTGTATCCCATAAACTTTCATGTACTGTCTCATCAATGATTGTTTCTACAGTTTGTTCTTTTACTCTCACATTCTGAAGAATTAGATTATTTCATTTCCAGTTATTTTTAATTTGCTTTTCCATGAACTCTTATTGATTATAATTTTTATTTAATCATGATCTGAAAAAGATTCATTTATAATTTCTGCCTTTATGCATTTCATTGTGAAGGTTTTATGCCCTAGTACCCTGTCAATTTTTGTATATCTACTATGGGTTACTGAAAAAATTCCTATTCAGTTGTCTCTGGATAGCTATTAAATCTAACTGTTCAAAATTTTCGTTACCTTCTATTACTTCTTTCTTATTTTTTCTGGTTTGATCTATTTAGTTCTGAGAGGGGAAGGTTGAGCTTCCCGCAATAGTATAGTTTTAGTATTTCCTCCTTAAGCTCCTTTAGTTTCTCCTTTAAAAATCTGGAGACTATATCATTTAGTGCATACATTATATACTGATATTATTTCATTGTCTATACTACCTTTTATCAAGACATAATTACCATCCTTATCTATTTCAATGAAATACATTTTTGTTTCAGCTTTGTCTTAGATCATGATTCCTATTCCTGCTTTTTTGTCTCAGTCAAAGCCAAATAGATTCTGCTCCTGCCTCTTATCTTACTCTGTGTATGCCTACTTGTCTCAAATGTGTTTCTTGTAAACCACATATGGTAGGATTCTGGTTTTTAATCCTTTTCTTATTTCCCTTCTACTTCTCTTTAGGATAAGATAGGATTCTATACTCCAATGAATCTGGCTGTTCTTCTTTCTCTGAGCCAATTCCAATGTGAGTATGTTTAAATATTATCCATCACCATCCTCATCTTCTCCATTGTAATAGTGTCGTCATGGAATCAAGAGACTCCAAACTTGTAGCCTAGTGAGATCTGATGAACCCTAAATTTTAGGACTAGCTTGGAGACCTCAAAGCTTGTACTTGGTCCCTGTTCCTGTGAAAATCCACCCTGAAGGGAATCTCAGACTAGTGGTTCCAGTGGTGGACCAGATCCAGTGGTTCCATTTCCACTAGTGGCAGACCCTAGGGTAAATGACAATCCCAGTTAGGTGGAGCTAGACATATGCTAAATATCCTTTTATCTTAGGAATCCTTCCCCATTGAATCAGACCCTTTCCCAAGAAAGACCCACACCTGGGCAGGGACCACCCTTTTAGTATCCATTGTAGGTAGCCCATTCCCTTACACTCTAGCCTCTGTTTATGATTCCTTTCCCAAGCTTTATTGTATCCTGTCAGTATAGTTTAATACTCCCATTTCCTTGTAGCTAGGGTAATGTAAATCATCTTTCCCTGCCCCTGATTCTCCCCAAATGGTATATAGGTTCCCCAATTTCTTTTGTTCCTTGGAGTCGTCATCTAGTGCTGTGGCAATCACAGGGGCCAGGGACCAGAGCATCCTGAGTTCAATCTTCAGACTCTGTGTAGGAGTGTAGAGCACAGCTCTGTGTAGAGGCCTGTTACCCCTGTGCGTCATTAAAGAGTGGTGTTCCTGACTATTGAATAGTTCTGTTTTTTTCCAAGTCAACAATAGTATTCCCTCATCCACTTGTTTATGTGATATAATTTACCCTATTTTACTTTTCTCTTCCCATTTCTCTTAGTGCAATTCTCTTTTTCAGCCCTAGATTTTTTTGCATGTCATCCTAAACAGCTTAATACCCTGCCCTCTGTCTATACTTTTTCTAACTACTATGATAATGATAAAAAACCTTAAGAGTTGCAAATATCATCTTTCCATATAGGAATGTAAACAATTTGACCTTATCAAAGCCCTTAATTTTTTTCCTTTTCTGATTTACCTTTCTATGCTTCTCTTGAATTTTGCCCCAGATGAAAACTAAATTAGAAATACTAAAAATCAAGGGAGAAATTAATAAAATCAAAAGTAAAAGAACTATTGAATTAATAAATAAGACTAGAAGCTGGTATTTTGAAAAAACAGATAGAATAGACAAAGTACTGATCAATCTAATTAAAAAAAGGAAAGAAGAAAACCAAATTGACAGTATCAAAGATGAAAAGGGACACCTCACCTCTAATGAAGGAGAAATAAAGGCAATCATTAAAAACTATTTTGCCCAATTATATGGCAATAAATATAGCAAACTAGGTGATATGGATGAATATTTACCAAAATATAAATTGTCTAGATTAACAGCAGAAGAAATAGAATACCTAAACAATCCCATATCAGAAGAAGAAATTGAATGAGCCATCAAAGAACTCCCTAAGAAAAAATCACCAGGGCCTGATGAATTCACAAGTGAATTCTATCAAACATTCAAAGAGCAATTCATCCCAGTACTATACAAATTATTTGATATAATAAGCAAAGAAGGAGTCCTACCAAATTCCTTTTATGACACAAATATGGTACTGATGCCAAAGCCAGGTAGTTCAAAAACAGAGAAAGAGAACTATAGACCAATCTCCCTAATGAACATAGATGCAAAATCTTAAATAGAATACTCACAAGGAGACTCCAGCAAGTGATCAAGAGGGTTATCCATCATGATCAGGTGGGATTTATACCAGGAATGCAAGGATTGTTCAACATTAGGAAAACTATCCACATAATTGACCATATCAACAAGCTAACAAACAAAAATCACATGATTATCTCAATAGGTACTGAAAAAGCCTTTGACAAAATACAGCATCCATTCCTATTAAAAACACTGAAAAGTACAGGAATAGGACCTTTCCTAAAAATAATAAACAGTATATACCAAAAACCATCAACAAGCATCATATGCAATGGGGATACATTAGAAGCCTTTCCAATAAGATTAGGTGTGAAACAAGGATGCCCATTATCACCTCTTTTATTTAACATTGTATTAGAAACACTATCAGTAGAAATTAGAGAAAAAAAAGAAATTGAAGGTATTAAAATAGGCAAGGAGGAGACTAAGCTATCACTCTTTGCAGATGATATGATGGTCTACTTAAAAAATCCTAGAGAATCAACTAAGAAGCTTGTAGAAATAATCAACAACTTTAGCAAAGTTGCAGGATACAAAATAAATGCACATAAATCATCAGCATTTCTATATATTTCCAATACATCACAGCAGCAAGAGGTAGAAAGAGAAACACCATTTAAAATCACCCTAGACAATATAAAATACGTAGGCATCTATCTACCAAAACAAATACAGGAATTATACAAACATAACTACAAAACTTTCCAAAAAAGTAAAACTAGATCTAAACAACTGGAAAAACATTGAGTGCTCATGGGTAGGACGAGCTAACATAATAAAAATGTCCACTCTTCCCAAATTAATTTACTTATTTAGTGCCATACCTATCAAACTACCAAAAACCTTTTTTACTACATTAGAAAAAACTATAACAAAGTTTATTTGGAAGATTAAAAGATCAAGAATATCAAGGGAAATAATGAAAAAAAAAGTGAAGGAAGGTGGCTTAGCAGTACCGGTTATTAAGTTATACTATAAAGCAGCAGTCATCAAAACAATATGGTACTGGCTAAGAGATAAAGGGAGGATCAGTGGAATAGACTTGGAGTAAGTGATGTCAGCAAGACAGTGTATGATAAACGCAAAGAGCCCAACTTTTGGGACAGAAATCCACTATTTGAAAAAAACTGCTGGGAAAATTGGAAAACAATATGAGAGATATTAGGTTTAGATCAACATCTCACACCATACACCAAGATAAATTAAGAATGGGAAGGAAACTGTAAGTAAATTAGGTGAACACAGAATATTATACTTGTCAGATCTCTGGGAAAGGAAAGATTTTAAAACCAAGCAAGAGTTAGAAAAAATTACAAAATGTAAAATAAATAATTTTGACTATATTAAACTAAAAAAGGTTTTGTACAGACAAAACCAATGCTACCAAAATTAGAAGGGAAGCAACAAATTGGGGGGAAAACTTTATAACAAAAAACTGAGACAAAGGTCTAATTACTCAAATATACAAGGAGCTAAATCAATTGTATAAAAAATCAAGCCATTCCCCAATTAATAAATAGGCAAGGGACATGAATAGGCAATTTTCAGTTAGAAATAAAAAGTATCAATAAGCACATGAGAAAGTGTTCTAAAGCTCTAATAATTAGAGAAATGCAAATCACAACAACTCTGAGGTACCACCTCACACCTAGCAGATTGGCTAAAATGATAGCAGGGGAGAGTAATGAATGTTGGAGGGGATGTGGCAAAATTGGGACATTAATGCATTGCTGGCGGAGTTGTGAACTCATCCAACCATTCTGGATGGCAATTTGGAACTATGCCCAAAGAGCGATAAAAGAATGCCTGCCCTTTGATCCAGCCATGCCATTGCTGGGATTGTACCCCAAAGAGATCATAGATAAACAGACTTGCACAAAAATATTTATAGCTGCACTCTTTGTGGTGGCAAAAAACTGGAAAGCAAGGGTATGCCCTTCAATTGGGGAATGGCTGAACAAATTGTGGTATCTGTTGGTGATGGAATACTATTGTGCTCAAAGCAGTAATAAGCTGGAAGAATTCCATGTGAACTGGAAAGACCTTTAGGAATTAATGTAGAGTTAAAGGAGCAGAGCCAGAAGAACATTGTACACAGAGACTGATATACTATGGTAAAATCGAATGTAATGGACAAGCAGCAATGCAATGACCCAGGACAATTCTGAGGGATTTATGGAAAGGAACACTACCCACATTCAGAGGAAGAACTACAGGACAGGAAACACTGAAGAAAAACATCTGCTTGGACACTTGGGTTGATGAGGACATGATTGGGGATGTAGACCTGAAAAGACCACACCCATGTAACTATCAATAATGTGTAAATAAATCTTGACTGACCACACATAATAAAACCAGTGAAAATGTAAATTAGCTACAGCGGAGGATGGCAGGGGGGTTGAGGAGGTTAAGGGGAAAGTAAAAACATGAGTTATGTAACCATGGAAAGTTTTTCAAAAAAAAAAGAAAAGAAATAACCACAAGTAGAATCTATTTACCATCTCAATGTTTCCAAAGCATTTGACCCTCAGATAACCCTAGGTAGGTACTATTATCAACTCCATTTTACTGGAGTTTACTGGAATTTACACAGTTTACTGAAACTGGGGTCAATCTGTACCAAGAGGCAGAAAGGGGAAATAGAAGGAGGCTGGATCATGAGTCTAGCAAGGAAAGTATTGGAACAAACAAAAGCAAATTGGAGTTTTTAATGGCAAATAGAACAATAGATAGTTGACATAATGGAGTTCTTGAAGCTTCTTCAAGGGGGGAAGTGATATGGTCAGCTCTGTGCTTTAGAAATAACAGTTTGGCAGTGCTACAGAGGTTGGATTGGAGAGGACAGTAGAAGTCAAGGTCTCTGCATTAAAACCCTGGGGCCTATATCTGGGGAACATGCCAGGATAAGGCAGGTTCAATTAGTTGGACTCGAACACAAAGTAAGAAGCTGTTTTGGCACAAGAACCAAGAGAAGAGTTGAATTATTTGACCCAGAGCAGAAAGTAGCTAGGATAGAGAAAAGAACATAAGACTTGGGTTCCAAAACGTAGCAGCTTGTATTACCCTAGACAAGTCATTTCTTTCACCTCATCTCAGTGAATCTCAAGCTTTGCCCTTTTCCTTATTGTCACACAAATAGGAAGTTTTAGCACAGTGGGCCTTGATGGTGTAAGATATCTATAAATCCTGAGTGCCTTCGGTTTCTCATTCCTGTTAGATCATCTTGGCCCCTGAACCTGACTGGACCTTCAGGTAAGAGCTTAAGTGGATCTACTTTAGGCACTAGAGAAAACTGAGGGCATCTTTTCCCAGTGAGGAACCTGGCCTGCCTGGAGCAAAAGGCTCTGATGCATGAAAGTCACGTGGGGACCAAAGTGGGAAAGACTTTAAACCTTAATAGCTTGGTAATAGGGAGCCATCAATGGTGTTTCTACAGAGGGAGTGATGGCGTCAGAGGTGTGGATTAGAAAAATTACTCTGTAAAAGGAGCAGAACCTGGAGAACATTGTACACTGAGGTGGATACACTGTGGCACAATATAATGTAATGGACTTCTCTGCTAGCAACAATGCAATGATCCAGGATCATTCTGAGGGACCTACAAGAAAAAACATTATCCACATCCAAAGAAAGAATTGTGGGAGTAGAAACACAGAAGAAAAACACCTGCTTGATCACATGGTTCGATGGGGATATGATTGGAGATGCAGACTCTAAGCTATCACCCCAATGCCAATATTAATCATATGGAAATAGGTCTTGATCAATGACACAAGTAAAACCCAGTGGAATTGCACATCAGCTACCGGAGTGGGTGGGAGGAGGGGAGGGAAAGACTGTGATTCATGTCACTATGGAAAAAATATTGTAAATTAACTAGATAAACTTTTAACAAAAGAAAAAAATCACTCTGGCAGTGTATGCAAGATGAACTGGAAGGGGGCTGAGGCTAGAGGTGACATGGGTCAGACGGCTGTTGTAGTGTCTGGGTGAGGAACAAGAAGGGCCTGAACTAGGGAGCTGGAAGGACCACAAAGGAGCAGATATAAGAGATTTTACAAAGAAAGAATAACTGAATAGGGGTGGGGGGTGATATGGCAGCGAGTGTCTGCCAGGGGACCCAGAAAGGCGGTACTCCATCATTACTCCTTTATTTAAACCTCTGAAAACCTGCATTTGCCCACTTCTAGGTGACTATGACAGCTTCAGTAAAGTATGTTCCCCACGAGAAAAACCAGCAATTACTTGGTCTCTGGTGATACCCCCCTGATCCCCCGAGCTGGGCCAGAGCCCAAGCCAGAGCCCATGGCTGGAGGACCCCAGGAAACCATGGCTTCCATGTTTGTAGCCAAAGTCATCTTCTTTCTGGATCCTGGGAGAAATCAAAGGCAGCATTCATTGTGCAAAGCTGGACAAAGGCAGTTGCTGAAGCTCAGCTTCCAGGCCCCACTCTGCCAGGGCCTCAGTGGGGGGAGCCTTTCACCATGATCAGAGAGAGATAAAGATGGGAGAAAGAAAGAGAGTCCTCTATGGGCAGAAGGGGGGCGGGGAGAGAGACAGGGAGACCTCTTTCTCAGTTTCTCTTTCCCTCTTTGGGAGGATGAGGTTAGCCAGCTGGTTTCACACTGTCTTGATACTGAAATGTTTTGATGTTTGTTATATTAGCACTGGATTTAAGTCATTTAATTCCACCAAATGGAACCAAGTTTTCCAGAGAGACTTTTGGTGGAGGACCAGATCCAGGCTTGCAGGCCCTCCAGAGGCCACGTCCAGAGACAAGGAATCAGAGAAGCAGTTGCTGGGAGAGGGCTCAGGCCTAGCAACAGCTCTCACTGAGCCATCCAGCCTGACCCAGGCTGCTGCAGCTGCTTTTCCAGCTGGAACTGGGGCCATTTACAGGACACATTCTTCCTTTGCTTCTCTCTCCTGGCCCATTGTTTGCAGCATCCATGAAATGAAAAAAGGAAGAGGAGGAGGAGGAGAGGAGGAGAAAGAGAAAGAGAAAGAGCAGGAGAAAGAGGAGGAGGAGAAGGAGAAAGAGAAAGAGGAGGAGAAAGAGGAGGAGGAGAAGGGGGAAAAAGGAGAAGAAGGAGGAGGAGAAAGAGGAGGAGGAGAAGGGGAAAAAGGAGGAGAAGGAAGAGAAGGAGGAGGAGAAACAGGATGAGAAGGAGAAGAAGGAGGAGGAGGAGGAAGAGGAAGAGGAGGAGAAAGAGAAGACTTTATTTATTTATTTTGCCCTCACCGCTTTGAATTTTTATTTTTTAGAAAATTTTCCATGGTTACAGGATTTATGTTCTTATTCTCCCCTCAGCTCTCCCCTCCAGCTTATTACTGCTTTGAGCACAATAGTATTCCATCACCAACAGATACCACAATTTGTTCAGCCATTCCCCAATTGAAGGGCATACCCTTGCTTTCCAGTTTTTTGCCACCACAAAGAGTGCAGCTATAAATATTTTTGTGCAAGTCTGTTTATCTATGATCTCTTTGGGGTACAATCCCAGCAATGGCATGGCTGGATCAAAGGGCAGGCATTCTTTTATCGCTCTTTGGGCATAGTTCCAAATTGCCATCCAGAATGGTTGGATGAGTTCACAACTCCACCAGCAATGCATTAATGTCCCAATTTTGCCACATCCCCTCCAACATTCATTACTCTCCCCTGCTATCATTTTAGCCAATCTGCTAGGTGTGAGGTGATACCTCAGAGTTGTTGTGATTTGCATTTCTCTAATTATTAGAGCTTTAGAACACTTTCTCATGTGCTTATTGATAGTTTTGATTTCTTTATCTGAAAATTGCCTATTTATGTCCTTTGCCTATTTATCAATTGGGGGATGGCTTGATTTTTTTGTACAATTGATTTAGCTCCTTGTATATTTGAGTAATTAGACCTTTGTCTGAGTTTTTTGTTATAAAGTTCCCCCCCCCCCGATTTGTTGCTTCCCTTCTAATTTTGGTAGCATTGGTTTTGTCTGTACAAAACCTTTTTTAGTTTAATATAGTCAAAATTATTTATTTTACATTTTGTAATTTTTTCTAACTCTTGCTTGGTTTTAAAATCTTTCCTTTCCCAGAGATCTGACAAGTATATTATTCTGTGCTCATTTAATTTACTTATAGTTTCCTTCTTTACATTCAAGTCATTCACCCATTCTGAGTTTATGTTGTTATGGGGTGTGAGATGTTGATCTAGGCCCAATATCTCCCATATTGTTTTCCAATTTTCCCAGCAGTTTTTGTCAAACAGCAGGTTTTTGTCCCAAAACCTGGCTTCTTTGGTTTTATTGTAGACTGCTTGCTGAGGTTACTTACCCCTAGTCTATTCCACTAATCCTCCCTTCTGTCTCTTCACCAGTACCATATTGTTTTGATGAACAATGCTTTATAGTACAGTTTAAGATCTGGTACTGTTAGGCCACCTTCCTTCATATTTTTATTTCATTATTTCCCTTGATATACTTGGTCTTTGGTTCTTCCAAATGAACTTTGTTATAGTTTTTTTCTAATTCAGTAAAAAAGTTTTTTTGGTAGTTTGATAGGTATAGCACTAAATAAGTAAATTAATTTAGGTAGGATGGTCACTTTTATTATATTAGCTAGATGCATTCAACCACCCATAGTTCAACTCACCACACCACAAAATTTACTCTAGATTTTATGGTGCAGCGTGTGGTCTGTGCAGGCATCTTCATGGTGCCTTCTCTAAACAGTTCACTTTTTGGATTCAAAAAGGTAAGAAGATTCTTATCCTAAAACTACTCTCAAAAGAATTTAAAGTTTGTATTATAGGATAATTACACATTTCCCCCTGAGGAGGATGGTGAAAAACACAGGGATCTCTCAGGGATGTGTGGCTAAGTTATGAGGTATATGAATCTATTGTCAAAAGAAAATTAAAAAATTAAAAAATCCAAATAAAAGAAAAAATTAATTTGTGGATGAAATATTAAATGTCCTAATAATCTTATATGTAAAAATGAAAGTAAAGGAAAGATAAATCTATAACATGTCCTTGAATCAGGGTCCAATTAAAATGATTTAAGCAATTATGCACTTACCCAGTCAGTAGACAGGACTACAGAAAGTTTGCTACACTATGAAAGACAGAAAAAAGGGTCTAGATTTCAGCAGCAAATTGGGAAATAGCATTCTCTTTGTCTGATTTCACCTTTTCTCTAAGGGATATTGGAGCCAGGAAGGCAGCCAAAGTGAGTTGCTTCATATAATGTAGTATGAGGAAGACCTGGTTCTGACTTATGTCAAAACAGCAGCAACCTTGAACCCCAAAAAAGTTCAAGTCCTCTTGTCTTGGCTCAAAATTTCATCAATCACACTGGGATTGGTTGGTCTTTTTGATCTTGAGCTCTATTGGCACTATGCAGGTTAGCTTTGTGCTTCTTTAGCACTGTGCAGTGCCTCTTTTTATATTACCTTCTCCTAGAATCAGACACAATCATTAAGCAAATCCCATGATTTTTTTTAAAACCCTAACCTTCCGTCTTGGAGTCAATACTGTGTATTGGCTCCAAGGCAGAAGAGTGGTAAGGGTAGGCAATGGGGGTCAAGTGACTTGCCCAGGGTCACACAGCTGGGAAGTGTCTAAGGCCAGATTTGAACCTAGGACCTCCCGTCTCTAGGCCTGGCTCTCAATCCACTGAGCTACCCAGCTGCCCCCTAAATCCCATAATTTTTTAAACAATCAGCGGCCTTATTTCTATAGTCTAAAGTTTATTGGGCTTGCATTGACATTAGGGTAATGGATATTTAGCTTATTCTATTGCAACAAGTTAAACAGTTAAAGAAAATCTTCTCAATTCTGGTGACATGCGGTTCAAATACAAAAAGAAGAGAAAAATAAAAACTCAAATACTATATTGCACATGTATGGAAAAACAATAATAAAAAGTTTTAAAAATAAAAAACATATAGCTTACAATCAGTGACACACTGTGTCAGCCAAGGAGAGGTAGAATACAAAGGTTCCTTGACCATGAATCACTGTGTGAGTAAAAATGATTTTCACAAAATAACAGCTTTATAAAACAGTAGTACAGAAGATAATACACAATTAATGAAAGTACCAATATCTCCCAAATCACAAAAGATCTTCAGAGGAGAGTGGATGGGACCTCAGAGTACATTTAGATGGATCCATTCATTTTCCAGATGAGGAAACTAAGGCCTATAGCAAATATTCCATAACTGTGCCTGAAGGCACACAGGTATTCAGTACCAGAGGTGAGGTTTGAATGCAGACTCACCAGCACATAGAACTTCAGTGTTCTTTCCACTGTGCTATATCAGTGTGTAGGGCAAAGACTGAGAAGCAAGTTCTGAAAGGAAAAGTATGTGTATGAGCCTGAGAGTTTCTATAGAAACAAGGTAACTAGGTGGCATATCAACTAAAGCACTGGACTTGAAGTCAGAAAGATATGAGTTCAAAACTTGCCTCAGACATTTACCTACTGTCTAAACCTGGGGAAGTCACCAGATGACTCTCAGCCCCAATTTCCTAATCTATAAAATGGGTTAATAACACCTTTCTGTGAGGATCAAATGAGACAATAGATATAAAGTGTTTGACTAACCTTAAAGTGACATATAAATGCTACTTAGTATTTATTAGAAAATGACAACAAATAACAGAACTACATGGCATTTTGTTGCTTTTTTCTGTTCTTGGAAGTTCTCTGAATGAAATGTTGAAAGTACTTTGCAGGAGCATTGAAATAGTATCTTCAGTGCCTCCTGATTGCTTTTAAGAAGTATGAGCTCCAAAGGAATAAAGCACTGGAGGAATTCCATGTGAAATGGAAAGACCTCCAGGAATTGATTCAGAGTGAAAGGAGCAGATCCAGGAGAACATTATACACAGAGACTGATACACTGTGGTACAATTGAACATAACGGACTTCTGTACTAGCAGCAATGCAAGGATCCAGAGCAAGGCTGAGGGACTTATAAGAAAGAAAACTAGCCACATACAGGGGAAGAACTGTGGGAGGAGAAACACAGAAGAAAAACAACTGCTTGATCACATGGGCTGTTGGGGATATTATTGGGGATGTAGACACTAAACGATAACTCTAGTCCAACTATCAATAATATGGAATTAGGTCTTGATCAATGATATGTGTAAAACCCAGTGGAATTGTGCGTTGGCTAAGGGGGGGTTAGGGGAGATTGGGGGAGAGGGAAAGAACATGAAATATGTAACTAGGAGAAAATATTCAAAATAAAAATATAATTAAAAAAAAAAAGAAGTGTGAGCTCTTCTGCTCCATTTTTAAAGCCTTTCCCATTCTCACCCTGACTATCTTTGCAGATAGTTTTTACATTGCCTGCTTCATAGATTATATATTCCATTCAAACTGAACTCTTTGCTGACCTTGTATTCAATGTCTCATTGTCCACTTCTGTCTTTTGGGACCCACCCGACTGCTTGGTTATAATCCACTCTTTCCTGAGCTCAAACTCTTCAAATTTTTCAGTATTCAATGAAGACATCATCATCATCCTAGTCATCATTACAACAACAAGAATTTACATAGCACTTTAAGTTTGCAAAATGTTTTATAGACATCATCTCATTTAATCCTCACCACAACCCTGAGGTCGATACTATTATTTTTTCTCATTTTACATGTAAGGAAACTGAGGAAGAAAAAGTTTAAGTGCCTTGCCCAGAGACACAGAGAGTGAGCATTTGAGGCAGGATTTAAACTCAGGTTGTCCTGACTCCATGTCCCTCAGTCTCACCACTGAAGCCCCTAGACCAGTTATGTCAATCACTATTTTTGTAACCTTGGAAATTGTATATTTGGATTGAGAAACATTTTTTTTTTGTTTTCTGCTACTTTGGAGGGAGAGAGTAAAAGAAGTGGGTGTCATCTGCAGGGAGACAGAGTTCAGGTCGGTATGAGTATTTGGTGTTGAGAGGCAACTGGGCTTAGAGTAGGCCAGCCATAATGTAAGCTAACTGTGAGACCATGAGCAAGTCACTTAACTCAGTGCCCTAGGAACTGTACTTTCAACTAGTTTAGCACTAAAAAATGATTTTTAAATTGTGCTTATAAAATATATTCATATGTTACTGCACTGATATGTCACCACAAAACATGTACAAAAGAGACATTTTCAAGAGAAAGAAGGAAAAGGAATTTAAAATATTTTATTTATTAATGGTACAAAACCCTATTTTTAATAATTAATTATCCAGTTATCTTGATTTATGTCGTTAGCCAGCACAGGGATTTTTTAGCGACTTTATTGAAAGATACACAATATCACAATCAATAACAGGCCCTAAGTTATTGAACATTTTTATATTAAACAGAGAAATTGTCACTTTTAGGGGAAAAGAATAGACTTGAGAGCTCACTGGAAATTCCCTCTACCTATGCAGATCTGATTGTTCTTCACAATTTATGGACTTAGAGACTTACCTGGAGCTCTGAGAAGTTTTGACTTTCTAGGCTCACACAGCCTGTTTATGTCCTTTGAAAGACAAGTCTTTTTGGCTCCAACATTTTTATTATCCCACACTGCCTCTCATAAATTTCACTGCGTTTTATATGGTTTCTTCAGTGGGTTTATTTCATTCCATACTTTATTTGAAATTGTGTACTGGCACTATTACGTTTTGTTTGCATAGCTAGTTTTATACAATTATTTTCTATTCAGACAGGACATAGGGCAGTTCTTTAAACTCTGTCTACTATCTCCTGCCTCTGTATATTTATATAGTCTGTCTACACAAACCTGGAATTCACTCTCTCTTCATCTCAAGCCTGTCAAAAGCCTTATTTTCATACCCCTTGACCCGACAATTCCACTACTAGGTCTGTATCCCAAAGAGATCAAAGAAAAAGGAAAAGCACTTATATATACAAAAATATTTATAGCAGTTGTTTAGTGGTGGCAAAGAACTGGAAACTGAGAAGAAGCCTATGAAGTGGGGAATGGCTGAAGAAGTTCTGATCTATGATTGTGCTGGAATACTATAATGCTCTAAGAAATGATGAGCAGGTGATTACTGAAAAATCTGGAAAGAATGACATGAAGTACGTGTTAAGCATCTGCTATATATCAGGGACTCTCCTAGGAGCTAATAAAGATCCTAATACAAGAGACACAGCTTTGTCCTTAAAGCAGTTCACATTTTACAAGAGGGGTACAACATGCTCACTGATGAGCAAATACGGGTTACAAGCAAAACAAATGATCAATGATTTTGGAATGGGGATAATGAGTTGGGGAATAAAAACTAAACTATACATAAAAAATGTAGGAAAGAAACTTAGCTAAGGCTTGCAGGGTTCAAGAGGTGGCACTAAGGGGAAGAGAGAACAAAGATTCAGAAAAAGGAGTTGGACTGCCATGCGTTATATTGCAATTTGAGAATATTTCATCTTTAATTAATACTTTTCAGGTAATTAATATAAATAACGTATTGGGACAGCTAGATGGCACAGTGGATAATGGGACTGGAGTCAATAAGATTCATTTTCCTTAATTCAAATATGGCCTCAGATTCTTACCAGGCAAGATGCTTAAATCTATTTGCCTCAGTTTCCTCATCTATAAAATGAGCTGGAGAAAGAAATGGCAAACCATTCTGATATCTTTGCCAAGAAAACTCCAAATGGGGTCACAAACGGTCAGGCATGACTAAAATGACTAAAGAGGATTTAATATTAATATTTAGATATTGATATTAGTATCATAATCCCAGTTCTGAACAGTTAACTGCTTTTGATATCCTGTTTGTATCTTAGAATTTCTAATATGTCAGACACTGACCCCTTAAAAATTCTGGGCGCTTCATCTAAAGTGCAAATCCATGCTGGCTCATTTGTGTAGGATGGTGTTTTCTGTTATGAAACACACTGCAATCAAGGCTGGATACTTTGTGTATGAAGCAGAATATTTTAATTTTGTATTTTTTATAATGTGTGTTTAAACTGGCATGAACAATAGTGCAAAAAACCCAAAGTGTGATGAAATTTTTAATGTGAAAATATTGTTATAACTTTGTATCAATAATGGAAATGCAAGTTCTACTTCCCTAATGCTTTTGATACATTTAATTATTTAATGCAAAGTGAGTATTATTTTAATTTTAAGAATCATGGCTATTGTATTGAAATGTCAAAGAACAATACACTGATGAAACGTAAAGAAAGTATCAATATTCTATTCTCCATTTTATTTATATTGCCCAAACAATAAAACGAATAATAATTTAGTATAAAATGCCACAAGATCATCTTTAAAATTTGAAAACAGATGGCATTATCGATAACTTTCATCTGACTGCGTTGCTCCCTCCCCAAAGTGGTGATGGAATAACTACTCAGGAAGGTACTTAAAAACTTTATCTATGTTGTTTAACAAGGGAAAGGAATGATCAGGAAAGGGTTGGGGAATAGGTGACCCTATCACTAAATCTATGGCACTAATCCCTCAGGACTGTAGGCTGTTCAGTAATGCTGGGCTTGTTCTTCACCTCCTCTGGCACAGCCTGGCCACAGCCAAACCAGAGTAAGCAAACTGGATGATGCAAATACTGATGATGGTTTCTCTCAGCTTCTTACTGCTAGTTGTTTGCTACAGCCTTCAGGAAATGCCCCCCTTTACCACCCTCTTCTTCTTCTCCTACCCACTTCCCGGACCACCACCCCCCCGGGCCCCGGGATACCTAAATATCTAGAGATGGTTTAGGTGCCTAAATATCTAGGGATTCAGAGAGAATCAGGATCCACGTTGTGACCCACAGGTCAATCAATGTTCAAGATCAAATGTCCAAGGCAAGAATTTAGGCAAGGCTCAGCCAAGGCAAAAGCCAAGGTCCCAAAAGACAAAGGGTCCAAGGGGTCCCTGTCAGGGGGCTCCCAGGGTATTTATATCCTTTCTGGCCAACTGCCTTTCCTCCTGTCCTCATGGCCTCCGGGAACATTCCACTCTCCAACTGTCTTCACCTGTCAATCAAGGTGTGACTCTCAACTCCCAGAGCTTGATTATGACAGTATGTATATACGTAAGTGTATGTTTATTTGTATCTGTAGGCATATAATTCTTGTATGTGTACATACATGTTTTACATCGATGTCTAATACACTGGTATACTCTGTGTGACCCTGAGCAAGTCTCTTAACCCCCCACTGCCTAGTCCTTACCACTCTTTTGCCTTGGAGCCAGAACACAGGATTGACTCCAAGACAGAGGGTAAGAGTTTAAAAAAATACACTGGTGTACTGCGTGGTCTGCACCAATATTTCATATACATTATATACTTATAAGTTATATGTACATTAAAAGAAGTTTAGCATATATTTCTATATGGATGTGTTTATATGTGTGCATAATGAGTCGTGTTTTTATAGCACTTTAAGACTTGCAAAACACTTTATCACTATGATTTCATTTGATCTTCACAATTCCTCGACACAGGTACTATTATTATCCTCAGTTCAAGATGAAAAAACGAGGCAGACACAGGGTAAAAGGCTTGCCCAGGACCATAAAGCTAGATTTGAACAAAGACCTTCTTGACTCCAGATCCAACATGCCATCAGGTGCTCTTGCTTTAAAAACAAAGATGACAAATGGTCCTTGCCCTCACAGACTGCACATTCCACACAGGGTCAAACAAGATAAAGAGATAGACACGTTATCTAGATACATATAAAGAGATAGATACATATATTTGGGGAGTAGTAGTGTATAGAGGACCAGCTCTATATAGTAAGGGTTCTGAGTGGCGTTTTACGGCGTCGGATTGCTAAGACAGGAAAAAGAAACTGAGAACAGCCGAACTAGCGGTTAGCCCATGCTGATCCAACGCTATGGGATTTTGGACTTTATTTTATACTGGTTTCAAACAAAGAACACAAAGAAAGAATCACAGCTGTGAAGGGGTTACAAATCATACACAATTCATTAAAGTCTAAAAAATAGAGATATGGGTGCAAGGACAAAGGTCAAATTCCAACCACCAATTAGTAGGGGATAATTCTGGAAGCAGAAATAAATTTCATGGAGATGTTTACTAATTGCATTCTGCCTTGATTTACAGATCTGCACCTGGTCAGATAGTCTGGACTAAATCATCTGGCTCCAGTCCTTATCTAAGTAATATTTTTTCTAGGTTTCAGGCTTCTTAATTATCAAGGAGAGAAATTGTTAACTCAGTAGCTGCTGGTCTGGTTAAGGACTCAAAGCTTTCCAATAAGAATATTGAGAAAATGTGGGGATCTAAAAATGAGTCAAAAGCGGAGCCTCAGATTTTTACCTTAGATGGCCCATTCTATCTGCATCTGACATGCAGTGCAGAAAAATCATACACACAGTTTTATTTGCCGATGATTTTGTAATGGGATCCAGATAAAACATCTATTACAGACTCTGTTTCTCTAAAGGACTCTTAATAGCCTCTTGGAGGGGTCAAGTTGTTTTTGGATTAACCAACCTGCTGGTACCAGAGCTTTTCAGGGCTCAGGTGACCAGGACCAAACACAAAGACTGCCTCAGCCTGGATTGGTCACGTAAGGAATCCAGATAACAGGCCCTAAATTTGACTCTATTTCTCCAATTGGCTCTCTATATCCAACGGCTCTCAACAGTAGTGCTCTTGCTAACAATAATAACAATAGCTACAGTGTTAGTAATCTTTTGGGGATTTGAAAAAACTCTTCGTTTATCATCTCATTGGATCCTCTCAGCAGTTCTGTGAGGGAGACGTTTGTCTCACTGGTGATCCAACAGTGTGAGAGAGGTAACTAACTTATGTAGTTACAAAGCAATTAAGCATCTGGGGTAGGATTTGAACTTAGATCTTACCAACTAGAACCCACTCCTTTTACAGATAAGGAAAGAGAAGACCAGAGAGAAACGTTATTTGTTCAGGGTCAAGAAGGTAAACAACATCTAAGGGCAATCAGAATTAAGTACCCGGATGCCAAGTCAATGCTTCAAGTCAATATAGTCTCCCAAGAGCTCGTTTCTATGTACACAAATAAAGAAATGCACATTTATTGCAGAGCGATTTCAAGAGATCCCTCATAACCGTGGGACTCCGGAAAGATGGTGGAGGCAGCACCTGATGTACGCTTTGAGGGAAGTGAGAAATGTCTGTCTTCCTAACATCAACCGGATGGGAAATTCCTTCCATAAAACTAGATGTGAACAAATGCTAATATAGCCTGTCTTAACCCTCTCTTGATTTTTCCCCAGAGAGCTGTACCATGTTCCTATTCCGTGTGAAACTCTGAAGACTGGCCCCAGAGAAACGCTGGTTTCTCTTTCACCAAAATAAAGTTGCAATCATTCTCAGAAATCAAAATCCATCGCCTGTCAACATAACCCTGAATTCATCACTGCTGGGTCTCCCTTACTGAGGGTGTAAGAGGAGGAGGAAAAAGTTCAAAAGAAAACAAAGTCTAGCTAGACTTTTAAATGCCACTTTTTCTACTCGATGACTTTTTTTTTTTTTAAATCTGTGACCCAAACCCATGTCAATTCATAGCAGAACTTCCCCCATGACAGGCTACTTGAGTTCATGTCAGGCCACAACAAGCCAGCTGTGGAGAATAGTCAAGCATGATTTGTTCGCCAGTTTTCAAAATTCCCACTCCTGGGGGGAGGAATATCAGAAATCTTTTCAGCTGATGGCCCGAAGTGACCCAAGGACCCTATATATGTGCAAAAGGAGAAATGCACCCACAAGAAAAATCCCCAGCTTGCCTGCTATTGCTCTTAAATTAACAATAATGTTTTTACAATTTTTTTGAGCTTAGCTCAGTAATCACTGTGTGTTGGTTTGTGTATGTGTGAGTATATAGCAGTTAAGTGGCAAAGCGGATAGAGTACAGGGCCTGAAGTCAGGAAAACTCATCTTTCTGAGTTCTGAGTTCAAATCTGGCCTCAAACTCTTATTAGCCGTGTGATCCTGGGCAAGACCCTTAACCTTGTTTGCCTCAGTTTCCTCAACTCTTAAATGAGCTGAAGAAGGAAATGGCTAGCCACTCTAGTCTAACTGCCAAGTGAGCCCAAATGGGGTCACAAAGATTCAGATAAGACTGAAAATCAACTGAACACACACACACATATGCACGTTTACTAGACTTATAATTGCATGCATGTGAGGAGCTCCCAGGGAAGAAATCCCTCTATAATAATAAATTGTTGCCATTTAAAAAAGATAAAGTGCTTTGCATATGTTGTCTAACTTAATCTTTTTTTAAGAATTATTTATTTGTTTGCTACCTTAAAATACAAGATAACTCCCTCTCCTCTCCTCATTAAAGAAGACATAATTTGACAAAAAGATGTTTTATATATACACACAACTATGTCTTACTTATTTCTATTTATCAGTTCTTTCTCTAGAGGTGGACGTTCACAAGTCATTCTTCAAACGCTATTTCTGTAATACATATACAATGTTCTCTTAGTTGTGCTCATTTCACTCTTCATAATTTCACACAGGGCTTTCCACGTTTTTCCCAAATTAACTTGTTCGTCATTTACTACAACATAGCAGTATTCCATGACAACCGTCTGCCACGGTTTGTTTAGGCATTCCCTCACTGATGAGCATCCCTTCAATTTCCAGTTTTTACCGCAAAGAGAGCCATTATAAATATTTTAGAATATTGAGTTTCTTTTCCTTTTTACCTTGAACACTTTAGGAAATACACCTGACAGGGTTATTGCTGGGTCCTGTTGTAAGACAAATTAATAAGATGTTTAGTTAGTTGGGAGGCTTAGCAAGCAGGGCTGGAGAATTCTAAACGGAATGGGGAAGCAGGAAGTGTTGCTTCTCTCTCTGAGATGGACTCCATGTTGGCTGGGAACAAGTTATAACTGACCCCCTGGGAGACCTCAGAGGAAGTGGAGTTTGTATCCTGACATACTGGTATACAGAAGGAGGAAATCATCTGCCTGTGGGAGGTTTGGTTGAGACTCTAAAACCTAACCTGGGTTGCTGGTCAGCTCAGGTTGGTCTGGCTCCCTGACTTACCCAACTGAAGGATGGCTGGCTGAAGACCTGGGAAAGCTGTACTGTCGCTGGATTTGGACAGGACTCAGCAGTGAGGATCCCACTTTCATTCCTGATCTCCATTATGCCCTGCCCTGCTATAGTTTCTAGCTTAGTGTAGATAAGTCCATTCCCTGACCCTGAGGCTTGCCCATAGACTGGTAGATTAGGACCCCTTTTCCCACCCTTTAAACTACAGTTCTTTGACTTAAACCCTGTTTATAACACCTATTGTCAGTCTACTCACTTGTTAGTTTCACAGACTCCCTGGCTAGGTGGAGCTGTGTTGCCAGTTGACCCATTCTAAATCGTATTTCCCCAATTTGTTAATCCCAGTCTATTGTCTTGTCCTGTCTCTTACTTACTCTTCCTCCCAACCCAGATAATATTTAATTTAGCCCCCAGTTTTCCCCCCATAAGAGTCTGAAGGTATCCACGGCATCATAATTCTTTGGGCATAGTTACAGGTTGCTCTCCAAAATAGCTGGTTCGTTTCACCGTTTCACAGTTCCACCAACAGCACTTTAGTGTCTCCGTTTCCCACATCCCCTCCGACATCTGTCATTTTGCCTTTTTATCATTTTAGTCAGTCTGATAGGTGTGATAGGTGTGAGATGATGTCTCAGAGCTGCTTTGTTTACATGTCTCTAATCAATAACAATTTAAAGAAATTTATATAGTCGTATTTGGCTTTGATTTCTTCATCTAAAACTGTCTGTGCATCTTTTAACCATTTATCAGCTGGACAATGGCTCATATTCTTGTATATGAGACAAAGTTCTCTCTCTGTTTTAGATACAAGAGTTCTGAGTAACTATTAAAACAATTTTCAAACTTACTGCTTTCCTTCTAATCTTGGCTACATTTGTTTTATTTATACAGAACCTTTTCCATTTAATGTATTCAAAATCATCTATTTAACATACCGCAATGCTTCCTATATCTTGTTTATTCATAAAATCTTCTATTCATAAATCTGACAGGTAATGTGTTCTCTAGACTTCGAATTTGCTCATGATATCTCCGTTTCTGCCCTGCTCACATATCTATTTTAATCTTATCTTGGTAAATGCTATAAGTTACTGGTCTCTGTCTAGTTTCTGCTGGCCTGTTTTCTTGTTTTCCCAACAATTTTTACCAAATACTGAATTCTTACAATAACTATCTCACTTGATCTTTGCAACAGCACTACATACTACATACAACAGCACTACAACATACATGTTTGGGTTTATAAGATTATTCACTTACAAAAATAAACAATATGGAAATATGTTTTTGTGATAATACATGTATAACCTGGATTGAATTGCTTGCCAGTTCTGGGTGTTGGAGAGAAGGAGGGAGAGAGACGATTTGGATCATATAACTTCTGAAACTTTACATGTAAATTTGTTTTTACATGTAATTGGTAAAATAAAAAAAAATGAAAAATGCAACAGCCCTGAGAGATAGATTTTTTATTATCCCTATTTTATAGATAATGAAATTGATGCTTAGAGGGTGTTCACAGTCATTCTCCTGATAAATAATCTGAGACAAGACTTCAACTCAGGTCTTCCACATTCTAGCCTCTATGTTACCTGGCTCCCTATACTAGCACTTTTTTTCTTATCAAGTTATTTAGGGCACCAAATATGACTTGTCCAAGGTCACACAGTAAGTATGTGTGAGAGTAGAGAATTGACCCCAATCCCAGTTTTTCCTGACTCTGAGATCACTTCTTTATTCACAATACCAAGCTGCCTCTCTAGATTTAAGATGAAAAAAAAAATCTGTTGACTCTTTTTATGTGAATGCTGCATGAGAAGGCATTTTCCTTACTCCTTTGAGAGGTGGAAGATCCATGGGTGTGAGTCATTTCATTTATCGTTGTACTATATATCTATATAATATTTAGATAGATGGACAGATAGATAGATAGACGGACAGACAGAGAGATAGACAGACATAGATGTAGTTTTTTCTCTTGTCCAATTTGCTGTTTTATTTAAAAACAAAAACATCTTTGTTCTAGTTGATGACTCTGTAGGAGGAGTGGACAGAGGGAGATAATTGGAGAAATTTATGGAGGAACAAAAGACATCAAAGCAATATTTTTAAAATAAATCTGAGGGTCTCAAAGGACTGAGGCTCAAAATGAATTGCAAGTCATGTGACAATTCGTGTGGCAAGTTGAAAGATATAAAAATCAGCAATATTGATATATTAAACTTCAATCAGAGAAATTTTTGGTTGAAAAAATAGTCCCAAATTGTCTGGTCCACTTAGACGTTATCTTGCAAATGGTATTCAGATACAATAACCACAGCTCAGGAAACATGATAAAACTGGAGAATGTACGAAAGAAGGTACAGAGGATGAAAATGGGTCCAAATGTGATGCTGTATCAAGACTGGTTAAAGCAGGGATTCCTAACCTGCTATCCATGGATGGATTTCAAGGGGTCCATGAAGCTGGACGGAGAAAAGAATCCCTGTTCTCACTAACCTTGATATGAAATTGAGCCTTTCCTTCCATTATGAATGTAGACAAAAATCCATTATTCTGAGAAAGGATTCACACACACACACACACACACACACACACATACATATACAGGTAGAGTTTTGTTGTGACTGACCTGGTGGCCTCAGTCTCCCTCCTGTGTAGGGTGAGATCAGGTGCCTCCCTAGAGACACAGGATGGCAGAAATAGATTCTGGCACCGCCCTGGATGGACCCTGGAAAAACTGAGGAGTCATTTCTGAGGACCTGAAGTGGGATCAGCAGAGAAAGCTGGTAGTCTCAAAGCTGATTCTTCTCCCAAATCAATCATCAATTGGGAGGGTCTAGAAGTTAAGGATGAAGAGCGAAGACCATCTAAAGCATGGCAGATTTGCATCACTGTAAAGAATGAGTGATGCTGAAGCCGCAGCTGAGAAAAATTAGAAGGGCCATAAAAGCGGAACTAAAGTATTCGAAAAGCTATCATAGAGAAGGTACCAACTTTTTCTGCTTTGCTGCAAAGAGAAGAACTAAGACGAGTGGGTAAGAGGTACAAAAAAGGCAAATTTCAGGTTAACGCAAGGAAAAGTTTTCTAACCATTAAAACCGTCCCCAGATGGAATTGGTTACAGTAAGAGCTGGTAGCTTCCTCTCT
>NC_058136.1:76293678-76310994 GCF_016433145.1 Gracilinanus agilis | reverse complement strand
ATAAATAAATAAAGTCTTCTCTTTCTCCTTCTCTTCCTCCTCCTCCTTCTTCTCTTCCACCTCCTCCTTCTCCTCCTCTTTCTCCTTCTCCTCCTCTTTCTCTTTCTCCTTCTCCTCCTCTTTCTCCTGCTCTTTCTCTTTCTCTTTCTCTTTCTCCTCCTCTCCTCCTCCTCCTCTTCTTTTTTTCATTTCATGGATGCTGCAAACAAAGGGCCAGGAGAGAGAAGCAAAGGAAGAATGTGTCCTGCAAATGGCCCCAGTTCCAGCTGGAAAGGCAGCAACAGCAGCTGCAGCAGCCTGGGTCAGGCTGGATGGCTCAGTGAGAGCTGTTGCTAGGCCCGAGCCCTCTCCCAGGAACTGCTTCTCTGATTCCTTGGCTCTGGACGTGGCCTCTGGAGGGCCTGCGAGCCTGGATCTGGTCCTTCACCAAAAGCCTCTCTGGAAAACTTGGTTCCATTTGGTGGAATTAAATGACTTAAATCCAGTGCTAATATAACAAACATCAAAACATTTCAGAATCAAGACAGTGTGAAACCAGCTGGCTAATCTCATCCTCCCAAAGAGGGAAAGAGAAACTGAGAAAGAGGTCTCCCTGTCTCTCTCCCCGCCCCCCTTCTGCCCATAGAGGACTCTCTTTCTTTCTCCCATCTTTATCTCTCTCTGATCATGGTGAAAGGCTCCCCCCACTAAGGCCCTGGCAGAGTAGGGCCTGGAAGCTGAGCTTCAGCAACTGCCTTTGTCCAGCTTTGCACAATGAATGCTGCCTTTGATTTCTCCCAGGATGCAGAAAGAAGATGACTTTGGCTACAAACATGGAAGCCATGGTTTCCTGGGATCCTCTAGCCATGGGCTCTGGCTTGGGCTCTGGCCCAGCACAGGGGATCAGGGGGTATGACCAGAGGCCAAGTAATTGCTGGTTTTTCTCGTGGGGAGCGTACTTTACTGAAGCTATCATACTCACCTAGAAGTGGGCAAATGCAGGTTTTCAGAGGTTTAAATAAAGGAGTAATGATGGAGTACCACCTTTCTGGGTGCCCTGGCAGACACTCGCTGCCATATCGCCCCCCACCCCTATTCAGTTATTCTTTCTTTGTAAAATCTCTTATATCTGCTCCTTTGTGGTCCTTCCAGCTCCCTAGATCAGGCCCTTCTTGTTCCTCACCCAGACACTACAACAGCCATCTGACCCATGTCAGCTCTAGCCTCAGCCCCCTTCCAGTTCATCTTGCATACACTGCCAGAGTGATTTTTTTCTTTTGTTAAAAGTTTATCTATTTAATTTACAATATTTTTCCATAGTGACATGAATCACGGTCTTTCCCTCCCCTCCGCCCACCCCCTCCCATAGCCGATGTGCAATTCCACTGGGTTTTACTCGTGTCATTGATCAAGACCTATTTCCATATGATTAATATTTGCATTGGGGTGATAGCTTAGAATCTGCATCCCCAATCATATCCCCATCGAACCATGTGATCAAGCAGGTGTTTTTCTTCTGTGTTTCTACTCCCACAATTCTTTCTTTGGATGTGGATAACGTTTTTTCTCGTAGGTCCCTCAGAATGATCCTGGATCATTGCGTTGCTGCTAGCAGAGAAGTCCATTACATTATGTTGTGCCACAGTGTATCCACCTCTTGTACAATGTTCTCCTGGTTCTGCTCCTTTTACAGAGTAATTTTTCTAATCCACATCTCTGACGCCATCACTCACCCCCTGTAGAAACACCATTGATGGCTCCCTATTACCAACCTATTAAGGTTTAAAGCCTTTCCCACATCGGTCCCCACATGACTTTCCTGCATCAGAGCCTTTTGCTCCAGGCAGGCCAGGTTCCTCACTGGGAAAAGATGCCCTTAGTTTTCTCTAGTCCCTAAAGTAGATCCACTTAAGCTCTTACCTGAAGGTCCAGTCAGGTTCAGGGGCCAAGATGATCTAACAGGAATGAGAAACCTAAGGCCCTCAGGATCTATAGATCTCTTACAGCATCAAGGCCCACTGTGCTAAAATTTCCTATTTGTGTGACAATAAGGAAAAGGGCAAAGCTTGAGATTCACTGACATGAGGTGAAAGAAATGACTTGTCTAGGGTCATATAAGCTGCTACATTTTGGAACCCAAGTCTAATGTTCTTTTCTCTATCCTAGATACTTTCTGCTCTGGGTCAAATAATTCAACTCTTCTCTTGGTTCTTGTGCCAAACAGCTTCTTACTTTGTGTTCGTGTCCAACTAATTGAACCTGCCTTATCCTGGCATGTTCCCCAGATATAGGCCCCAGGGTTTTAAGACAGAGACCTTGACTTCTACTGTCCTCTCCAATCCAACCTCTGTAGCACTGCCAAACTGTTATTTCTAAAGCACAGAGCTGACCATATCACTTCCCCCCTTGAAGAAGCTTCAAGAACTCCATTATGTCAACTATCCATTCTTCTATTTGCCATTAAAAACTCCAATTTGCTTTTGTTTGATCCAGTACTTTCCTTGCTAGACTCATGATCCAACCTCCTTTATAGTGGGCCATGCCTCTATATGATTTTTTTGGGGTCCTGAGCAGCGTGGTGGCATAGGATGGTTAAAGCAGGAGAAAGAAAATGAGAACAACTAGACTAGTGGTTAGCCCATGCTGTCCCGAATTCTGCAGGCTTCGAAGTTTATTATATATCTTTCTCAAGTAAAAAAAGTCACAGTTGGTAAGGGGCAATAAATCACGTATAATCCATTGAAGTCTAAAGAATACAGATGCAAAGACAAATGGTCAAATTCCAAACCCCAATTCAGAGGGGATAATTCCAGGAGAGGAAATATCCCAGGGAGATGCTCACCAGTCAAATCCTAAAGGAGCCAGTTCTAATCTGAATATGCACTCTTATCTAATTAACATTTGTTAGGAAAGGAATCATTAACTCAGTAGATGCTGGTCTGCCACTTCAAAGGTCTCCAATAAGAATTCTAAGAAAGGTGGGGATCAAAGACTGAGTCAAAAGAGGAGCCTCAGATTTTTATCTTAGATGGCCCATTCAGTCTGCATCCTGACATGCAGTGCAGAAAAATCATACACACAGTTTTACTTGCCGATGATTTTGTAATGGGATCCAGATAAAATATCTGTTACAGACTCTGTTTCTCTAAATGACTCCTAATAGCCTTCTTGGAGGGATCAAGTTGATTTTGGATTAACCTACCTGCTGGTACCAGAGCCTTTTTGGGGGCTCAGGTGACCAGGACCAAACACAAAGACTGCCTCAGCCTGGATTGGTCACGTAGGGAATCCAGATAACAGGCCCTAAATTTGATCCTATTTCTCCAAAGGTTTTAATACATAGAACGGCTTCCCACACTCCTTCTATTTCCCCTTTCTGCCTCTTGGTACAGATTGACCCCAGTTTCAGTAAACTGTGTAAATTCCAGTAAACTCCAGTAAAATGGAGTTGATAATAGTACCTACCTAGGGTTATCTGAGGGTGAAATGCTTTGGAAACATTGAGGTGGTAAATAGATTCTACTTGTGGTTATTTCTTTTCTTTTTTTTTTAAATAATTTTTTATTTTTAGAAAAATTTCCCATGGTTACATAACTCATGTTTTTACTTTCCCCTTCCCCCCTCAACCCCCCTCCCCGCCGTCCTCCGCTGTACTAATTTGCATTTCCACTGGTTTTATTATGTGTGGTCAGTCAAGATTTATTTACACATTATTGATAGTTACATGGGTGTGGTCTTTTCAGGTCTACATCCCCAATCATGTCCTCATCAACCCAAGTGTCCAAGCAGTTGTTTTTCTTCAGTGTTTCCTGTCCTGTAGTTCTTCCTCTGAATGTGGGTAGTGTTCCTTTCCATAAATCCCTCAGAATTGTCCTGGGTCATTGCATTGCTGCTTGTCCATTACATTCGATTTTACCATAGTATATCAGTCTCTGTGTACAATGTTCTTCTGGCTCTGCTCCTTTCACTCTGCATCAATTTCTGGAGGTCTTTCCAGTTCACATGGAATTCCTCCAGTTTATTATTCCTTTGAGCACAATAGTATTCCATCGCATATACTACAATTTGTTCAGCCTTTCCCCAATTGAAGGGCATACCCTTGCTTTCCAGTTTTTTGCCACCACAAAGAGCGCAGCTATAAATATTTTTGTGCAAGTCTGTTTATCTATGATCTCTTTGGGGTACAATCCCAGCAATGGCATGACTGGATCAAAGGGCAGGCATTCTTTTATCGCTCTTTGGGCATAGTTCCAAATTGCCATCCAGAATGGTTGGATCAGTTCACAACTCCACCAGCAATGCATTAATGTCCCAATTTTGCCACATCCCCTCCAACATTCATTACTCTCCCCTGCTATCATTTTAGTCAATCTGCTAGGTGTGAGGTGGTACCTCAGAGTTGTTTTGATTTGCATTTCTCTAATTATTAGAGCTTTAGAACACTTTCTCATGTGCTTATTGATAGTTTTGATTTCTTTATCTGAAAATTGCCTATTTATGTCCTTTGCCTATTTATCGATTGGGGGATGGCTTGATTTTTTTGTACAATTGATTTAGCTCCTTGTATATTTGAGTAATTAGACCTTTGTCTGAGTTTTTTGTTATAAAGTTTTTCCCCCGATTTGTTGCTTCCCTTCTAATTTTGGTAGCATTGGTTTTGTCTGTACAAAACCTTTTTTAGTTTAATGTAGTCAAAATTATTTATTTTACATTTTGTAATTTTCTCTAACTCTTGCTTGGTTTTAAAATCTTTCCTTTCCCAGAGATCTGACAAGTATATTATTCCGTGCTCACCTAATTTACTTATAGTTTCCTTCTTTACATTCAAGTCATTCACCCATTCTGAGTTTATGTTGTTATGGGGTGTGAGATGTGAGAGGCCCAATATCTCCCATATTGTTTTCCAATTTTCCCAGCAGTTTTTGTCAAACAGCAGGTTTTTGTCCCAAAACCTGGTTTCTTCGGTTTTATTGTAGACTGCTTGCTGAGGTTGCTTACCCCTAGTCTATTCCACTAATCCTCCCTTCTGTCTCTTTGCCAGTACCATATTGTTTTGATGAACAATGCTTTATATAGTACAGTTTAAGATCTGGTACTGCTAGGCCACCTTCCTTCATATTTTTCTTTCATTATTTCCCTTGATATATTTGGTCTTTGGTTCTTACAAATGAACTTTGTTATAGTTTTTTTTCTAATTCAGTAAAAAAGTTTTTTTGGTAGTTTGACAGGCATAGCACTAAATAAGTAAATTAATTTAGGTAGGATGGTCACTTTTATTATATTAGCTAGATGCATTCAACCACCCATAGTTCAACTCACCACACCATAAAATTTACTCTGGATTTTATGGTGCAGCGTGTGGTCTGTGCAGGCATCTTCATGGTGCCGTCTCTAAACAGTTCACTTTTTGGATTCAAAAAGGTAAGAAGATTCTTATCCTAAAACTACTCTCAAAAGAATTTAAAGTTTGTATTATAGGATAATTACACATTTCCCCCTGAGGAGGATGGTGAAAAACACAGGGATCTCTCAGGGATGTGTGGCTAAGTTATGAGGTATATGAATCTACTGTCAAAAGAAAATTAAAAAATTAAAAAATCCAAATAAAAGAAAAAATTAATTTGTGGATGAAATTTTAAATGTCCTAATCTTATATGTAAAAATGAAAGTAAAGGAAAGATAAATCTATAACATGTCCTTGAATCAGGGTCCAATTAAAATGATTTAAGCAATTATGCACTTACCCAGTCAGTAGACAGGACTACAGAAAGTTTGCTACACTATGAAAGACAGAAAACAGGGTCTAGATTTCAGCAGCAAATTGGGAAATAGCATTCTCTTGGTCTGATCTCACCTTTTCTCTAAGGGATATTGGAGCCAGGAAGGCAGCCAAAGTGAGTTGCTTCATAAAATGTAGTATGAGGAAGACCTGGTTCTGACTTATGTCAAAACAGCAGCAACCTTGAACCCCAAAAAAGTTCAAGTCCTCTTGTCTTGGCTCAAAATTTCATCAATCACACTTGGATTGGTTGGTCTCTTTGATCTTGAGCTCTATTGGCAATATGCAGGTTAGCTTTGTGCTTCTTTAGCACTGTGCAGTGCCTCTTTTTATATTACCTTCTCCTAGAATCAGACACAATCATTAAGCAAATCCCATAATTTTTTTTAAACCCTTACCTTCCATCTTGGAGAAAATACTGTGTATTCGGTCCAAGGCAGAAGAGTGGTAAGGGTAGGCAATGGGGGTGAAGTGACTTGCCCAGGGTTACACAGCTGGGAAGTGTCTGAGGCCAGATTTGAACCTAAGACCTCCCATCTCTAGGCCTGGCTCTCAATCCACTGAGCTACCCAGCTGCCCCCTAAATCCCATAATTTTTTAAACAATCAGTGGCCTTATTTCTATAGTCTAAAATTTATTGGGCTTGCATTGACATTAGGGTAATGGATATTTAGCTTATTCTATTGCAACAAGTTAAACAGTTAAAGAAAATCTTCTCAATTCTGGTGACATGTGGTTCAAATACAAAAAAAAAAGAGAAAAATAAAAACTCAAATACTATATTGCACATGTAAGGAAAAACAATAATAAAAAGTTTTAAAAATAAAAAACATATAGCTTACAATCAGTGACACACTGTGTCAGCCAAGGAGAGGTAGAATACAAAGGTTCCTCACCAAAAATGAGATTCATCTAACTTGACCATGAATCACTGTGTGAGTACAAATGATTTTCACAAAATAACAGCTTTATAAAACAGTAGTACAGAAGATAATTCACATTTAATGAAAGTACCAATATCGCCCAAATCACAAAAACACAGTTAATGACAATAGCAAAGAAACCCATTGACATATAGGATTCACATGTGTCTGCTTTGTGACATTTAAAAAAAAAAACCTTAGAAGCTAATGGATACTTGTCACAAGTTTTACAGGTGTAGCAAATCTTTCAACCTTGGCTGAGATGTTTTTAACAATGTCTATTACTGCTATCATTCCAAAATGTGGCAGAGGAGCCAAGAAAAAACACAAATCTCTGTAATTGTTGATGAAAACCATTTTAGGTCTAAAACGTCACCAAGAACCTAGATCATTCTGGTATAGGTAGATTAAACTAAATAGTTAAAATCATCCAGAAACTACTTATACTTCATGAGAAATGCTCCCTCTTGGGAGTCATCCAGGGGTACTATGTCCAGGGAACAACTTCCCAGATCCTCTGGTATGAGATGGTTATATGTCTCATCCATTACATTTTTATAAATGTGAAGGTGGGGATATATAATAATAGTATTCACTTCAGCTACTAAATGGACCATTACCTCTTGTTAGAAAGAACTCAAAGGCAGGCAAAATGATCAGTCAGAGCTATTGAAAAAAACAAGAAATCTAAAAATTGCTTTCGAAGACCCCTTCAAATCAATCTGAAATTTTTAGGTCATTAAATTCTCCAAAGGTTGTATACACTTGTACCCAGTTTTGATGGAGCACATCCATCATGTAAGTGACAATGAAGAAAGGGAAAACAGAAGCTTAAAAGGGCCATATAAGTGACCTTGATGGATCTGGTGACAACCTCAATAGTCAAAGCACAGAAGCTGAAATGATTCAGTGTAACAGAAAGATATTGATCATTATCCCTTTAGGTTTCTTTTGTTACACCTCTGGGATCTCCCATAGTGAGGGTGAATTCTACACTGACCATATTATGGAGGAATCCCAAATTGGATATACTTTAGAGACTGGGTAGGCCCAAATGGCAAGGGGTTATGGGGAGATGAATTTCTCCCATGAATCTCAGGTAAAATAATCTCAAAGACCAGTTTACCCAGGAATGGTAGGAAGAAAAAGAATCCTAAAATTGTGAGCTGTTTTAGATAGGTAATGCACTGCTCTCTCATAGAGTGGGCCATGCTTCAACAAGAGTAACCTTCCTTCCCCTTCCCCATTAAGGTAAAATGGTAGGATCCACGTGCGACCTCAGTCTCCTTTCCCACAGCCAGGAGCATGGAAGCCTTCCTGGGTTAGCCAAACTGGGTTGGGGGGGTATTCCTCTGCTGAAAATGAAAAAAAAACACATATAGGGTGGGGAGTGAATGGATTTATATTTCATCCAGTTCTTAAAACCTCCAAGCCTGCATGCAATCAGCAATGATAATAGCAATAGCAACAGCAACAGCAGAAGCAGCAGGATCAAGAACAAGAGGCAGAAGTAGCCAACTTGGAGTTATCAGCAGGAGGCTGGATCAGCAGCAGCAATAGCAGAGGCAATAGCGAGGAGCACTGGCTCAAGCAGATGGGCATGAGAAGAGGCTTATCCTTTTTCAACCAAAAGCTCCCAACTAAGTCACTCAAATTAAAGCAGCCGTGAGTGCAGGGAGTGCAGGAAAAATGGGAAAGAAAAAAATTGGCAGGAGCAGGGCAGCAGCTCTGAAGAGAGTTCTGAGTTTGCTCAGAGTTTGAGAGAGGGAGGGCAAAAATCCCTGGCAGGAGAAATGTGGCTTTGCAAAATTTATCTAGGCTATCTTAAAAAATTGAAAATTCTTTCTCCAAATTCAGTGGTTGCCAACATTGTAATGATTAAAATTAATATACAATAATTTCAATATATTTTATAATATGTATTAATAATCACTAGAAGTAAAGGAATAAAAAGGTAATGAAATAAAACTACATGCCCATGGCTAACCTACCTGCTGAAACAGCCTGCTCCATCAAAGTTGCAACCCAGGAAGGAAAGAGGTCTGGTCATGGAAGACCATCCAATTTATCTCCTGTCTACATCAGCATGTAATGATAGGAAGTCATTGGGCTCCTGGGAAATGTAGTTCAAAGGCACACGATTTCCAATTACACAATTCACCAAATTAACCAGTGTCCTCTTTGGAAAGTACAGTGCCAAGGCGGGCAAGCCTCACCTGTCTAAGATTAAGGTTTGTTTGGACCCCGTTGTCACAGCAACAAGGTAATGTTTGGTAACAAATCCAGTGACCTCACAGAAGCTGGTCTTAACCCCCACCATCCTGAAACTCGGGGCAGACCAGAGCCAGCCAGGAGAAAACTTGGAGGCAGAGGAAGAGCATAGTTGGACTTTGCCTTGGAGGAGCTCTGACTAATACAAAATTACTGTCCTGGTCAGTGTCCTCCTTAGCACTCATCCAAAAGGTAGGGAGAGGGAGCAAGAGGGGAGGCCTACTAGGGAAAGGGGCCCACTTAGCCTTCACTCAGCTTTTTGTCACTTTTAAAGAAAAAGATTGCCCCAAGCCCTTGTGGTGTGGGTGGAGGTGGGGGGCAGCAACTCACCCAAACTCACACAGAGTGTCGAGTATTCAAATCCAGGAGAACTTTGATTCTCTGAAATTTTAATTAATATCCAATGACTCCAAGTATTATATTTTATAATATTTATTAATATTCACTTGAAGCAGAAGAAATAAAAGGAAAAAGAAAAGCCTGAGTAGAGCCAGGTTTCCCAGCCATGTTCACAGGAAAAGAGAGAGAGGACTGAGGTCTCACAAAAACTTTATCTCCAAACAGAAGGATATAATGTGAGAATGAAAGTGGAATGCTGGGAGAGAGTCCTGGGGTTCAACATCCTAATTACACTGTACTCACTTAAAATGGCACTTTAAACAAAAGAAACTCAAACACACCCAGAGAAACTGAGGATATAAGAATTTCACCCCTAAAATAAGTTGGCATTTATGTGTGACTCAAGTCACATGGAACTTCATCCTCCAATGGATTCGCTCCCTCTTCTCAAAACTGTTTCTTCATCCATAAACCGAGGGGGTTAGAACTCTGATGGCCCCTTCCAGATCAGAAATCTCATGCTCCCAGGGTGTTAAGAGTTTGTACATATACAGTTAAAGCCACAATTCTGCCCTCTTCTTCTCTTTTTAGCCCAACAGTAGAGAGGAAACTGAGTAAGAGAAAATACTCAAGGCAGTCTTTGATGAAATCTAGCCTGCTTCTACTCTATCTGATGTTCCTCATTTCCTGTTACTTGCATTTGTCACCCACTTCCTTTGTACCCCCACCAAACCATCCAAGATAAAGATGAGATAAGTGTCCAGAACCCAGTTATTAGGATCTGGCCTATAAAAGGAGAGATTATGTGTCTGGTGTCAAATTACTGGATGTGAGGGCCAGGTATGGGGGTTGAACCCAACCTTATGGCCAAGGTGAGAGAGTGAAATTAAAAGGAGGCCTCCTCAAAGTAAGAGAGAGAGAAAATAAGGCAGAGGGAGATAGAGAGACAAAGAGACTGAGAGATGGAGTGATAGTGACAGAGAAAGGAGAAAGAAGGAGAGGTTAAGAGAGAAACAGAAACAGAGAAGGTGATAGAGATCGAGAGGGAGAGAGAGAAAGGAATAATGAGGGAAAGAAAGGTAAAATGATAAGCTCCTGACCAGGGGAGGACTTTTGAAGTCCATGCACACCAGGTGAATGTGATTGCTGAGAGTTGTTGGGCCCTGCTGGCTATAGTCACTCACAGGAGTGTGGAGACCCTGGCTGCCCTTTCAAGACAGGGAAAGCAAGGAAAGTAAGCTGGTGGCTGCAGAAAGCTGGGGACTGTAGGAACTAAAAATGTCTGCTTCTCGTGGCAGAATTTCTGGGGACCGTGGTCAGATCACCTGAGGTCAATCCCAGATTTGGCTGTTTCAGGGGGAATAGGGACCACACTTGGCTGTGGATTATAGAAACTGGAAAAAATAAGGACTCGGGAAATAACAGAACAAAAATCCTGAACTGACGCCATCATCCCCCAAGCACACTTTCTCTCCTGAGGCCACCCCAGGTATATTGCCGTTTATGAACAAGAAACTCCATCTCTCACCTCTGGCCCCTTTCTCTGCTTGTTCTCCATTCCTCTGATTCTATCCTTTCCTATCTCCACCTCCAGGCTTCCCTTGATTCCATCAAGCAGAACCTAAAAACCCTCATTTTACATTATACAGGAAATATTTTCCTTTTCCCTTGATTCTAGTATCCTCTCACTACTGATGATTTTGTCTGATCCATTTTTTTACATTCTTTGATGGCATAGAGTTGTTTCACTGTTACTGTGTTCTAGTCTATGTATTCTAATCTATGCATCTATGCATTCTATCTGTTCTCTGAGCTCTCTCTTCCATCTATTCTATGTGTTCTATGTGCACTATCTATCCATCTTCACATTCTTTTTGTTCCATCTAGTCTATCTGCTCTGTGAGCTCTCTCTCTTCCATCTCCCTATTCTATCTCTTCTATGGGTCTTTGTATTCAATCCATCTATTTTTAGTATCTATATTTTCTATTTAATCTCCTGCCCTAACCAGTCTATGTCTTCTGTGTTGTGTCTAATTTATCTGTTCTCTGAGCTCTATCTTTTCCATCTATTCTATTCTCTGTTCTCTCTGTTCTATGTGGTCTACCTCTTCCATCTATTCCATTATATCTTGTATGTGTTGTATTTTCTGTGTTCTATCTATCCATTCTACATGTTCTATCTATTCTATGTGTTTTACCTCTTCCATTTATTCTACCTGTTCTATGTTCTACCTCTTCCATCTATTCTAACTTCTATCTTTTGTATCTGTCTATCTGTTCTTTGAGTTCTATCTCTTCTATCTATTCCATGTGCTCCATCTATTGTTATCTGTTCTGTGAGCTCACTCTCTTCCATCTCTGTTTTCTATCTCTTCTGTGGGTTCTTCCTATTCTATCCATCTATCTTTAGTATCTATATTTCTATCTGATCTCTCTGTTCTATCTATTCTATGTGCTCTCTCTGTTCCATGTGTTCTACATCTTCCATCTGTTCTCTATAACTCTTCATCTACCTTTTGTGTCTGTGTTCTATATGATTTATGGGTTCTTTCTACTCTGTGTTATCTATTCCATCTGTTCTGTGATCTCTCTTCCCTCTGTGTTCTATCATCTGTCTTTAGTATCTATATGTTCTATGAGCTCTATCTTTTCCATCTATTCCGTGTTCGATTTCTTCTCTGTTCTGTGTTCTATCTATCCTTCCTTTTTAATGTGCTCTACCTCTTCTTTCTATTCTAACTTGTTCTAGCTATTCATCTCTTTTAAATCTATATGTTCTATCTGATCTCTTCTATATATTCTACCTTTGATTCATCTATCTTTTTATCTATGTATTCTGATCTGTGTTCTAATCTGTGTATTCTAATTTATACATCTATGGGTTCTATCTTTTCTATGAGCTTTCTCTCTTCCATCTCTTCTGTTTTAACTGTTCTTTGTTCTATCCATCTATTTTCAAATATGTATTCTATATGTTCTATCTATTCTATGTGTTTGATCTATCCATTCCTCATTCTATCCATTCAGTGTCTTCTATCTGTTCTATGATCGCATCTCTATCTGTAATGTGTTTTATTTGTTCTACATGCTCTACCTCTTCCATCTATTCATATATTTTTGTATCTCTGTGTTCTCTCCATAAATGTTCTATCTATTCTATGTTCCATGTGTTCTATCTATCCATTTGTTTTTTCTATGCATTCTTTCTGTTCTATGTGCTCTGCCTCTTCCATCTGATCTAAGCTTTTCTATCCATCTATCTTTTGTATCTATATGTTCTATCTGATCTCTGTGTCCTAACCATCCTAAGTATTCTTTCTGTTTTATGTGTTCATTCTTTCCATCCCATGTGTTCTATCTTTTCTTTGTATTACATTTGTTTTATCTATCATTTATGTCCTATCTCTTCCATCTATTCTGTTCTGTGTTCTATCTGTTCTATGTCTATCTAGTCTTTGTGTTCTATCCATTCTGTGTTCTATTTTTTTTAACGATCCATGTATCTGTTCTGCCCTGTGTGTTCTCTCTGTTTTCTATCTTTTCATCTATTCTGTTTTATGTTATATTTGTTGTACCTATCCATCTATGTCTTCTATTCATTTTAATGCTCTACCCCTTCTATCTCTTCTAACTGTTCTATCAATCTATATAGTCTATACTCTATGTATTCCGTGGTGTCTGTTCTATGAGCTCCATTTATTCTATCTGTTCTATGTAATCTGTTCTATCTATCCATTCCTTGTGTTCTAATATTAATGTTCTATTTGTTCTGTCTGTCCATCTATTTATCCATGTGTTATATCTATCCATTTATATGTTCTATCTGTTCTATGTTTTCTTTGTTGTACCCATGTGTTCTATTTCTCTCTTCTATGTGCTCTGTTATATGCCTTCTGTTTTTATCTATCCGTCTATATTTTATATCTATGTGTTCAATTTCTTCTATCTAATCATCTACGTTTTCTGTCTGTTCTGTGTTCTATCTCTTACAACTACCTATCCTATCTGTTCTATTTGTTCTATCTGATCTATTTGCTTTTTTATCATCTATCTGTTCTATCCATCTACCCATTCTGTATTCTCTTTTATGTTTTCTCTCTTCTGTCTGTCCATCTATTCAATGTGTTTTAACTATCTGCCTATTCTAATTGTTCTGTTCAATGTGTTTTAGATATCCATTCAATCAGTCCATCTATGCATTCTATATATCCATCTATTCCATTTATTCTACTTATCTGTTCTATGTTCTATCCATCTCTTCTATCAATGTATTCTATCTAATCTATCTGTTTCATGTTTTCTACCTATCTATATCTTCAATCTGTTCTGTGTGTTCTCTCTATCCATCTACTCTAGCTGTTCTGTGTTCTATCTACCCATCTATCTATCCTATGTTTCCTGTTTTGTGGCCTCTCTAATCTATCTGTTCTATGTATACATCTATTCTATGTGTTTTATCTTTGTGTTCTATATTGTGGTATTCTGGCTTTTAATCTACTCTGCTAGACAGAACACATAAATGGATAGGTAGAACATATAGATCAGCTAGAACACAGAATACAGATGATTAGATGGGACAAATAGAAGATAATAATACCTGTAGATCTTTGTCCCAGAATTGTTGTAACCCTCAAAGGTGTTTCTTCTCTGACTTCTTCTCTCCTTCTTCCCTCTCCCTCACTTTTTCCACTTTAAGAAATAACCACAAAAGTAACGTTTACTTACCACCTCAACATTTCCAAAGCATTTCATCAATATCTCACTTGACCCTCAGCCCTAGGTAGGTACTATTATTATCTCTAATTTGCAGATGAGGAAACTGGGGTCAACCTGTACAAAGTGGCAGAAAGGGGAAACCAAAGGCAAATTGAAGTTTTTAATGAAGTTTTTAAGTTCCTAAACGAATCAATCAAGATATAAACTGAGGGGACCAAATCCTTAATCAATTTGGGAGGAGTAAGGAACTTGGAACCATTGGATGAAATAATATGAAAGGCAGCCTCAAATATTCTGCAAGGGCACTGACCCTAAATCCCTAGCAGAGAGATGTCTAAAATGGCCTTCTTGAAAACTCCACAAAAGTCAAAAAGAATCTTTGTCCAACCAAGAGTGAGCCCTTTTCTACATGTGTTCCCTATGATTATACTCATTTCTTCATGGTCCCTAAATATACATATGGAGAGTGTATCCCCGGATTGTGGGGAAATAGTTCTACTCTTAACTGTCTTCATTATGTGATCCCAGTAAAGCTCTGTGCTTTCTCAAATCTAATGAACTCTGGTTGGTCAACTGATAATCATTGGGGAGCATATTTGATGGAGATTCAAGGGAGGCAATACTAGAAACCTCATCAGTCCCTCTGTGTTATTCCCTGTTACCTTGAGGGAGAGAGTAATCAATCACCCTTAGGGGACCTTAGGCTACCAGAAAATGAAAGTTGGGAAAGTAGCCCCAAGTTTGGGGGTAGGGACTACCTTAACATAGCTATTGTTTTTCTCTATTTATTTTTAGGAGATTCTGAAAAAATCTTTTCTCATTCTATCTTCGATCTATAATAGATTCATTTAAGAAATTCTGATTTGCAATCAGAGAGACTGTAAATTTAAAATGAGTATAGACCAATTTATCTTTTAGTGTGTCCATTTCTTAATTGTTTTAGGAGATGAGCCAAATATGATGGAATACACAGACATATTAACTAGGAACATGATCCAAAGAAGGTTAAGTACAAAGAACTGGTGTGATGTAGTGGTGCAAGTCAGAAGACATGTTTGTATTCTTTCTCTGAAATGTCTTTGCAAAGCCTGTCCCTGAGTCTTAGACTGTTCACTCTTCTCTTTTCCACTTCTGAGAAGCCCTAATCAATTCAAAGCTCAGTTCACTAATCCAACCATTTTGGAGAGTGATCTGGAACTACATTTAAAGAGTTATGAAACTATGTATACATTTTGCCCCAGAAATACCACTATTAGGTCTATTTCCTAAGATGATGGGGGAAAAAGAAAAAAGAACTGAGATGTTTTAAAATATTTATAGCAGTTCTTTGTGGTTGCAAAGAATTGAAAATTGAATGGATTTCCATCAATTGGAGAATGACTAAACAAGTGGTGGCATATGATTGTGATGAAATGCTATGACAAATAGGTTAATCTTGGATGGAACAATCTACATGAAATTATGAAGAGTGAAATGAGCAGAACCAAGAAAACAGTATATGCAGTTACAGAAATATTGTTCGAAGAATGACTTGTGTATATCCACTTCCAGAGAAGGAACTGATCAATAAAAATAAGTAAGACAGTTTTATATATACATCTATCTTTTTATCAAATGTGCCTTCTCTAATGGTGAGAGGAGAAGGAGGGAAGGTGTTAACTGGATATTTTAATGTAATAAATTGATGAATTACCTTTTTTAAATCAGTTTGATTTTATTTCCAGCTCTAAATTCTATTTCTCTCCTCCCTACCTTACTGAGAAAGAAAAACAACAAAAACAAAAACAAAGTCTGTTATAAACATATAGTTACACAAAGCAAATTCATGTATTAGTTGTATAAAAAAGAAAGAAAAAACTACCTTAACCTGTACTCTGAGTCTATAACCTCATCTCTCTATCCAGAACTTGACAGTGTATTTGATCATGAGTTTTCTAGACTCTCTAGAACTGGTCATTTTGTTCCTAAGTCTTTCAAAGTTGTCTTATAATATTATTATTTAGATGAGTCTTCTGATTCTTCTCATTTCATTTTGCATCACTTCATACAAATCTTCACAAGTTTCTCTGAAAACATTTTCTTAACTATTTCTTTTGTTACAATAGTATTCCATCAAATGATGAATTAACTTTTTAAAAGGCTCAGTTCAAATTCCTTCTCCTCCATGAGGTCTGCCTTGCCCGATCAGTTTAAAGGGCCCCAAAATCACCTTTTATTTAGTATTTGTTTGGAATTGACCTTACATATGCTTTTATACATGTATGTTATATCTCCCAGTATAATATCAGCTCTGGGAGAGAACAGGGACTGTCTGCTTCTTTGTTTGTTTGAATTTGTATCCCCAGACCCTAGTAGAAATTCTGGCAAAGAACAAGCAAATATAAAAAGTGACTCGATTATGCAAATACTCAAATGAATCTGTGACCTCCTTGATGTGGCTATTCCCTCCAAGGATGCAGATAACCACCCATCTATGTGTGTCCATCCTGTCTAATGCTTATCCATTTCTTGTCATGAATTCATCCCAGACAGTCCACTCGCGGTGCTGGGGGACCTTCCTCACTTTTTCCTGGCATTGGGAGAATAACATTGGATGATTGATATCATCATCTGTAATAAGAAAAATCATGCATCAGCCATCAAGATTTTTCCTTTTGCCATCAGAGAACTGTGTCAAAAAGGTTCTCTGAGAGTATAAACAAAGGAGCAGCTGATGATGCCATTTTGAAGGTCTAACAATTTAATCATTGAAGAGCCTGAGTCAAAACACCAGGTAAATTCAGGGCTAACTGTACCATTTGTAGTGAGCTGCTCTGAAAGCCCAGATAAGTTTAGATTACGCTTAAAGCATGAAATAGTGTGCACACATGCACGTGTGCATGCATACACACACACACACACACACACACTCACACACAGAGGCATAGAACAAACACCCAGAAATGATTTTGATCCATTTTCCATGGCTCTTTTCATAGATCATGTGTGTGTGTGAGAGAGAGAGACAGAGAGAGAGAGACAGAGAGACAGAGAGACAGAGAGAGGATTTCATTGTGAATGAAATGAATCAGGGCTATGGCTTCCATGGAAACACGTTTCTTGGTGATTGGCTGAGCAGTATCCAGGCACTTCAGCAATATTTAACACAGCTGGGCCCAGACACAAAGGCAGTAAAAAAACTAGCAACCCCTGGCCATTGTTGGGTAATTCCCCATTAATCGCTCAGAGGGATTCAGTCTTCCTAACATCATTTTCTCACCCTCTAAATTTTCCAGAAAGTTCTCCCCTCTCCCTCTCCCTCTCCCTCTC
>NC_058136.1:76289029-76293591 GCF_016433145.1 Gracilinanus agilis | reverse complement strand
CTCTCTCTCTCTTCTGTTAATAACCTGACACATAGACAGAAAAGCAAAACGTGGGGGTGGGGTGGGGGAGAAACCCTGAAAGCGCAAATGGCAGCAGCCCGTTGGTCACAGCAGGTAGCCTGATTCATTCTTCTTCCTTCAGATGGTAACAGAAGCTGGAAGGTTTGTTCAGGGAGAACAAAAGCTGTCCTTTCAGCCATTGGAGATCTCTTTAGTGAGAGAAGAAAGGTCCCTCCCAGGCAGTTTATCTCCCAATGTATATGCTGATGAAGCTAAGGAAAGGATTACACAGTATTATTTGCATCATTCTACAGGAATCCCAAGAGGGGGGGATAATGGGGATCCAGCTGCATCCTTTAAAAAGGTAAATTTCTAGCCAAGATCAGATTAAAGTTTAAGAATTGGCAGAAAGCTTTGAGATCTTAAGATCTTCAGAGGAGAGTGGAAGGGACCTCAGAGTCCATCTAGATGGACCCATTCATTTTCCAGATGAGGAAACTAAGGCCTGTAGCAAATATTCGCTAACTTTGTGCCTGAAGGCAGGCAGGTATTAAGTACCAGAGGTGGGGTTTCAATGCAGACTCACCAGCACATAGAACTTCAGTGTTCTTTCCACTGTGCTATATCAGCTGGCTCAACTCTCCCTTAGTTTTCTTAAGAGGAAACTGAGGCCCAGAGAGGTTTTGTGCAATGTCCTAGGAAACACCAATGTCAGAGCTAGATGCCAGCCTAGGGAGGCCCTCTGATTCCAAATCCAAAGGTCTTTCCCTGCCTCTAATGTAGGGTTTGAAAGTTGATGTAATAGTCAGAAAAAAGGATGTAACAAGCATTCAAATTTACCAAAGAGAAAAATCCTTGAGTGGCCTTAGGTTTGATTCAATGATTCTTCAATTTACTGAAGAAAAGATCTTTCAAGTCTTTCTTTCCTTTCTTTTCACGTTATGGGGCTGATCCTGATTTCTTAGAGGCTATCCCCAACTTTGCTGCTCTTACCAAACCGGAAAAGCTCGAACAACATGCTTAGTGTGTGTTTTCTAAGCCCCAACTGGATTCATTTAATATAATCACTTTGATGGCACTAAGAATATATTTGGCCACAGCAGCTATTGAAGACCAATTATGAAGACTTAATAGGGCTGGCAGGACGTCCCCTCCAAAAAAACCAAAACATTGTGTTTATTTTGAATACATTGTGTATACATTTATATAGATCAATGCCATCTCCTTCTATAAAATATGAAGTCCATCAGGGTAAAGACTATTTCATTTTTTTTATCCCTAATCCCTGGAACGTAGTAGGTCCTCATTAAATACAAACTGTACACAGTAAGAAAGGATGACCCAAAAAAGACAAAAAGAAAGAAAAAGAAAGATAAAAATAAAGAAATAATGAGCAGATTAATTTTTAAACGTAGAAAGATCTACAGAAATTTATTAAGAGTGAATGAGAAAACCCAAGGGAATATTACATACAGCAACAGAAATACTGTTTGAAGAATAACTCATGATTGTCCATCTCTAGAGAAAGAACTGATAAATAGAAACAGGCAAGATACAGTTTTACATGTATATGCATTTGTCAAATTGTACCTCCTTTAGTGCAGGAAGGCGAGAGAGGAAGGGAAATCCATGGGAACTTTAATGTACAAACATCAAAATGTACAAATAAGTAATTTTTTGAAAATTCAAATTGATTCCTATCAATCTGAGTTAATCTGCAGATGAAATCATTTATCCTTGAACTAATTTGGCATGGCTAGCCTTAGAGATTGAAAGCCCCAAGTTTGAATTGCACATATGATAGTTAATGATTGTGTAACCCTGAGAAGAGCATTTAGCCTCTTAATGCCTCAAGCCCTTCCATAACATCTCCCTGCCAAGTCATAGATAGTTTGAAATAGTGTTGGTGGAGGGAGTCCCCAGAATTGGTGAAAAAAAAACCTCCCCATATTAATGAAATCCTAGATTCTTTGCATATTCATATCTTGTGATCATGAATGATCCATTTTGGTATTTATTATAGAGAGACCCTAAAGGTCTTATTGAGGTTTTCAAATCTGCTAATACACTGATAAAAATACTAGAGCAGTGATGGGCAAACTACTGTCCGTGGCCAGATGCAGCCCCCCGAAACGTTCTACCTGGCGTTATGACATTATTTCTAATCTGACAAATATGATGAGTAGGATATGATACAATGAAACTTCAAAAGAGTTGCCTTGGAAACAGACTGACAGATGAGCATTTCCTTTCTTTGGCCACCTCTTTAAAAAGTTTGCCCATCACTGCTCTAGAGAAGTAAATGACTTTGGAGAGCCCACAAAGGGTTTATCAAAAACCGAATCCATTTAGAAACTAGAGATATTAAGATTTTTTTAATATAGGAACAATGCTTTCTTGTCACAAATCTCTAAGTCTTTATTTGCCTTAAAAGAGAATTAAATCTGTGCTCCCCTATCCTCCCTCCTATTATAACACACATACCCACTCACACACATATATCATTACTTCAGACCCCTTTTTCTTCACAGCCAATCCTCCATCTGGAATTTCCATGAATTAGAATCCTGCAAAATGTTAGCAGCAAAAATCAAGAAAGATTTGAGTCTCTATTTCAAAAGGAGTCTGAAACTTGCCCAAGAGTCAGCAAAGGGTCTGCCAAGTTTGGGTGTGGGGTCAAGAGCCTCACTGACCCACGGACTTGAACCTGACTCTAGACCCCAGGATTATGGATTGGCGTTTGTTTGACTTTGAGCATTGACCCTGAAAAACTGAACAAGAAGTTGGTGCCTGTGACAGCAAAAGGGAAAACTACCGTCACCTTTTTCCAAGATCTTCAGTGCTGAGCCTTCTGAGTGCACTTGGGGAACAGATCAACCATCTGACAATTTACTGTGCAGCTGAATTGTTGGTTGTGGTCTCTGGGGCAAGAAGAAGTTCTCTCTTTCCCAGGCACTCTCTGATTTTCTCCTGCTGAGCTGAGAATTTGACTTATGGCTCGATAAATGAAGACTACATTTGTAGGGCTCCCAGCTTGGCATCACTAAGGGTCCTAGAATGGTATGCCTACATTTCTACAGAATCATGCTATGGATAGAAGAAGAAACACTATCATTTTGTCTCACTTTACAGTTGAGAAAATGCTTCCAAAAACCCTGAGGAGGTAAATTCCACACTAGTGTAAGGATTATTGTCCCCATTTAACGGATGAGAAAGCTGAGGTTCTGAAAGGCAAAAGGCATTTGTTTGTGGTCCCAGAGGTAGTTGGTGCTGATCCAAAAATCCAACTGCAGTGTGGAACATGGAATTTGGAGTCGGTGGACCTGGATTTGAATCTCAGCTCTTCTAGTGACTACCTGTGTGACACCAAGCAAGTCACTGCACCTATGGGCTTCAATTTCCTTATCTGAAAATGAAGAGGTTGGATTGGATGGTTTCCAAGCTATTTCCTCCTTTTTTGTTCTCAGAAGATAAAGAAAATGCTCATGACCCCCATAACAAGTTAATTCGTCACAAGTACACGAGCCTGGATCCAATTTGACTAGCCATAGAAGGACAGTGTGTAGGGCAAAGACTGAGAAGCAAGTTCTGAAAGGAAAAGTATGTGTATGAGCCTGAGAGTTTCTGTAGAAACAAGGTAATTAGGTGGCATAGCAGCTAAAGCACTGGACTTGAAGTCAGAAAGATATGAGTTCAAAACTTGCCTCAGACATTTACCTACTGTCTAAACCTGGGGAAGTCACCAGATGACTCTCAGCCCCAATTTCTTAATCTATAAAATGGGTTAATGACACCTTTCTGTGAGGATCAAATGAGACAATAGATATAAAGTGTTTGACTAACCTTAAAGTGACATATAAATGCTACTTAGTATTTATTAGAAAATGACAACAAATAACAGAACTACATGGCATTTTTTTTGCCTTTTTCTGTTCTTGGAAGTTCTCTGAATGAAATGTTGAAAGTACTTTGCAGGAGCATTGAAATAGTATCTTCAGTGCCTCCTGATTGCTTTTAAGAAGTGTGAGCTCCAAAGGAATAAAGAACTGGAGGAATTCCATGTGAACTGGAAAGACCTCCAGGAATTGATGCAGATTGAAAGGAGCAGATCCAGGAGAACATTGTACACAGAGACTGATACACTGTGGTACAATCGAACATAACGGACTTCTCTATTAGCAGCAATGCAAGGATCCAGAGCAAGGCTGAGGGACTTATGAGAAAGAAAACTAGCCACATTCAGAGGAAGAACTGTGGGAGGAGAAACACAGAAGAAAAAGAACTGCTTGATCACATGGGCTGTTGGGGGATATTATTGGGGATGTAGACACTAAACAATAACTCTAGTCCAACTATCAATAATATGGAATTAGGTCTTGATCAATGATATGTGTAAAACCCAGTGGAATTGCGCGTTGGCTAAGGGGGGATAGGGGAGATTGGGGGAGAGGGAAAAAACATGAAATATGTAACCAGGAGAAAATATTCAAAATAAAAAATAATTTCAAAAAAAAAAAGTGTGAGCTCTTCTGCTCCATTTTTGAAGCCTTTCCCATTCTCAC
>NC_058136.1:76262773-76288529 GCF_016433145.1 Gracilinanus agilis | reverse complement strand
CCCCTTCCCCCCACTGAGTATGATCACCTCCACCAAAGATTCTCCTTATTGCAGCAAAACAAATCCATCCACAGACATTTTCAGTAACGCAAAAGGGATTTCAAGCCTAATTTACATGAGGAATCAGTAAGAAAAATTAGGTGAAAAGTCAATTAAAAGGTTCAAGTAAAAAAAGGGATTTTTCAAAATCAAGTACGTAACACTGAGGAAAAGAAGCAAAGGAGGCAGCGGGGGCTCAGAGATAGGCTTACAAAAGAGGGTTAGTGAAAAATGTAAAGGCATATTTTTTTTTATTTTAAACCCTTAACTTCTGTGTATTGACTTATAGGTGGAAGAGTGGTAAGGGTAGGCAATGGGGGTCAAGTGACTTGCCCAGGGTCACACAGCTGGGAAGTGTCTGAAGCCGGATTTGAACCTAGGACCTCCTGTCTCTAGGCCTGGCTCTCAATCCACTGAGCTACCCAGCTGCCCCCAAAGGCATTATTTTTAATGAGCGGAAAGACTTACCTCAGAAGTTGGAAGAAACAGACTCCATTTTCCTCTGACCAAAAAAAAAAAAAAAAAAAAAAAAAAAAAAAAAAAAACAAATCAACCAATCAAGCAGGAACCGCCTACTTAGTAAAGAGAAACAAAGATTCTGATTGGACGACAGCCAAATCAGTCTTCCAGAAAGCGGACAAATCCAATGCCGGATTGGGGGGGGGGAAGGAGGAGGAGGGATAATGCAGGGGTTACTGCAGTCCCCAAATAGCCAAAATATGACATCCTTCTGGAGAAACCAAGGCTCAAAAAGGGAAACTTGTAGACAATCACCAAGTGCCCACAATGCTGGCAACCTCGAATACCTTCCACACACGTTTTCCTTCTCGCCTGCCTCCCTCCCGCTCTCCATTGCTCCCGTAGCTCGCCCTCTTCCTCTTCAATCTTTATATCCTTCCCTTTCTAATCACCTTTCTCTTTCCCTCTCTCTACCTCTCTTTTTCCCTCTTTTTCCTTCCCTCCCTCATTCTTCATCATTTGTAGTTCCTTTCCCTCTTTCTTGTCTTCCCTTTCTCTACCCCTCATTTCTGGATCCTTCTCTCTCTCTACCCACATCTCTCCTCCTTCCCTCTAACCTTTGATAAATGGGCAAGAGACGTGAATAGGCAATTTTAAGGTAAAGAAATCAAAAGTATCAATAAGCACCTGAGAAAGTGTTGTAAATCTCTAATAATTAGAGAAATGCAAATCAAAACAACTCTGAGGTATCACCTCACACCCAGCAGATTGGCTAAAATGAAAGAAGGGAAGAGTAATGAATGCTGGAGGGGATGTGGCAAAACTGGGACATTAATGCATTTTTGGTAGAGTTGTGAAATGATCCAACCATTCTGGCTGGCAACTTGGAACTATGCTCAAAAGAAAGCCTGCCCTTTGATCCAGCCATACCATTGTTGGGTTTGTACCCCAAAGAGATCACAGATAAACAGACTTGTATGAAAATATTTATAGCTGTGCTTTTTGTGGTGGCAAAAAACTGTAAAAGGAGGGAATGACCTTCAATTGGGGAATGGCTAAACAAATTGTGGTATATGCTGGTGATGGAATACTATTGTGCTCAAAGGAATAATAAACTGGAGGAATTCCATGTGAACTGGAAAGACCTCCAGATATTGATGCAGATTGAAAGGAGCAGAGCCAGAAGAACATTGTACACAGAGACCAATACACTGTTGTAAAATAGAATGTAATGGACTTCTGTAATAGCAGCAATGCAATGACCCAGGAAAATTCTGAGTGATTTATGGTAAAGAATGCTACCCACATTCAGAGGAAGTACTACAGGGGTAGAAACAGAAGAAAAACAACTGCTTGAACACATGGGTTGATGCGGACATGATTGGTGATGTAGACTCGAAAATACCACACCAATGCAACTATCAACAATTTGGAAATAGGTCTTGATCAATGACACATGTTAAAACCAGTGGAAATACACATCAGCCATTGGGGGGTGAACGGGAAAGTAAGAGCATGAAAAATAAATAAATAAGGTGTTGAAATTTTAACTCCTTCATTAAGAAAGGAAATGGTGATTCCAAGACCAGAAATTAAGTAATTGAATCAGGTATTCACGTTTAACTCCTTCATGTCTAAAGCCAAACAGTGAATCCAACACTCTGTAATTGAGCAATTAAAATCAGGTGGTCTTTTTTTTTTTTTTTTTTTAAACCCTTACCTTCCGTCTTGGAGTCAATACTGTGTACTGGCTCCAAGGCAGAAGAGTGGTAAGGGTAGGCAATGAGGGTCAAGTGACTTGCCCAGGGTCACACAGCTGGGAAGTGTCTGAGGCCAGATTTGAACCTAGGACCTCCCGTCTCTAGGCCTGGCTCTCAATCCACTGAGCTACCCAGCTGCCCCAAGGTGGTCTTATTTTAACTACTTCATGACCAAGACCAAATAGGAATTCCAATGAGCCTGAATTAAGCAACTGAAATCAGGTTGTTTTAATTCCTTTATAACCTAGGCCAAACAGTAAATATAAGAGCCCTGAATTGGGCAATTGAAATCAGATGTTGATCTTTTCTTATCTTCTTTTCTTCTTGGGATACAAATTGATTGAACTTATTGGGTCCCTTAAAGAAAAGATTCTTCCCCTTACCCCCATTCTCTTAATTACCTTAGGGTGATTCTCTTGAGTTCTGTGTTTGGGCAGCAAATTCTCTGTTTAAGTCTGGTTTTTTTTCTTGATGAATGCTTGGAAGTCCTCAATTTTATTGACTGACCATACTTTCCCCTGCAATAGTATAGTCAGGTTTGCTCAAAAGTTGAGTCTTGGTTGTAGACCCAGTTCTCTTGCTTTCCAGAATAGTGTTCCATGCCTTCTGGTCCTTCAATATAGATGCAGCCAGATCTTGTGTTATCCTAACTGTGGTTTCCTGATATCTGAATGACCTTTCTTTATCAGCTTGTAATATTTTTTCCTTAGTCTGGTAGTTTTGAATTTAGCTATAATATTCCTAGAAGTTGTCTGTTGTGGATTAAATGTAGGAGGTGATCTGTGGATTCTTTCAATTTCCACTTTTCCCTCTTGTTTGAGAATGTCAGGGCAATTGTCTCTGATAATTTCTTCTAGGATGCTATCTGAACTTTTTCTTTTATCATGATGTTCTGGTAAACCAATAATTCTTAAATTGTCTCTTCTAGCTCTGTTCTCCAGATCTTTGGTTGAATTAATGAGGTGTTTCATATTCTCCTCAAATTTTTCATTTTTTAATTTTGTTTTATATATTCTTGCTGCCTTGTGAAGTCATTTGCTTCTAGTTGTTGAGTTCTGGTTTTTTTTAGATTTGAATATTTTATTTTTTTAGAAAAATTTTCCATGGTTACATGATTCCTGTTTTTACTTTCCCCATCCTCCCCCCCCATTCACCCCCTCCCATATCCAACACGCATTTCCACTGGTTATAACGTGTGTGATAAGTCAAGACTTATTTACATATTATTGATAGTTGCATTGGTGTAGTCATTTAGTGTCTATATCCCCAACCATGTCCGCATCAACTCACGTACGTGTTCAAGAGGTTCTTTTACTTCTATGTTTCTACTCCTGCAGTTCTTCCTCTGAATGTGGGTAGTGTTCCTTTCCATAAATCCCTCAGAGTTGTCCTGGGTCATTGCATTGCTGCCAGTACAGAAGTCCATTACATTCGGTTTTCCACAGTGTATCAGACTGAATTTCATCCCTGGCTTTTTGGTCATCCTTCTCCTTCTTTTCTTTGTAGATCATCTTTTGCCTTCTTTGCTTCATTATCAAGCTGGCCAATTCTGGCTTTTGAGACTTTATTTTCTTGTTTTAGTTCATGTATTTCCTTTTTCAAATTGTCTTCAGTCTCTCTTGATTGCTTTTTGAGTTCCTGAAGTTCTTGAGTTAATTGAAGTTTGAGACCTTCCAAAGCCTGTGTCCAATTCACTGGAACTTCTTCCTCCTCTGTTTCTATTTCATTTGCTCTCTTTTCACTTCCTTGAAAGAATCTGTCAATTGTCATTTCTTTTCTCTTTTTCTGTTGTTTACTCATTTTTTTCCTTTCTGTTCTACTAGTTTGAGCAGATGTATTTAATGATCTTTGATGAAAGTTCTTTCCTCAGCTGGCAATGGAAATTTGTAGTTATTTTCTCTGCCCTCTGAAGACTTCTCGTCTTTCCAATTGTTGTCATTTATGCTGTATTGATTGGGTTAGTTTGTACTTCTTAAACTGCCCTGAGGCTTAAACCTGGAGAGGAGAAAAAAACTTCCTTGTGTTTGATCTGGTTTTCTTTCCTCTTGGAGCCCTTTGTTCTCTATCTTGGTGTGAGGGAACCAAGTGGTCTGAGGTTTGGCTTCTCTAAACCTCCTTCTTCGGGGCGTTTTTGCTGTGTTTCTCTGGTTTTCTCCTCCAGTCACCTCTCCAGTGCCTGTGTTCAACTCCCCGAGTCCAGGGCCAGCAAGGTCCTCTCTCCGTGCTGGGGCACCTGCCTTCCCTGAGATTTCAAGGGCTGCAGGAGACTCCACACAGCACGTGGGGGAGGCTTCCTGGGATTCCCCTTCTATACCCCTCAGACCAGACAGTTCAAGAATTGAAGCCTTTTTCTTGACGTACCTCTTTAGTTGTGCAGCAATACGGTTCCCCCTGCTCTGTCCCCTTTTTAGATTTGTTCCTCTTTCTTCTCAAAGAACATTGTTTTCTATTTCGGAGTGTAAGGGTGTGGAGGTTTTAAGATTTTCTCCGTCTAAGCTGCCATCTTCCCAGAATTCCACTAGAAAGATCTTTAGGGGAGTGTCAAAGGAAACTAAGAATTGGAAGAGGCAGAAGTGAGAATGGATTGAATCCCAAGCCACAGTGAAGAAGCTTATGGAGTTGAAAGGATTTGTTCTGTGCGTGAAGAATAGCAACAAGGCAAATATGTCTAGGTGTTAGAGTACACAAAGTGAAATAACATATGATAACTTTACATAGGTAGGTTTTAGGTGTTTATAAATGGTAGTCAGTGGCACGGGGGTTTAGATTTGATCCCAGAGCTAATAGTGAACCAGTGGAGTATTTTGAGTGTGGAAGTAACATAATCAGGACCAGATCCTTTTGGCAGATGATTGGAAGATGGAATGGAGAGGGGAATGCCTGGAGGCAGGGAGATCCTTTAGGAGAGAACTGGAATAGGCAATGGGAGCAGTGATGAGGTTATATGAGTGGGAAAAAGAAGATATATATTCATTGAGTTTATACAACACCTGGCACCTGATTGGATATGGGACCTGAAGGAGAATGAAGGAGTTGGGATAGAAAAGCAGGTGATATGTGGATCACAGAAGGAGAAATATATTTTCTGGCATAAACTTTTCAATATTTTGCAGCATCATTTTTGGACAGTAAATGTCACGGAAGTACTGTACTACTTTTTCTGAATGGCAATGGAACGACCAACCATGGGCAGCACACAGCTAGATAAATAGATAGAAAAACTTGTATCCATATATGAGTCAATATTAAATTTTCATTCTGAACATTTATGCTATTGAATCTGGCACAAATATGGTACAGATCTAGGCTTGATTTACTTAATGATTACACTTATGAAAGTGATAAAGAAGATATTAATAACACAAAGAAAAGTCAAAGGATTGTTGTGCAAACATTTTTCTAAGAGCTGGTTTTTAGACATTCACCAGGTCAACAATGCATAGAGAAGCAGACAGACAGATAGGTAGAAAGACAGAGATGCATGGCTAGAGAGACAGATAGACTGACAGACTGGCAAAGGGACAGAGAGATGAACAGACAACTCTCCCTCTCAATGTTTCTCCCAGCCCTACTTCCTGTCTTTTCCTCATTCTTTCCTATCTCGGTCTCTTCTCTAGCACTGAGTTTCTCACCTTCTCTGCTCCTCTCTTCATCTTTCTGTGTTTTTCTATCTCCCTCTTGCTGTCTCTCCTGATATCTGTGTCTCTGTTTCTCTTTCCTCTTCTTTCTCTCCCTTTATCCTTCTCTCTTTGCTCTATTTCTGACTGTCCCCTTTCCTCTCACATCTCTCTCCCCCCTCTGCCCTTTTTCTCTCCCTCCTTACATTTTCTCCCCCTTTCTCTCCTTCCTTCCCTCTCTCATTGTCTCCTACCCTCCTCTCTTTCTCTCTCCCCTCTCTTCTATCTCTATCCCCTTCTGACACCCCCTCCATTTTCTCTCTTTTCCTTTCTCCCCTCTCCCTCTTTATCTCCCTCCTTCCATTTTCTCCCATCTCTCTCTACCCTTCTAAGTAATCCCTCCTCCTCTGTCTTTATCTCTCTCTGTCTTTTCCTCATTCTCTATATCTCTTCAAGTCGATTCTTACCCTTTTTTCTCTCCATTCCTCTGTCACCCTCTTATCTCTCTCTCAATTTGTCTCTCTATCTCTGTCTTAGCCTCCCTGTTTCTCTCTCCCTACCCCATCTCTCTCCCTCTTTCCTTCTGCCTCGTATCTTTCTCCCTCTGTCACTCATACTGTCCATTTCTCCCTTTTTTCTTTCTATCTCATGCCCCTCTCTCTATCTCTCTTTCTCTCTCTATTGCTCTCACTCTCTTTCTATCCATCTCTCCAGCTCTTTTTCTTTCCCTCCATATGTCTGTTTCCATCTTTTTTCTATTTTGCTTTCTCCCACTCTGACTTGTCCTCTCTGCCTCTCCATCTCTACATATCTCGTTCCTACCATTTCTCTTTCTCTCCCTCCCTCCATCCCTTTCTCTTTTTCTCCATCTCCATGTCTGTATCTCTCCCTCTATCTCTCTCTTTGTCTCTGCCTCTCTCTCTCTCTCTTCTTCCTCTGGCTCTTTCTCTTCCTCTCTGTGCTTCTCTTCATTGCTTCCAGTCTCTATTTCTCTTGCCAAATGCTGTAGGCCCTAGTAGTGAGAGTGGACCCCAATAAAATCAAAACCATTATCTGGCCAGAATCAGTCACATAGTCCCATGACTTAACCTGAGATTTCCCCTCCCTGCTCTGAGAGAGCTCAGAGAACAAATAGAATGCACAATAGATGGAACACACAGATACAAATGATAGAACAGTTAGAAAAGATGGAAGAAGTAGAACACACAGAACAAGTAGAATAGCTGAAACAGAAAACACATAGAATGGAAAGGTGGAACAGACAATAGAACACAGATATAAAAGATAAAGCAGTTAGAATAGATGGAAGAAATAGAACACACAGAATAGAGAGAACACATGGAATGGAGAGAACACACAGGATAGAAAAGATAAAAAATAATAGATGGAAGAGGTAGAAAAGGTAGAACAGATATAACATAGAACATACATAATAGATATAAAATAGGGCAGATAGCATAGATGGAACAGATAGAACACAGATACAAAAGATAGATAATAGTGCAGTTAGAATAGATGTACCAAGTAGAGGATATAGAAGAAATGGAACACGTAGAATGGATAGAACAGAGATCAAATAGAATATGCAGATACTAAAGATAGGATAGGAAGAACACATAGAATAGATAGAACGTAGAACAGATCACAGAACAGGTAGAACACATAGAATAGATGGAAGAGATAGAACAAAACACATTAATGGATATATAGAAAATATATAACACATAGGCACAGAAGTTAGATGAATAGAAAACACAGATAGAAAAAAATATGGAATAGGTAAATGACTAAATAGCACAGTTAGAACACAGAGAGCCTCATCCTCTCCTATTCTCTACTTTTCTCTCCTCCCTCTCATGTTTTTCCTTTCTCATATCTTCTCTCCCCCATATTCTCTCATCTCCTCTAATATTTTCTCCTCTTCTTTCTCCCATATTCCCTCTTTCTGTCAGTCTCTTCCCTCCTTTCAGTTATATTGTCTTTCATATTCTCTTTTCTCCCTTCCCCCTTTCTCTCCTATTTTCTTCTATTGTTTATTTTCTTCTCTTCTCCCCCATCTTCTCTATTTTCCTCTCTCTAATAGCCTCTCCTCCCTTATAAGATAGAATGATAGTGGTTGTTCTTTATTCACTTTTTCTTTACTCTATTTCTCTTTGCTCTTTTTTTCCTCTTTTCCTTGTATCTTTTATCTCTCTCCTCTCCACTCTCCAATCTCTACTTTTCTTTCTCTAATATAAAAGACACATGTGAAATCTTCCCCCTTTTCTAAAAAGAAAGAGAAAAACACAAAAGGAAATGAGGGAAAGAAAGAAGGAAAGACGAAAGAGGGAGAAACGGAAAGAAAAGGGAAAAGGGAGAAAACAGGGGAGAGACAGAAGAATGGAAAGCAGAGATAGAAGGGGTGGAGGGAAAGCCTGCACTGACAGGGCCCAGAGAACATAGAGACGGGAATAAGGCCTGTGCCCCAGAGTTGTTGCCCTCAGAGGAGTTCCCTTCCTTTCCCCACTTTAAGAAATAACTACAAGTAGAATTTATTTACGACCTCAATGTTTCCAAAGCATTTGACCCTCAGATAACCCTAGGTAGGTACTATTATCAACTCCATTTTACTGGAGTTTACACAGTTTACTGAAACTGGGGTCAATCTGTACCAAGAGGCAGAAAGGGGAAATAGAAGGAGGCTGGAGCTAGAGTCCAGCAAGGAAAGTACTGGATCAAACAAAGGCAAATTGGAGTTTTTAATGTCAAATAGAACAATGGGTAGTTGACATAATGGAGTTCTTGAAGCTTCTTCAAGGGGGGAAGTGATATGGTCAGCTCTGTGCTTTAGAAATATCAGTTTGGCAGTGCTACAGAGGTTGGATTGGAGAGGACAATAGAAGTCAAGGTCTCTGTGTTAAAACCCTGGGGCCTATATCTGGGGAACATGCCAGGATAAGGCAGGTTCAATTAGTTGGACTCAAACACAAGGTAAGAAGCTGTTTTGGCACAAGAACCAAGAGAAGAGTTGAATTATTTGACCCAGAGCAGAAAGTAGCTAGGATAGAGAAAAGAACATAAGACTTGGGTTCCAAAATGTAGCAGCTTGTATGACCCTAGACAAGTCATTTCTTTCACCTCATCTCAGTGAATCTCAAGCTTTGCCCCTTTCCTTATTGTCACACAAATAGGAAGTTTTAGCACAGTGGGCCTTGATGCTGTAAGAGATCTATAGATCCTGAGGGCCTTAGGTTTCTCATTCCTGTTAGATCATCTTGGTCCCTGAACCTGACTGGACCTTCAGGTAAGAGCTTAAGTGGATCTACTTTAGGGACTAGAGAAAACTGAGGGCATCATTTCCCAGTGAGGAACCTGGTCTGCCTGGAGCAAAAGGCTCTGATGCAGGAAAGTCATGTGGGGACCAAAGTGGGAAAGGCTTTAAACCTTAATAGCTTGGTAATAGGGAGCCATGAATGGTGTTTCTACAGAGGGAGTGATGGCGTCAGAGCTGTGGATTAGAAAAATTACTCTGTAAAGGGAGCAGAACCTGGAGAACATTGTACACAGAGGTGGATACACTGTGGCACAATATAATGTAATGGACTTCTCTGCTAGCAGCAATGCAATGATCCAGGATAATTCTGAGGGACCTACGAGAAAAAACGTTATCCGCATCCAAAGAAAGAATTGTGGGAGTAGAAACACAGAAGAAAAACACCTGTTTGATCACATGGTTCGATGGGGATACGATTGGGGATGCAGACTCTAACCTATCACCCCAATGCAAATATTAATGATATGGAAATAGGTCTTGATCAATGACACGAGTAAAACCCAGTGGAATTGCACATCGGCTACGGGAGGGGGTGGGAGGAGGGGAGGGAAAGACCGTGATTCATGTCACTATGGAAAATTATTGTAAATTAAATAGATAAACTTTTAACAAAAGAAAAAATCACTCTGGCAGTGTATGCAAGATGAACTGGAAGGGAGCTGAGGCTAGAGGTGACATGGGTCAGATGGCTGTTGTAGTGTCTGGGTGAGGAACAAGAAGGGCCTGAACTAGGGAGCTGGAAGGACCACAAAGGAGCAGATATAAGAGATTTTACAAAGAAAGAATAACTGAATAGGGGTGGGGGGTGATATGGCAGCGAGTGTCTGCCAGGGGACCCAGAAAGGTGGTACTCCATCATTACTCCTTTATTTAAACCTCTGAAAACCTGCATTTGCCCACTTCTAGGTGAGTATGACAGCTTCAGTAAAGTACGCTCCCCACGAGAAAAACCAGCAATTACTTGGCCTCTGGTCATACCCCCTGATCCCCCGTGCTGGGCCAGAGCCCAAGCCAGAGCCCATGGCTGGAGGACCCCAGGAAACCATGGCTTCTATGTTTGTAGCCAAAGTCATCTTCTTTCTGGATCCTGGGAGAAATCAAAGGCAGCATTCATTGTGCAAAGCTGGACAAAGGCAGTTGCTGAAGCTCAGCTTCCAGGCCCCACTCTGCCAGGTCCTTAGTGGGGGGAGCCTTTCGCCATGATCAGAGAGAGATAAAGATGGGAGAAAGAAAGAGAGTCCTCTATGGGCGGAAGGGGGGCGGGGAGAGAGACAGGGAGACCTCTTTCTCAGTTTCTCTTTCCCTCTTTGGGAGGATGAGGTTAGCCAGCTGGTTTCACACTGTCTTGATTCTGAAATGTTTTGATGTTTGTTATATTAGCACTGGATTTAAGTCATTTAATTCCACCAAATGGAACCAAGTTTTCCAGAGAGGCTTTTGGTGGAGGACCAGATCCAGGCTTGCAGGCCCTCCAGAGGCCACATCCAGAGCCGAGGAATCAGAGAAGCAGTTGCTGGGAGAGGGCTCGGGCCTAGCAACAGCTCTCACTGAGCCATCCAGCCTGACCCAGGCTGCTGCAGCTGCTGTTGCTGCCTTTCCAGCTGGAACTGGGGCCATTTACAGGGCACTTCCTTCCTTTGCTTCTCTCTCCTGGCCCATTGTTTGCAGCATCCATGAAATGAAAAAAGGAACAGGAGGAGGAGGAGGAGGCAGAGGAAGAGGAGGAGAAGGAAGAGAAGAAGAAGGAGGAAGAGGAGAAGGAGAAGACTTTAATTATTTATTTATTTTCCCCTCACTGCTTTGAATTTTTATTTTTTAGAAAATTTTTCCATGGTTACTTGATTTATGTTCTTATTCTCCCCTCAGCTCTCCCCTCCCCCAGGCAACGTGCATTTCCACTGGTTTTAACATGTGTCATCGAATCAAGACCTATTTCCATATTATTGATAGTTGCATTGGGGTGGTCGTTTAGAGACTACATCCCAAATCACGTCTGCATCAACCCAAGTGTTTAAGCAGTTGTTTTTTCTGTGTTTCCACTCCTATAGTTCTTCCTCTGAATGTGGGTAGCATTCTTTACCATAAGTCCCTCAGAATTGTCCTGGATCACTGCATTGCTGCTGGTACAGAAATCCATTACATTGGATTGTGCCACAGTGTATCAGTCCCTGTGTACAATGTTCTCCTGGTTCTGCTCCTTTCACTCTGCATCAATTCCTGGAGGTCATTCCAGTTCACATGGAATTCCTCCAGGTTATTATTGCTTTGAGCACAATAGTATTCCATCACCAACAGATACGACAGTTTGTTCAGCCATTCCCCAAATGAAGGGCATACCCTCGTTTTCCAGTTTTTTGCCACTACAAAGAGCGCAGTTATACATATTTTTGCACAAGTCTTTTTCCTTATTATCTCTTTGGGGTACAAACGAAGCAGTGCTATGGCTGGATCAAAAGGCAGATAATCTTTTAAAGCCCTTTGGGCATAGTTCCAAATTGCCATTCAGAATGGTTGGATCAATTCGCAACTCCACTAGCAATGCATTAATGTCCTAATTTTGCAACATCTCCTCCAACATTCATTACTCTCCCCTTCTATCATTTTAGCCAATCTTCTAGGTGTGAGGTGATACCTCAGAGTTGTTTTGATTTGCATTTCTCTAATTATTAGAGATTTAGAACACTTTCTCATGTGCTTATTGATAGTTTTGATTTCTTTATCTGAAAATTGCCTATTCATGTCCTTTGCCTATTTATCGATTGGGGGATGGCTTGATTTTTTGTACAATTGATTTAGCTCCTTGTATATTTGAATAGTTAGACCTCTGTCTGAGTTTTTTTGTTATAAAGTCTTTTCCCCGATTTGTTGCTTCCCTTCTAATTTTGGTAGCATTGGTTTTGTCTGTACAAAACCTTTTTTAGTTTAATATAGGCAAAATTATTTATTTTACATTTTGTAATTTTTTCTAACTCTTGCTTGGTTTTAAAATCTTTCCTTTCCCAGATTATCTGACAAGTATATTATTCTGTGCTCACCTAATTTACTTATAGTTTCCTTCTTTATATTCAAGTGATTCACCCATTTTGAGTTTATGTTGTTATGGGGTGTGAGATGTTGATCTAGGCCCAATATCTCCCATATTGTTTTCCAATTTTCCCAGCAGTTTTTGTCAAATAGCAGGTTTTTGTCCCAAAATCTGGCTTCTTTGGTTTTATCGTAGGCTGTTTGCTGAGGTTGCTTACCCCTAGTCTATTCCACTAATCCTCCCTTCTGTCTCTTCGCCAGTACCATATTGTTTTGATGAACAATGCTTTATAGTACAGTTTAAGATCTGGTACTGCTAGGCCACCTTCCTTCATATTTTTATTTCATTATTTCCCTTGATATACTTGGTCTTTGGTTCTTCCAAATGAACTTTGTTATAGTTTTTTTCTAATTCAGTAAAAAAGTTTTTTTGGTAGTTTGATAGGTATAGCACTAAATAAGTAAATTAATTTAGGTAGGATGGTCACTTTTATTATATTAGCTAGATGCATTCAACCACCCATAGTTCAACTCACCACACCACAAAATTTACTCTGGATTTTATGATGCAGCGTGTGGTCTGTGCAGGCATCTTCATGGTGCCTTCTCTAAACAGTTTACTTTTTGGATTCAAAAAGGTGAGAAGATTCTTATCCTAAAACTACTCTCAAAAGAATTTAAAGTTTGTATTATAGGATAATTACACATTTCCCACTGAGGAGGATGGTGAAAAACACAGGGATCTCCCAGGGATGCATGGCTAAGTTATGAGGTATATGAATCTATTGGCAAAAGAAAATAAAAAACATTAAAAAATCCAAATGAAAGAAAAAATTAATTTGTGGATGAAATATTAAATGTCCTAATCTTATATGTAAAAATGAAAGTAAAGGAAAGATAAATCTATAACATGTCCTTGAATCAGGGTCCAATTAAAATGATTTAAGCAATTATGCACTTACCCAGTCAGTAGACAGGACTACAGAAAGTCTGCTACACTATGAAAAACAGAAAACAGGGTCTAGATTTCAGCAGCAAATTGGGAAATAGCATTCTCTTGGTCTGATTTCACCTTTTCTCTAAGGGATATTGGAGCCAGGAAGGCAGTCAAAGTGAGTTGCTTTATATAATGTAGTATGAGGAAGACCTGGTTCTGACTTATGTCAAAACAGCAGCAACCTTGAACCCCCCAAAAGTTCAAGTCCTCTTGTGTTGGCTCAAAATTTCATCAATCACACTGGGATTGGTTGGTCTCTTTGATCTTGAGCTCTATTGGCACTATGCAGGTTAGCTTTTTGCTTCTTTGGCTCTGTGCAGTGCCTCTTTTTATATTCCCTTCTCCTAGAATCAGACACAATCATTAAGCAAATCTCATAATTTTTTAAACAATCAGTGGCCTTATTTCTATAGTCTAAAGTTTATTGGGCTTGCATTGACATTAGGGTATTGGATATTTTAGCTTATTCTATTGCAACAAGTAAAACAGTTAAAGAAAATCTTCTCAATTCTGGTGACATGTGGTTCAAATACAAAAAGAAGAGAAAAACAAAAACTCAAATACTATATTGTACATGTAAGGAAAAACAATCATAAAAAAGTTTTTAAAAAAAACATATAGCTTACAATCAGTGACACACTGTGTCAGCCAAGGAGAGGTAGAATACAAAGGTTCCTCACCAAAAATGAGATTCATCTAACTTGGCCAAGAATCACTGTGTCAGTGCAAATGATTTTCACAAAATAACAGCTTTATAAAACAGTAATACAGAAGATAATGCACATTTAATGAAAGTACCAATATCCCCCAAATCACAAAAGTGCAGTTAATGACAATAGCAAAGAAACCCCTTGTCATATAGGATTCACATGTGTCTGCTTTGTGACATTTAAAAAAAAACCTTAGAAGCTAATGGATACTTGTCACAAGTTTTACAGGTATAGCAAATCTTTTAACCTTGGGTGAGATGTTTTTTAACAAAGTCTATTACTGCTATCATTCCAAAATGTGGCAGAGGAGCCAAGAAAAAACACAAATCTCTGTAATTGTTGGTGAAAACCATTTTAGGTCTAAAACGTCACCAAGAACCTAGATCATTCTGGTGTAGGTAGATTAAACTAAATAGTTAAAATCATCCAGAAACTACTTATACTTCATGAGAAATGCTCCCTCTTGGGAGTCATCCAGAGGTACTATGTCCAGGGAAAAACTTCCCAGATCCTTTGGTATGAGATGGTTATATGTCTCATCCATTACATTTTTATAAATGTGAAGGTGGGGATATATAATAATAGTATTCACTTCAGCTACTAAATGGACCATTACCTCTTGTTAGAAAGAACTCAAAGGCAGGCAAAATGATCAGTCAGAGCTATTGAAAAAAACAAGAAATCTAAAAATTGCTTTCAAAGACCCCTTCAAATCAGTCTGAAATTTTTAGGTCATTAAATTCTCCAAAGGTTGTATACAGTTGTACCCAGTTTTGATGGAGCACATCCATCATGTAAGTGACAATGAAGAAAGGCAAAATGGAAGAAAAAGGCCATATAAGTGACCTTGATGGATCTGGTGACAACCTCAATAGTCGAAGCACAGAAGCTGAAAATGATTCAGTGTAACAGAAAGATATTGATCATTATCCCTTTAGGTTTCTTTTGTTATACCTCTGGGATCTCTCATAGTTGAGGGCGAATTCTACACTGAGCATAGTATGGAGGAATCCCAAATTGGATATACTTTAGAGACTGGGCAGGCCCAAATAGCAAGGAGTTATAGGGAGATGAATTTCTCCCATGAATCTCAGGTAAAATATTCTCAAAGACCAGTTTACCAAGGAATTGTAGGAAGAAAAAGCATCCTAAAATTGTGAGCTGTTTTAGATAGGTAATGCACTGCTCTCTCATAGAGTGGGCCATGCTTGCAACAAGAGTAACCTTCCTTCCCCTTCCCCCTTAAGGTAAAACGGTAGGGTCCACATGCTACCTCATTCCCCTTACCCATACTCAGAAGCATGGAAGCCTTCCTGGGTTAGCCAAACTGGGTTGGGGGGGTGTTCCTCTGCTGAAAATGAAAAAAACAAATATAGGGTGGGGAGTGAAGGGATTTATACTTCATTCAGTTCTTAAAACCTCCAAGCCTGCATGCAATCAGCAATGGTAATAGCAATAGCAACAGCAACAACAGAAGCAGCAGGATCAAGAACAAAAGGGGCAGAAGTAGCCAACTTGGAGTTATCAGCAGGAGGCTGGATCAGCAGCAGCAATAGCAGAGGCAACAGTGAGGAGCACTGGCTCAAGCAGATGGGCATGAGAATAGGTTTATCCTTTCTCAGCCAAAATCCCCCAACTAAGTCACTCAAATTAAAGCAGCCGTGAGGGCGGGGAGTGCAGGAGAAATGGGAAAGAAAAAAAAATTGGCAGGAGCAGGGCAGCAACTCTGAAGAGAGTTCTGAGTTTGCTCACAGTTCGAGGGGGAGAGGGCAAAAAGCCCTGGAAGGAGAAATGTGGCTTTGCAAAATTTATCTAGGCTATCTTAAAGAATTTAAAATTCTTTCTCCAAATTCAGTGGTTGCCATCATTGTAATGATTAAAATTAATATACAATATTTTCAATATATTTTATAATATGTATTAATAATCACTAGAAGTAAAGGAATAAAAAGGTAATGAAATAAAACTACATGCCCATGGCTAACCTATCTGCTGAAACAGCCTGCTCCATAAAAGTTGCAACCCAGGAAGGAAAAAGGTCTAGCCATGGAAGACCATCCAATTTATCTCCTGTCTACATCAGCATGTAGCGACAGGAAATCATTGGGCTCCTGGGAAATGTAGTTCAAAGGCACAAGATTTCCAATTACACAATTCACCAACTTAACCAATGTCCTCTTTGGAAAGTTCAGTGCCAAGGGGGGCAAGCCTCACCTGTCTAAGATTAAGGTTTGTTTGGGCCTCATTGTCACAGCAACAAGGTAATGTTTGGTAACAAAGCCAGTGGCCTCACAGAAGCTGGTCTTAACTCCCACCATCCTGAAGCTCAGAGCCGGCCAAGAGAGAACTTGGAGGCAGAGGAAGAGCATAGTTGGACTTTGCCTTGTTGGAACTCTGAGTACTACAAAATTACTATCCTGGTCAGTGTCCTCCTTAGCACTCATCCAAAAGGTAGGGGTAGGGAGCAAGAGGGGAGGCCTACTAGGGAAAGGGCCCACTTAGCCTTCACTCAGCTTTTTGCCACTTTTAAAGAAAAAGACTGCCCCAAGCCCTTGTGGTGTGGGTGGAGGTGGGGGGCAGCAACTCACCCAAACTCACACAGAGTGTCGAGTATTCAAATCCAGGACAACTTTGATTCTCTGAAATTTTAATTAATATCCAATAACTCCAAGTATTATATTTTATTAATATTTATTAATATTCACTTGAAGCAGAAGAAATAAAAGGAAAAAGAAAAGCCTGAGTAGAGCCAGGTTTCCCAACCATGTTCACAGGAAAAGAGAGAGAGGGCTGAGGTCTCACAAAAACTTTATCTCCAAAATGGAAGGACATAACGTGAGAATGAAAGTGGGATGCTGGGAGAGAGTCCTGGGGTTCAACATCCTAATTACACTGTACTCACTTAAAATGGCACTTTAAACAAAAGAAACTCAAACACACCCAGAGAAACTGAGGATATAAGAATTTTCCCCCAAAAATAGGTTGGCATTTATGTGTGACTCAAGTCATATGGAACTTCATCTACCAATGGATTCGTTCCCTCTTCCCAAACCTGTTTCTTCATCCATAAACCGAGGGGGTTAGAGCTCTGATGGCCCCTTCCAGATCAGAAATCTCATGCTCCCAGGGTGTTAAGAGTTTGTACATATACAGTTAAAGCCACAATTCTGCCCTCTTCTTCTCTTTTTATCCCAACAGTAGAGAGGAAACTGAGCAAGAGGAAATACCCAAGGCAGTCTTTGATGAAATCTAGCCTGCTTCTACTGTATCTGATGTTCCTCATTCCCTGTTACTTGCATTTGTCACCCACTGCCTTTGTACCCCCACCAAACCATCCAAGGTAAAGATGAGATAAGTGTCCAGAACCCAGTCATTAGGATCTGGCCTATAAAAGGAGAGATTATGTGTCTGGTGTCAAATTACTGGATGTGAGGGCCAGGTATGGGGGTTGAACCCATCCTTATGGCCAAGGTGAGAGAGTGAAATTAAAAGGAGGCCTCCTCAAAGTAAGAGAGAGAGAGAATAAGGCAGAGGGAGACAGAGAGAAAGGGACTGAGAGATGGAGAGATAGTGACAGAGAAAGGAGGAGAAAGAGGGAGAGAGGTTAAGAGAGAAACAGAGACAGAGAAGGTGATAGAGACTGAGAGGGAGAGAGAGAAAGGAATAATGAGGCAAAGAAAGATGAAATGATAAGCTGCTGACCAGGGGAGGACTTTTGGAGTCCATGCACACCAGGTGAATGTGATTGTTGAGAGTTGTTGGGCCCTGCTGGCTGTAGTCACTCACAGGAGTGTGGAGACCCTGGATGTCCTTTCAAGGCAGGGAAAGCAAGGAAAGTAAGCTGGTGGCTGCAGAAAACTGGGGACTGTAGGAACTAAAAATGTCTGCTTCTTGTGGCAGAATTTCTGTGGACCATGGTCAGATCACCTGAGGTCAATCCCAGACTGGGCTGTTTCAGGGGGAATGGGGACCACACTTGGCTGTGGATTATAGAAACTGGAAAAAATAAGGACTCAGGAAATAACAGAACAAAAATCTTGAAGTGACGCCATCATCCCCCAAGCACACTTTCTCTCCTGAGGCCACCCCAGGTATATTGCCATTTATGAACAAGAAACTCCATCTCTCACCCCTGGCCCCTTTCTCTGCTTGTTCTCCATTCCTCTGATTCTATCCTTTCCCATCTCCACCTCCAGGCTTCCCTTGATTCCATCAAGCAGAACCTAAAAACCCTCATTATACATTACACAGGAAAGATTTTCCTTTTCCCTTGATTCTAGTACCCTCTCACTACTGATGATTTTGTCTGATTCATTTTTTACATTCTTTGACAGCACAGAGTTGTTTCACTGTTACTGTGTTCTAGTCTATATATTCTAATCTATGCATCTATGCATTCTATCTGTTCTCTGAGCTCTCTCTTCCATCTATTCTATGTGTTCTATGTGCACTATCTATCCATCTTCACATTCTTTTTGTTCCATCTAGTCTATCTGCTCCGTGAGCTCTCTCTCTCTTCCATCTCCGTCCGTGTTCTATCTCTTTTATGGGTCTTTGTATTCAATCTATCTATTTTTAGTATCTATATTTTCTATTTGATCTCTCTGTCCTAACCAGTCTACGTGTCCTGTGTTGTGTCTAATTTATCTGTTCTCTGAGCTCTATCTTTTCCATCTATTCTATTCTCTGTTCTCTCTGTTCTATGTGGTCTACCTCTTCCATCTATTCCATTATATCTTTTGTATATGTTGTATTCTCTGTGTTCTATCTATCCATTCTACATGGTCTATCTATTCTATGTGTTTTTCCTCTTCCATTTATTCTACCTGTTCTATGTTCTACCTCTTCCATCTATTCTAACTTCTATCTTTTGTATCTGACTATCTGTTCTTTGAGTTCTATCTCTTCTATCTATTCCACGAGCTCCATTCTATTGGTATCTGTTCTGTTAGCTCATTCTCTTCCATGAGTTCTTCCTATTCTATCCATCTATCTTTAGTGTCTATATTTCTATCTGATCTCTCTGTTCTATCTATTCTATGTGCTCTCTCTATTCCATGTGTTCTACATCTTCCATCTGTTCTCTATAACTCTTCATCTACCTTTTGTGTCTGTGTTCTATATGATTTATGGGTTCTTTCTACTCTGTATTATCTATTCCATCTGTTCTGTGACCTCTCTTCCCTCTGTGTTCTATCATCTATCTTTAGTATCTGTATGTTTTATGAGCTCTATCTTTTCCATCTATTCCGTGTTCGATTTCTTCTCTGTTCTATGTTCTATCTATCCTTCCTTTTTAATGTGCTCTACCTCTTCATTCTATTCTAACTTGTTCTAGCTATTCATCTCTTTTGAATCTATATGTTCTATCTGATCTCTTCTATATATTCTACCTTCTATTCATCTATCTTTTTTATCTCTGTATTCTGATCTGTGTTCTAATCTGTGTATTCTAATCTGTACATCTATGCGTTCTAGCTTTTCTATGAGCTTTCTCTCTTCCATCTCTTGTTTTAAGTGTTCTTTGTTCTATCCATTCTATGGGTTCGATCTATCCATTCCTCATTCTATCCATTCAGTGTCTTCTATCTGTTCTATGACCGTATCCCTTCATGTATTCTATCTGTAATGTGTTTTATTTTTTCTACATGCTCTACCTCTTCCATCTATTCATAAATTTTTGTATCTCTGTGTTCTCTCCACAGATGTTCTATCTATTCTATGTTCCATGTGTTCTATCTATCCATTTGTTTGCTCTATGCATTCTTTCTGTTCTATGTGCTCTGCCTCTTCCATCTAATCTAAGCTTTTCTATCCATCTATCTTTTGTATCTCTATGTTCTATCTGATCTCTGTCCTATCCAACCTAAGTATTCTTTCTATTTTATGTGTTCATTCTTTCCATTCCATGTGTTCTATCTATTCTTTGTATTCCACTTTTTTTATCTATCATTTATGTCCTATCTCTTTCATCTATTCTGTTCTGTGTTCTATATCTATCTAGTCTTTGTGTTCTATCCATTCTGTGTTCTATTTTTTCTAACAATCCATGTATCTGTTCTGTCCTGTGTGTTCTCTCTGTTTTCTATCTTTTCATCTATTCTGTTTTATGTTATATTTGTTCTACCTATCCCTCTATGTGTTCTATTCATTTTAATGCTCTACCCCTTCCATCTCTTCTAACTGTTCTATCAATCTATATAGTCTATATTCTATCTATTCCGTGGTGTCTGTTCTATGAGCTCCGTCTATTCTATGTGATCTGTTTGTTCTATCTATCCATTCCTTATGTTCTAATATTAATGTTCTATTGTTCTGTCTGTCCATCTATTTATCCATGTGTTATATCTATCCATTTATATGTTCTATCTGTTCTATGTTTTCTTTGTTGTACTCATGTGTTCTATTTCTTCCATCTATTCTATTTCTCTCTTCTATGCCCTCTGTTATATGCCTTCTGTTTTTATCTATCCATCTATATTTTATATCTATGTGTTCAATTTCTTCTATCTAATCATCTATGTTTTCTGTCTGTTCTGTGTTCTATCTCTTACAACTACCTATTCTATCTGTTCTATCTGATCTATTTGCTCTTTTATCATCTATCTGTTCTATCCATCTACCCATTCTGTATTCTCTCTCTTTTATGTGTTCTCTCTTCTGTCTATCCATCTATTCGATGTGTTTTAACTATCTGCCTATTCTAATTGTTCTGTTCTATGTGTTTTAGATATCCATTCAATCAGTCCATCTATGCATTCTATATATCCATCTATTCCATTTATTCTACTTATCTGTTCTATGTTCTATCTATCCATCTCTTCTATCAATGTATTCTATCTAATCTATCTGTTTCATGTTTTCTACCTATCTATATCTTCAATCTGTTCTGTGTGTTCTCTCTATCCATCTACTCTAGCTGTTCTGTGTTCTATCTACCCATCTATCTATCCTACGTTTCCTGTTTTGTGGCCTCTCTAATCTATTTGTTCTATGTATCCATCTATGTGTTTTATTTTTGTGTTCTATATTGTGGTATTCTGGCTTTTAATCTACTCTGCTAGATAGAACACATAGATGGATAGGAAGAACATATAGATCAGCTAGAACACAGAATACAGATGATTAGATGGGACAAATAGAAGATAATAATACCTGTAGATCTTTGTCCCAGAATTGTTATAACCCTCAAAGGTGTTTCTTCTCTGTCTTCTTCTCTCCTTCTTCCCTCTCCCTCACTTTTCCCACTTTAAGAAATAACCACAACAAGTAACGTTTACTTACCACCTCAACATTTCCAAAGCATTTCATCAGTATCTCATTTGACCCTCAGCCCTAGGTAGGCACTATTATTATCTCCAATTTGCGGATGAGGAAACTGGGGTCAACCTGTACAAAGTGGCAGAAAGGGGAAACCAAAGGAGGCTGGGACTTGAGGCTAGCAAGGGACAAGTACTGGATCAGACGAAGGCAAATTGGAGTTTTTCATGACAAACAGAACAGTGGGTAGTTGACATAATAGGGAGTCACTCAAGCTTCTTGAGGGGAGGAGTGGCATGGTCATCTCTGAAACAGCTGGGTGTCTCAGTGGATTGTATAAGTGTTAAAATTAATGGTTTGGCTAAATATATGAAAATTATAAATCTTTTATTTATAAAGTAGAGAAATACAAAAGGGTAGAAAAGACATGAACCTATCTAACTAAATACTGTTCCAGTTCAAGACTTGCTATCTTTCAATCAGAATTAAACTATCTCCAGAAGATAGGAAGGAAAACCAGCTATCCACTCACCCAAGACAATGACTAGAGCTGAAGGTGACTCCTGAGGCTGACTTTCTTCTTTGAACCATCCTCCTCCTTGTCCTTGTCCTTGTCCTTGTCCTTGTCTTTCTCCTTCTTCTCCTTCTCCTCCTCCTTCTCCTTCTCCTCCTCCTTCTCCTTCTCCTCCTTCTTCTCCTTCCCCTCCTCCTTTCTTAGCATGCAATAACATGTTTTTATTCATATATTCATTCATTCACTACATTTAGGACTATGAAACTTTATCTTGTTCAATGAAGTTTTAAGGCTTTAAAATTTGGGGGAATCCTGATTCTATCATCTAACATGCTTTTTATTCCTCTAAAATTTGTGTCATCTACACATTTGATACTCATACTTTCTCAAATTCTTGATAAAAATGTAAAAAATAAATACCCAAAGTTAATAGGAAAAATCTCTGGGCAGTTTCTTCCAAGCTGATATTAAACCATGGTGATTACTTTTGTTGTCTGGTTATTCAACCAGTTCCACGTCGTATACAAGGATAACTGTAAGAATACATAAGAATAGTGTAAGAGACTTTGTCAAATGCTAAATTAAATTCTAGGTAAACTATATCTCTAGCATTCTTCCAACATATAATCATCACTCTCTCCAAATGAACAGCTAATTTTCACCAAAGACAGAGCTACTGAAAAAATAAGTTATCTTGACAATTTAAATGTACAATTCTGAAAGTATTTCAATAGAAACTTTGTTCTTTACTTATACATTTTTAGATTCATTTCACTCCTACAAAGTTCAATACTTGGTAGATTTCTCATTTTCTTTCTATGATAGTACAAAAAGGCTGTCAAACTTCAAAATTAAATATACCTATTTATAAACCAGAAAAGCAAACTTACAATTTCTGTTCAGTATTAACTTATGAATGTTCATGAATTTAATGAAAATTGTCCACAAAGGACATTTTAAATTCAATTCTAGGAATTAGAAAGTTAGAAAATATTTTGGGACTATTTCACATAGAGAAATACTTAAACCATAATACGAGCTGTATAATAAATATTGTTCAGCTAAAACCATTTCAATTCAAGCTTTTGTTTATCATTATGGGCACTACAGTGCCAAAGCCAGCCTGCAAGAGCTAGAGTGAGCTTGGGGCACCCATTAACTCCTTGGCAGCTACCTGGGGTCACGAGGGCCTGCTCCTGAGAGCAGTAAGACTTAAGACCCCGAGAGGCTAAAGAACATGTGGACTTTGAACACAGACCCTGAGAGCAGGCATGAGTGGGGCTGTGGACGCAAGCACAGACATGGATCCTGAGAGCAGGCGAGGATGCAAGTGAGGACTCGACTCCTGAGCTCAGGCCTGGATGCTGAGCTTTAGACAGAGGAACAAGCAAGGGGACCACCAGGAGGCTTGACCCTGAGAACAACTAGACCTGTGACTTCAGGAGCCTAAAGAGCGCAGACCATGGGTGTGAGGATAAACCTGAAAGGGCACGAGGCTCACAATGGCAAACCATCCACAGGAACCTCAAAATAGAAAGATCAGCAAGAAGAAATCTGTAACACTCGACAACTTTTACACAGAGACAATCCATACAACAGAGCAAACAGCAGAGGAGAATAAACAAGTAACCATATCCAAACCTTCCCAAAATAATGAACACTGGTCACAAGCTCTCAAAGAGTTCAAATTTGAGATGATGAGAAAGATGGAAGAGATTTGGTGAGAGAAGTGGGAAATAGCTCAAAAGGAAATCAACAGGTTAGAGGACAGAAATTCCCAATTTGAGAAAGATGCCCCAAAATCAAACGAAGTGGTAAGCAAATTGGAAACCAAAATCTGGCAAGAAAATAACAGTTTAAAAGGCAGAATTTCGCAATTGGAAAGTGAGGCAAGTAAACTGAAGACCAGAAATGTCCAGATTTTTAAGGAAAAACAGTCTCTAAAGGCTAGAATTGAGCAATTAGAAGCTAATGATCTCTAAAGATAGCAAGAGCAAATAAAACAAAGTCAAAAGACTAATAAAATAGAAGGAAACATGAAATATCTCAATGAGAAAGTGACAGACCAAGAAAACAGGTCTAGAAGAGACAACCCAAGAATCATTGGTCTTCCTGAAAGAGCAGAAATTAATAGAAATTTGGACTCCATACTAAAAGAAATTATTCAGCAAAATTGCCCTGAAGCTCTACAACAAGAGGGCAATATAGACATTGAAAGGATCCATACATCACCCTCTATACTAGACCCTGAAAAGACAACCCCCAGGAATATAATAGCCAAATTCAAGAGATTCCAAGTAAAAGAAAAAATTTTACAAGAAGCCAGAAAGAGACAATTCAGATATCGAGGAGCACCAATCAGGATCACACATGATCTGGCAGCCTCCACACTGCAAGACCACAAGGCTTGGAATATGATATTCAGAAAGGCAAGACTACTGGATCACCTACCCAACAAAACTGACTATATACTTCCAGGAGAAAGTTTGGACATTCAACAAGAGAGAAGATATCCATATATTTGCACAGAAAAGACCAGGACTAAATGGAAATTTTGATATCCAACCACAAAAATCAAGAGAAACATAAAAAGGTAAATAAGAGGGGTTCCGGGTTAAGATGGCAGCAGAGTAAGAAGCAGCTCTTAACCTCTCCTGACCAAAACACACAAAATTCCTCAAGGGGACATAAAAACAAGTCCAGACGAACGGAGGAACCCCACAACAGGGCACAGCGTGGAAGGTACGTGGAATCGAGGCATTTCCATGCTATAAAGGGGTGAAACAGCTCTCACTAAATCGTGGGCTGAGCAACCACCCCACCTCCACCCCCTCCACACACAACTCCTATAGCGCCGAAGCCAGCTAAAAAAAAATAGAGCAAGTTTGGGCCACCCATCAAGTCATTGACAGCTCCGGGGCCTGTTCCTGAGAGCAGCAAGATTTAGGACCCCAAAAAGCTAACGAACTTGCACAAAATTTGAGCGCTGGAGCAGGGCTCAGAGCGAGGGTTCAGAGAGCAGGCACGGGCGGAGGCGTGGGTGGAGGCAGACACAGCCACCATCTAACGCTTTGAAACCCTGAGTGGGGAACCAGTGCAGACGGGTATACAACTGTGGAAGCAGCGCCCTGAGACTTGTAAAGAAACCTCCAGCAGACGATCAAGCAAGGGGGTCCACCAGGGGGCTTGACTGCGGACAGACCCTGAGCGCGAGGATAAACCTGAGAAGCTGCTGGGCTAACAATGGCTACCCAGTCTCAGGAAGTTCAGAAGAGAAAGATTAACAACAAGAAAAAGAAGTCTTTAACACTCAACAACTTTTACACAGAGAAAATCCAGACAACCAAGCAAACAGAGGAGGAGAACAAACAAGCATCCGGACCCTCCTCAAATAAGGAAAACTCCTCACAAGCTATGGAAGAGTTCAAAACTGAGATTTTGAGGAAAATGGAAGAGATCTGGCAAGAAAATAACTGTTTAAAAGGTAGAATCTTGCAATTGGAAAGTGAGGCTCAGAAATCAAATGAACTGATAAGCAAATTGAACACCAGAAATGACCAGATTGAAAAGGAATACCAGAAGATTATGGCCGAAAATCAATCCCTAAAGGCTAGAATTGATCAAGTAGAAGCAAATCATCTCTCAAGACAACAAGAACAAATAAAACAAAGTCAAAAGACTGAAAAAATAGAAGGAAACATGAAATATCTCAATGAGAGAGTGACAGACCAAGAAAACTGGTCTAGAAGAGACAATTTGAGAATAACTGGTCTTCCAGAAAAACCAGAAATTAATAGAAACCTGGACTCCATACTAACAGAAATAATCCAGCAAAATTGCCCTGAAGTCCTACAACAAGAGGGCAATATAGACATTGAAAGGATTCATAGAACACCTGCAACATTCAATCAAGAAAAGAAAACACCCAGAAATATAATTGCCAAATTCAAGAGTTTCCAAGCAAAGGAAAAAATCTTACAAGAAGCCAGAAAGAAACAATTCAAATATCAAGGAGCACCAATCAGGATTACACAGGATCTGGCAGCCTCCACGCTAAAAGATC